>NC_086449.1:409074813-409391736 GCF_028390025.1 Pseudophryne corroboree
GCAGAAACTGCGGACGAGTCCGCAATTCTGCCCTATCCATATGGAAAACCAGATAGGGGCTTTTACATGACAAAGCCGCCAATTCTGACACACGCCTAGCTGAGGCTAAGGCCAACAGCATGACCACTTTCCACGTGAGATACTTTAGCTCCACTGTCTTAAGTGGCTCAAACCAGTGGGATTTCAGGAAACCCAAGACCACGTTAAGATCCCAAGGTACCACTGGTGGCACAAAAGGAGGCTGCATATGCAGCACTCCCTTAACAAACGTCTGAACCTCAGGCAGTGAAGCCAGTTCTTTTTTAAAGAAAATGGATAGGGCCGAAATCTGGACCTTTATGGACCCTAATTTTAGGCCCATAGTCACACCTGACTGTAGGAAGTGCAGGAATCGACCCAGCTGGAATTCCTCTGTAGGGGCCTTCCTGGCCTCACACCAAGCAACATATTTTCGCCATATATGGTGATAATGTTTTGCTGTCACGTCCTTCCTAGCCTTTATCAGCGTAGGAATAACTGCATCCGGAATGCCCTTTTCTGCTAGGATCCGGCGTTCAACCGCCATGCCGTCAAACGCAGCCGCGGTAAGTCCTGGAACAGACAGGGCCCCTGTAGCAACAGGTCCTGTCTGAGAGGCAGAGGCCATGGGTCCTCTGTGAGCATTTCTTGCAGTTCCGGGTACCAAGTCCTTCTTGGCCAATCCGGAACAATGAGTATTGTTCTCACTCCCCTTTTTCTTACGATTCTCAGTACCCTGGGTATGAGAGGAAGAGGAGGAAACACATAGACCAACTGGAATACCCACGGTGTCACCAGTGCGTCCACAGCTATCGCCTGAGGGTCCCTTGACCTGGCGCAATACCTCTTTAATTTTTTGTTGAGGCGGGACGCCATCATGTCCAGCTGTGGCAGTTCCCATCGATTTACAATATGCGTGAAGACTTCTTGATGAAGTCCCTACTCTCCCGGGTGGAGGTCGTGTCTGCTGAGGAAGTCTGCTTCCCAGTTGTCCACTCCCGGAATGAACACTGCTGACAGTGCTTGCACGTGATTCTCCGCCCAACGAAGAATCCTGGTGGCTTCCGCCATTGCCACCCTGCTTCTTGTGCCGCCCTGGCGGTTTACATGAGCGACTGCCGTGATGTTGTCTGACTGAATCAGCACTGGTTGGTCTCGAAGCAGAGACTCCGCTTGTATATGGCCCGTAGCTCCAGGATATTTATGTGCAGACAAGTCTCCTGACTTGACCACAGCCCTTGGAAGTTTCTTCCTTGAGTGACCACGGATGCAAGCCCCCCACCCTCGGAGGCTTGCATCCGTGGTCACCAGGACCCAGTCCTGTATGCCGAATCTGCGGCCCTCGAGGAGGTGAGCACCTTGTATCCACCACAGAAGAGATACCCTTGTCCTTGGAGACAGGGTTATTTTCTGATGCATCTGAAGATGCGATCCGGACCATTTGTCCAGCAGATCCCACTGAAAGATCCTCGCATGGAACCTGCCGAAGGGAATGGCTTCGTATGACGCCACCATCTTTCCCAGGACTCGTGTGCAGTGATGCACAGACACCTGTTTTGGCTTTAGGAGGTCTCTGACCAGAGTCACGAGCTCCTGAGCCTTCTCCTCCGGGAGAAACACCTTCTTCTGGTCTGTGTCCAGAATCATGCCCAGGAAGGGTAGACGCGTCGCAGGAATCAGCTGCGACTTTGGAATGTTCAGAATCCAGTCGTGCTGACGCAACACTTCCTGAGAGTGTGCTACGCTGATCAGCAACTGCTCCCTGGACCTCGCCTTTATGAGGAGATCGTCCAAGTATGGGATAATTGTAACCCCTTGCTTCCGAAGGAGCACCATCATTTCCGCCATCACCTTGGTAAAAACTCTCGGTGCCGTGGACAGGCCAAACGGCAACGTCTGGAATTGGTAATGACCGTCCCGTACCACAAACCTGAGGTACCCCTGATGAGGCGGATAAATGGGGACATGCAAGTAAGCATCCTTGATGTCCAGAGACACCATAAAATCCCCCTCTTCCAGGCTTGCAATGACCGCTCTGAGCGATTCCATTTAGAACTTGAATTTCTTCAGATAAATGTTCAGGGATTTTAAATTTAAAATGGGTCTGACCGAACCGTCCGGTTTCGGTACCACAAACATAGTGGAATAGTAGCCCCTTCCCCGTTGAAGGGGGGAACGTCTACCACCACCTGCTGGAGTAAAAGTTTGTGAATTGCCGCCAACACTATCTCCCTTTCCATGGGGAAGTTGGTAAGGCCGATTTTAGGTAATGGTGAGGGGGCGTCACCTCGAATTCCAGCTTGTATCCCTGAGACACAATTTGTATAGCCCAAGGATCCACCTGTGAGCGAACCCACTGGTGGCTGAAATGTCGGAGACGCGCCCCCACGGCTCCTGGCTCCGCCTGTGTAGCCCCAGCGTCATGCGGTGGATTTAGTGGAAGCCGGGGAAGACTTTTGTTCCTGGGAACTAGCTGCATGGTGCAGCTTTTTTCCTCTACCCCTGCCTCTGGCAAGAAAGGACGCACCTCTGACCTTCTTGCTCTTCTGAGAACGAAAGGACTGCATTTGGTAATACGGTGCTTTCTTAGGCTGTGGAGGGACATAAGGCAAGAAATTTGACTTCCCAGCCGTAGCTGTGGAAACTAGGTCCGAGAGACCGTCCCCAAACAATTCCTCACCCTTATAAGGTAAAACCTCCATGTGTTTTTTAGAGTCGGTATCCCCTGTCCATTGCCGAGTCCATAAGACCCTTCTGGCAGAAATGGACATTGCGTTTACTCTAGAGCCCAGCAGGCAAATGTCCCTCTGGGCATCCCGCATATATAGGACCGCGTCCTTGATATGTGCCAGGGTCAGTAGAACAGTGTCCCTGTCCAGGGTATCTATCTCCTCAGACAGAGTATCCGTCCATGCAGCTACCGCACTACACATCCAGGCCGAAGCAATTGCTGGCCTCAGCAGTGTGCCAGAATGTGTATAAACAGACTTCAGGATAGCTTCCTGCTTTCTATCCGCAGGATCCTTTAGGGCGGCCGTATCCTGAGACGGCAGGGCCACCTTCTTAGACAAGCGTGTCAACGCCTTGTCTACCCTAGGGGAGGATTCCCAGCGTAACCTGTCCGTTGGCGGGAAAGGATACGCCATAAGTAATCTCTTGGAAATGATCACCTTCCTGTCAGGGGAATCCCACGCTTTTTCACATAATTCATTTAATTCATGTGAAGGGGGAAAAGTCACTTCATGCTTTTTCTCCCCATACATATAAATCCTCTTGTCAGGGACAGGATTTTCCTCAGAAATGTGTAATACATCCTTCATTGCTACAATCATGTAGCGGATGGCTTTAGTCATTTTAGGCTGCAACTTTGCCTCATCGTCATCGACACTGGAGTCAGATTCCGTGTCGACATCTGTGTCAACTATCTGGGATAGTGTGCGCTTTTGAGACCCTGACGGCCTCTGCGCTGTAGGATCAGGCATGGGCTGAGACCCTGACTGTCCCAAGGTTACAGTTTTATCCAATCTGTTATGCAAGGAGTTTACATTATCATTTAACACCTTCCACATATCCATCCAATCAGGTGTCGGCACCGTCACCACACTCAGCTGCGCTTGTTCTGCCTCCACGTATCCTTCCTCATCAAACATGTCGACACAGGCGTACCGACACACAGCACACACACAGGGAATGCTCTGTCTGAGGACAGGACCCCACAAAGGCTTTTGGGGAGACAGAGAGAGAGTATGCCAGCACACACCCCAGCGCTATATAACCCAGGGATTACACTGTACCTTAGCGTTTACCACGTAGCTGCTGTTAAATATATCTCTGCGCCTAAATTTATGTGCCCCCCCCCTCTCTTTTTTACCCTCTATTGCACCTGTATACTGCAGGGGAGAGCCTGGGGAGCGTCCTTCCAGCGGAGCTGTGAAGAGAAAATGGCGCTGGTGTGCTGAGGAAGAAGGCCCCGCCCCCTCAGCGGCGGGCTTCTGTCCCGCTTTAATGTGTAAAAAATGGCGGGGGCTCGGGCATATATACAGTCCCAGACTGTATATATGTCTATTTTTGCCAAAAAGGTAATTAATTGCTGCCCAGGGCGCCCCTGCGCCATTCACCCTACAATGACCGGAGTGTGCGGTGTGCTGTGGGAGCAATGGCGCACAGCTGCAGTGCTGTGCGCTACCTTAAGTGAAGACAGGAGTCTTCAGCCGCCGATTTTGATGTCTTCATGCTTCTGCTGCTTCTGTACTTCTGGCTCTGCGAGGGGGACGGATGCGTGGCTCCGGGAACGGACGATCAAGGTTAGGTACCTGTGTTCGATCCCTCTGGAGCTAATGGTGTCCAGTAGCCTAAGAAGCGCTACCTAGCTGCCGTGAGTAGGTTTGCTTCTCTCCCCTCAGTCCCTCGTAGCAGAGAGTCTGTTGCCAGCAGAAGCTCTCTGAAAATAAAAAACCTGACAAAATACTTTCTTTTCTAGCAAGCTCAGGAGAGCCCACTAGGAGCACCCAGCTCTGGCCGGGCACAGATTCTAACTGAGGTCTGGAGGAGGGGCATAGAGGGAGATGCCAGTGCACACCAGATAGTACTGAATCTTTCTTTAGAGTGCCCAGTCTCCTGCGGAGCCCGTCTATTCCCCATGGTCCTTACGGAGTCCCCAGCATCCACCAGGACGTTAGAGAAATGTGTATTCCAATCATAACAGTTTGGATCTCAACAAAAACCTTTGTAGACAATAAGGGTGAGATTCAAATGATATATCATGCCCAATTTCCTTTCTAAAATGACCTCTGTTATCGCGCATATTGTACCCATAGTAATCAGGTTTACTGTGTAAAGGGTTGGGTGCCTCACTACTTCGTGGGGTAGCAAGATGAAATAATGATACAACGTCCCTGAGGGCAGAAAAAAAACGTGTGGAAATAAGTGAAGGGAATTGAATCCCGCCCTAAGAGGGAATTCAATTACACCCAGTAGTTTACTAGGTGAGAAAAAAGGTTGGCTATTCTATTAGAGCCCTTTTTTCTCGCCCAATAAATTACCCTGTGATCAGGCATTAACTCACAGAATCCAGGAAAGTTTTTGGGCCTGTGTGTTAATGGGCGCGCGGTGCCCGATAACAGGCTATATATCAGGGACTTCTTTTCTAGTCTCCTCAAACCCAAATCTAAATCCCTGTTAAAGGCAACCTGTGGGCTGCAGTCAGGGCTAATTGAATAGCCCTGGAGGATCGATTAGTCCATGGTAATTTACCGCGGCTAATTGAATCCCCCCCATGAGCACTTACAAACCATGAGCCCTCCTATACCCCACATACCAATCAACAGGTGTGAAAGGTAACAGGGACTGGGCAATAACTCCCAGAGATATAGCACTATTAAACATATCACATTTTCATTGTAAGGCACTGTGTACCCTGGGTGGTACCACATAAATAAAACAGGATTATAATAATACTTGTACAGATCAATGATGGTACTGAATCTAGTGTCCCAAATGACCTTATGTCACTATAAGTTACATTAGTGAATTATGTTTAACAAAGACAATGGGCAGTACCCAATCACCCGTGCTGTAACACAATATTTTTACATATTGGCATAAAATAGGTTTTTAAACCCATATGAACACATTTCTAAACCTCTTACAGCCAGAGCCGGTGCAAGGTTTCTCGGCACCCAGGCAAATATTCTTCCTACTGCGCCCCCCACCACCACAAACCAATACCCACTTCCTAGCCTCTCGGGTGAAAGTGTGGCGATAGCATATTACAAGTTCCACAGCTGCATCCTGCATTAAGTATGAAAAGGTCTCTCTCAGAGACATCCTTAACTTTACAATAGGCAAACTCAGTGGCGCCCTAGGAAGCAGGCTAATGGTAGAGACGGCCCTGATTACAGCAGCAATATCACGGTAAAGCACTGTCCTCAGCACCTGTTTCCAGAATGCAAGAGTTCCATACGAGCAACTTCTCCTTTAGCCAGCCTGAAATCCCCAGTGTATAGAACGGTACCATTTTGTCCTTGAAACAAAAACCTGAAATACATTTGAGTATCAGCATCATCTCAATTCATCGTGTAAAATCAGTTAAATACATAATTTAACTGTATAACAATAATAATAATAATAATAATAATAATAATAATAATAATTTAAAAAAAAAATCAGCCTAATTTATCTATAAGACAATGGGGCAGATGTATTAACCTGCAGAAGGCATAAGGAAGTGATAAATCAGTGACATGTGCAAGGTGATAAAGGCACCAGCCAATCAGATCCTGTTAATTTACATATTGGAGCGGATTGGCTGGTGTGTTTATCACCTTGCACATATCACTGGTTTATCACTTCCTTATGCCTTCTCCAGGTTAATACATCTGCCCCAATGTGTGAAATATTAGAGGATATAAAACAGAAATCATTAAACACAGGACAACTGTTTATAGGAATAAAGTAATAGCAGTCAAATCAGAGCACTAGCACATAAAGTGTAGGAAGTCGTAGGAAGTTAGCAATGAAGACTTATAGTAAACAAAATATTAAGCAAGTATAGTGAACCTGTAGTTGCATACACTTTGAGGCACCTAATAAATAAAATGCATTATTAATAATAATAATAATAATAATATCTGTACCTGAATCAAAACCAACAGTCACTAAGGCCCAGATTTATCAAGCCTCAGAGAGCAATAAATAGAACGGCGATAAAGACACTGGTAGGTGTATACAGGGCCAGCAGGGACACTTGTATGGGGCCCCAAGGATAAGAGGGGCCCCAGGGCTACACCACTTAGTGCCCAGCAGGGATTTGAGCCGTCTTGTCCAAATAGGGCAGCGAGCTGTGGGCAGCGTGGACACAGCCTCAGAGTGACAGGAGCCTCTTGCACACAGTGGCTGTGCGGCACGAGTGTGCAGTTACGGGACATGGCTGCAGCTCTGCTGGCCAGGATTCCCATGCCCTGCACCAGACTCTTCTGGAGGGGGTCTGCTGTGCGGTGTTCGGGTCTGGGTACTGGGGAGTGCAATTCAGGTGAGTCTCTCTACGACGTAAGAGTGCCTTGGTGAGGGTATACAGGGCTTTGGGATGGGGTGGGGGAGGGATGGGAATGCAGCATGGACTCATTGGGGAGAAACAGACTGCGGGGGTCCCAGAGATATCACTGTACAGGGCCCCAAGATTTCTGTTGCCGGCCCTGGGTGTATCATGCAACAAGATGAATATATGAATTCCAACCTACATTTATATATAGGTATAAAATCAATACAAAGCACACCGTGAAAAGCAAAGTGATCAGTTCAACTTCATACGGTTGTCCTGCAAAGTGTAAATGCACCGAAATGAACTCCCACTTTCAGTGGTAAAGATGGTATTTTTAAATAAAAAAATAATAACTGTTTAAACAACAAAACTTGTAGCTACAAACACCTGCACACTTGCTGTTACTGTGGCTATAAAACAGCTTGTATCCCTCACTCTGAGAGACAAAACCTACACTTTCATTGGGGGCCTCTTCCTGTTTTTATCGGCAACATAAAACACTGACACACAAATAGGACATTTTAAACTCGTAGGGGTATATTCAATCAAGGTCGAAACTGCCGTCTTGTCGAAAAAGATGTCAGTTTTTTACTTTTTCAGGTCAGAAGGGGTTCCGACCTATTCAGCCCCCAGCTTTTTTTTTTTCTTTTTTTTTCGAAAAGTCAGGGAATTTGACTTGTCGAATAGTACGTGAATTGGCGGTATAGCTGCCGATTCACGTACTTCTGAGGGAAACGGGGCCAAATTCGACAGGTTTTGGCCCCATTTCCGACCATCTCAGTTCGACTTAAAAAAAAAAAGACAAAAGGGAAACAATATTGTTTAAATAGAGCAGACATAGTAAAAAGCATTACGGAGTATGTTACATTACAGAGCCTGGACAGTGACCCGCTGGTAAAAGTGTGACCAAAACAGCTTCTTTCTGCAAGAGAAATTAAATGTATTTTACAAAATAAAATATTTTTCTTTTCAAATCATCTCCTTTACAAATGTTTCATTATTACTTCCAGAAGACACACACACACAATACGACCGAGAAATATGCGCAGAGCAGTCTTAACTGTAAGAGGGATATTCAACTGAAAACACATAGGATCCGCAAAATGCTGTAGGCCCGTATGTTTCCACGGCTGCGACTGGGAAAAATAAGCCTGCTTTTGCGGATTTGGTTTCGCCTGCATAAGGTAGGTGATACAAAATCTCGGATAAGTGCTGGCATCATGGCTAATTGGGTAGCCTGGGGCGGCTTAATTGAATACCGCCCTAAAGATGATTTCTGGGTGCAGTAGTTATAAGATGGCAAGCTTGGCATTTAGAGTGTCACCTCCAGCATCTGTGGGTGGATTCTCGATAGGATTACTAATGTCAGAGTTTTTTACATTTATATAAAGATTTACTAATGGGAAACATTTATGCTGAAATACGTCATTTTTCAATGCATTTAGTGGAAAAATGGACATAAAAGATCAGATTTGTGTTATGCACATACATGTGTCATGCATTACAGTAGGCGTATTCTGCTCACAACGGCTTTCAGACAACGTGCCCATAACTGAATCTGCACGTACAGACTGAAAATCAACCAGTGTTTATTAGCATTGCTGTGGGGAATGCCATCTAATACACATCTTACATTTTTTACTGATCTTAATCTTTTATTTTCTTTTTGCCAACAGACAAAAGTTTGCCAAAATATGCACGGTTAGTAAATTTACTGACATGTTGTAACCAATTAGCAAGCAAAATAGGATTTTAATTACCTACCGGTAAATCCTTTTCTCGTAGTCCATAGAGGATGCTGGGGTCCACATTAGTACCATGGGGTATAGACGGGTCCACTAGGAGCCATGGGCACTTTAAGAGTTTAATAATGTGGGCTGGCTCCTCCCTCTATGCCCCTCCTACCAGTCTCAGTCTAGAAACTGTTCCCGAGGAGATGGATATACTTCAAGAGAAGGAAATACACAGATAGTGGTGAGATTCACACCAGCTCACACATACAAGGCAAACCAAGCTAACCAGCTTGAAACAATTCATTAACAGCTGAACAGCAGTACTTAACCAAGTAACAAAGCAGTACTGAACCAAGTAACAACTGCAGGAAAACGAAGCGCTGGGCGGGCGCCCAGCATCCTCTACGGACTACGAGAAACGGATTTACCGGTAGGTAACCAAAATCCTATTTTCTCTTACGTCCTAGAGGATGCTGGGGTCCACATTAGTACCATGGGGATGTACCAAAGCTCCCAGTACGGGAGGGAGAGCGCGGAGGCTCCTGCAGAACAGATTGACCAAACTTTAGGTCCTTAGAGGCCAAAGTATTGAACTTGTAGAACTTAGCAAACGTGTTCGACCCTGACTAAGTTGCTGCTCAGTAAAGTTGTAAAGCCAAGACACCCCGGTCAGCCGCCCAGGAAGAACCCACTTTATGAGTAGAGTGGGCCTTAACAGATTTTGGACACGGCAAGCCTGCCGTAGAATAAGCATGCTGGATAGTGAACCGGATCCACCGAGAAATCATCTGCTTAGAAGCAGGAAACCCAATCATCTTGTTGGGATCATAAAAGGAAAAAAAGAGAGTCCGACTTTCTGTAACGTGAAGTCCTCTTCACATAAATCCTCAAAGCCCTCACAACATCCAAGGACTTTGAGGTAATTGAGCAGTCAGTAGCCACTGGCACCACAATAGGTTGGTTGATAAGAAAAGCCGACACAACCTTTGGAATAAATTGCTAACGCGTCCTGAGCTCAGCTCTATCTTTATGGAAAATCAAGTAGGGGTTCTTATAGGACAATGCCCCCAATTCAGACACACGCCTAGCAGAAGCTAATGCCAACAGTGTAACCGCGTTCCAACTAAGAAACTTGACCTCAACCTCCTGTAAAGGCTCAACCAATCCGATTGCAGGAACTGCAACACCACGTTAAGATCCCAAGGTGCCGTAGAAGGCACATAGGGAGGCTGGACGTGTAGCACCCCTTTCAAGAAAGTCTGAACCTCAGGGAGGGAAGCCAACTGTTTCTGAAAGAAAATGGACAAGGCCGAAGTCTGGACTTTTATGGAGCCCAAACGTAGGCCCACATCCACACCTGCTTGCAGAAAGAGAAGAAACTGCCCAAGTTGAAACTCTACCGTAGGAAACTTCTTGGATTCACACCAAGACACACACTTTTTCCAAATGCGATGGCAATGTTTAGACGTTACTCCTTTCCTAGCCTGTATCAGGGTAGGAATAACTTTTCGGAATGCTTTTTCCGAGGTAAGATCTGGCGTTCAACCTCCATGCCGTCAAACGTAGCCGTGGTAAGTCTTGATAAGCGAACGGTCCCTGTTGTAGAAGGTCCTCTCGAAGAGGAAGAGGCCTCAGATCTTCCAGCAGTAACTCCAGAAGATCCGCATACCAAGCCCTTCTTGGCCAGTCTGGAGCAATGAGGATCGCCTGAACTCTTGTTTTTTTGATTATCCTTGGGATGAGTGGAAGTGGAGGAAACACATACACTGACTTGAACACCCACGGAATTACCAGGGCATCCACTGCCACTGCCTGTGGGTCCCTCGACCTGGAACAATACCTCCAAAGCTTCTTGTTGAGGCGTGAGGCCATCATGTCTATTTGAGGAATGCCCCAAAGGCTTGTCACCTCTGCGAACACCTCTGGGTGGAGGCCCCACTCTCCTGGATGTAGATCGTGTCTGCTGAGAAAGTCCGCTTCCCAGTCGTCTACTCCCAGAATGAAGATTACTGACCGCGCGTGTTTCCGCCCAGAGGATGATTCTGGTTACCTCTGACATTGCAGCTCTGCTTTTCGTTCTGCTTTGTCGGTTTATGTAGGCCACTATCGTTACATTGTCTGACTGAACTTGAATGGCTTGATCTTTTAGAAGATGTGCCGCATGTAGAAGACCGTTGTACACGGCTCTTAGTTCCAGAATGTTTATTGGAAGTATGGATTCCAGACGACTACCTTCCTTGGAAGTTTTCCCCTTGAGTGACTGCTCCCCAACCTCTGAGACTTGCATCCGTGGTTAGAAGAATCCATTTCTGAATCCCGAAACTGCAGCCCTCCAGTAGGTGAGAAGTCTGCAGCCACCAGAGGAGAGAGATTCTGGCTTTCGGCGACAGACGTATTGTCTGGTGCATGCGAAGATGAGATCCTGACCATTTGTCCAGGAGATCCAGCTGGAAAGACCGTGCATTAAATCTTCTGTACTGTAGAGCCTCGTAGAAGGCAACCATCTTCCCCAGAAGGCAAATGCACTGATGAACCGATACTCGGTCTGGCTTCAGGACATCCCAGACCATTGATTGGATCACCAATGCTTTTTCCACCGGTAGAAACACCCTCTGCACTTCAGTGTCGAGAATCATCCCCAGGAAGGACAGTTTTCTTATCGGCTCCAAATGATGCTTTGGAAGATTCAGGATCTAACCATGAGCCCGAAGCAGTCGAGTCGTGAGAGCAATGGACTGCAACAACAACTCCCTGGACGATGCTTTTATCAGCAGATCGTCCAGATATGGAATTATGTTCACACCCTGCTTGCGGAGCAGAAGCATCATCTCTTCCACTACCTTGGTGAACACCCTCTGTGCCGTGGATAGGCCGAATGGCAGCGCCTGGAACGGATAGTGACAGTCCAACAGCGCAAACCTGAGATAAGCCTGGTGTGGCGGCCAAATAGGAATGTGAAGGTATGCATCCTTGATATCCAAGGATACCAGGAATTCCCCCTCCTCCAGACCTGAGATCAACGCTCTCAGAGATTCCATCTTGAACTTGAATTGCCTCAAATATGGATTTAACGATTGGAGGTTCAATATTGGTCCGACCGAACAGTCTGGCTTCGGCACCACAAAAAGGTTTGAGTAGTAACCCTTGTTTTCCAGGTGAGATGGAACTGGAATAATGACATTTGCCTTTTCCAATTTTTGAATGGTGTCTTGTAAGATAGCCTTTCTGTCAGCAAAGCTGGTAAGCCCGATTTGAAAAATCTGTGAGGTGGGAGCTCTTGAAACTCTAGTCTGTACCCCTGAGTTACGATATCTTGTACCCAGGGGTCCAGGCCTGAGGACGCCCAGACCTGACTGAAAATTTTTAGACGTGCTCCCACCTGCCCGACCCCCAGGCTGGGAGGTCCACCGTCATGCTGAGGATTTTGAGGAAACAGAACCCAGGTTTCTGTTTCTGGGAACCTGCCGGTGCAGGTTTTCTGGATTTTCCCCGACCACCTCTGAAGAAGGTGGAAGGGGACTTGGACTTCATACCCTTTGCGGTCCGAAAGGACTGCATTGTAGATGCAGAGAAGGATTTCTTTGGCGTCGGAGTGGCTGAGGGAAGAAAGGTTGACTTACCCACGGTTGCCGTGGAGATCCAAGCATCCAAAGCTTCCCCAAATAAAGCCTGACCTGTGAAGGGTAGGTTCTCCACACTCTTCTTGGATTCCGCATCCGCAGACCACTGGCGCAGCCAGAGTCCCCTGCGTGCCGAGACAGCCATGGAAGATGTCCATTCAGTCAGATTACCAAGGTCCTTCATGGCCTCCACCATGAAACCCGCAGAATTCTGTATGTGACGTAAAAACATTTCAATGTCACTTCTATCCATAGTATCTAAATCCTCTAGTAACGTGCCTGACCACTTTACTATGGCTTTAGAAATCCATGCACAAGCAATAGTGGGGCTAAGCGCCACGTCTGAAGCAGTGTATATGGATTTGAGTGTAGTCTCAAACTTGTGGTCTGCCGGTTATATCAAAGCGGTAGACCCAGAGACAGGTAAAACCACCTTTTTAGACAATCTAGAAACAGAAGCGTCTACTATAGGAGGGTTTTCCCACTTTTTCCTATCCTCTTCAAGGAAAGGAAAAGCAATCAGAACTCTCTTTGGAATCTGGAATTTTTTCTCTGGGTTTTCCCAGGATTTTTCAAATATTGCATTTAAATTCCCTAGACGCAGGAAAGGTAAGGGGGACTTTTTTATTGTCTGTAAAGAAAGCCTCCTCGACCTGTTCAGGTACCTTGTCAGTAATGTGTAAAACATCCCGAATGGCCTCAATCATTAGCTGCACCCCTTTAGCAAGGGATGCCTCCCCCCCCAGAATGTCCCCATCACGGTCACCCGTATCAGAGTCGGTATCTGTGTCGACTTGCATTACCTGGGCAAGAGCACGCTTTTTGGGGCATATACCAGGGGACATAGATGAGGTAGTGGGAGATGAATACAACAAAACGTCCACAGATTGAAACACAGGTTTTAAAAGTCTCAAATGAGCTATCCTAGATGAAATCTGGGATATCATCCCCTTAATAGAAGCCACCCACTTGGGTTCGGGTTCAGAGGGCTGAGACAGTGTATTGCATTCTGGAGTACATGGAATGGACCTTCTGGAGAAGATACATACTCTGCAGCACAAGATACAGAGTGCCTAGACATTGTAATGTGAAATATATAGCACGCACACACACACACAGGAAAATGTCAGACACAGTTTCCCCCAAGTATCTTCAGAGTGACACAGTTATGGAGCCAGCCCACACAGCGCCCCAGTAGATAATTGCCTGGCGCCGACTGTGCAACCTTAATAGCCTACACAGCAATGTACACTCCCCTACACCCCCTTCTATATCCCCCTGGTACCGCACAGGATAAGCTGGAGTTACGTGGAGGGTCAGCGCCTTTGTACGTGATCTGCAGGGAGAAAATGGCGCTGGTGAGCTGCTGGATTCGCTCTGAGGAGAAGCTCCGCCCCCTAAAATGGCGCATCTTCCCGCATTTTTAAAGATTATACTAGCCTGAGGTAATCAATGCTAGCAGCAGTACAGTGCCCCTGATAGCTTCTGTGACCAGTGTAAGGGTGTCTGCGCTGGCCCAGGGCGCCCCTCACAGCGTCACACCTCTGTGCCTCTGAGCCCTCCGGAGCGCAGCCTCAGCGCTGCGCTCCCACACTGATGCTGCCATTCTCACTAGATTCCCGCTTGTCGGGTCACCGGTGTCCAACTCACCACCTACGTCTTCTGACTCTGTTAGAGGGTGGTGGCAGTGCTGCGGGAGCGAGCGATCGACACCCTCAGTAGCTCAGTATCCTGTCAGCGGATATAGTGGCCATTAACCTCAGAGGGTTGGACACTACCCCCCATGAAGCAGGGAGGCTGTTGCCAGCAGCCTCCCTGTGCCTAACTAAAAAAAAAAAAAAAAAGAAAGGAGAAAAACTCCTATGGGAGCTACCCTAGCTGTGACCGGCTCCTCCGGGCACATTTTCTAAACGGAGTCTGGTAGGAGGGGCATAGAGGGGGGAAGCCAGCCGACTATTAAACTCTTAAAGTGCCCATGGCTCCTAGTGGACCAGTCTATACCTCATGGTACTAATGTGGAACCCAGCATCCTCTACGGACGTAAGAGAAATTAGCAAGAGAACAAACAACAATAAACAAATACTTACTTCATCAGTAGCTTCATCAATCAAATAAATCTGAGTTGGAGTATCCACTTCAATTGCTCTCTAAACACAAAGAACAAATCATCATTACTGACCACCGGTTTCACCTGTCTGAAATGGGTGGTCTTCAGTTTGTCGGCTGTCGGGGTCCCGGCGCACAGTATACTGCCGCCGGAATCCCAACAGCCGGCATACCGACACAGTTTCTCCCTCTTGGGGGTCCACGACCTCCCTGGAGGGAGAATCGAGCCACCGTGCCTGCAAGGGGCTCATTTGTGCTCGCCACGCTGTCGGTAGTCGGGATTCCGGCGCCAGTATGCCGTGCGCCGGGACCCCGACAGCCGGCATACCATACTACACCCGTCTGAAATGTGTGTACAGGTCAAACATCCTGCCATGCTTAAACCAGCAAATGGGTTACGTTTTTTTTTATAAAGGCTTATTTCATTATAAACACAGAGACACTTTCTAATAAAAGACATGTTAACTACAAACTTGGAGAAAATAGTGGAACAGAAACAGATCCATTTATCTCTGTGCAATGCCAACAATACTGTTTACACACACAGCAATGGGGTGTAGTATGGTATGCCGGTGGCCGGGCTCCCGGCGACCAGCATACCGGCGCCGGGAGCCCATCCGCCGGCATACCGACAGCATGGCGAGCGCAAAGGAGCCCCTTGCGGGCACGGTGCACGCTATTTATTCTCCCTCCAGGGGGGTCGTGGACCCCCACGAGGGAGAACATCTGTCGGTATGCCGGGTGTCGGGATTCCAGCGCCGGTATACTGTGCACCGGGATCCGACATTCGGCATACTGAAGACCACCCACAGCAATGATGTAAGTGGGTTGGGACTTCCTGCAATAAAGCAATACAGGCACCATTTTGTTTCTGCAATAGCCATACTGCAGACATCACAGCTGCCTGTGCACATCATAGACACCACAACACAGGCAATAGGTTCCTATACTGCACTATTTTCCGAATATGTTTTATGAAAGCATGGACAGTAAATACATGGAAATTCCCAGCATTTGTTGCAATGTTTAAAAGAAAAATACATAGCAGAAGAACAGTAGTGTACAGTATACTTACTATGCGAGATTCCCAAAATGCATACTTTTGATTTGTTAGCAGCAGTTCCTTTGTGACTGGAGAACAATACAAGTAAACCTTCAGGCTATAAAATATAGAAAAACAAAGTGAGACATTTTCAATTATGAGAAGCATTCATGGATTACGAACTTGGTACGAACAGCTGGTTTGGCTGTTATTTACGTTCAATTTAAGGGAAACAATTTCCAATGATAAAACATAAATTTCTGTTTTCTTTAAGCTTAAAAACAAATTGTTAATATTTAATTATCAATTATACAAAACTAAAATGTAAATTGCTATTTGATTCAGAAACTCTGCATGCACATCCACAGGATCTATAGCCCAACGTGGTGCCAGTTTGCTCCATTCAGTACATTAACCTGGCTGAGGTAACAGATAACCATTTCAGCTATGTAGCAATAGAACCTAGTGCTGCTCACAAAAGCCAATCTTCCTGCTTGGCCAGCGCGCCAGGATTAGGAACACAACTGGACAAAATGCATACCACCGTCTACACAGCTAGATCTTTCCATCTTTATTGCTGCCATTTGGTGTGGTCAGAGGGAGATGGTGCACAGGAGAACAACAATCATCTTCTAATCACATTTACCAATATGTTTACATTACTGTCTTGGTGCCAAACCTGCAGTAAGTGTGGCCAGCACAATGAATAGTGCAAGCTTTGATGGAAACCTAAGTCTGGTGATCAACCATTCTATAGTTAAAAACAGATTGAACACACAATGTTGACGTTAGTGTCCTTTTAAGTGAAGGCTACAAAGTTATAATACAAATAGCATACCAACACTGCAATCTTCGCTTCAAGAGGGGAGCTCGTAGTCCTTTCATGTGATCTGCAAAGAACAAAAAAAATAAGGATTTTAAACCTACCGGTAAATCTTTTTCTCCTAGTCCGTAGAGGATGCTGGGGACTCCGTAAGGACCATGGGGAATAGACGGGCTCCACAGGAGACATGGGCACTAAAAAAGAACTTTAGGTATGGGTGTGCACTGGCTCCTCCCTCTATGCCCCTCCTCCAGACCTCAGTTAGAGAAACTGTGCCCAGAGGAGACGAACAATACGAGGAAAGTATTTTGGAAATCCAAGGGCAAGATTCATACCAGCCACACCATTCACACCGTATAACATGGTATATACGAACCAGTCAACAGTATGAAACAAAACAGTATCAGTCCAAGACTGATCCAAACTGAAACATAACCATTATGTAAGCAACAACTATATACAAGTCTAGCAGAATGTTGTCCGCACTGGGATGGGCGCCCAGCATCCTCTACGGACTAGGAGAAAAAGATTTACCGGTAGGTTTAAAATCTTATTTTCTCTTACGTCCTAGAGGATGCTGGGGACTCCGTAAGGACCATGGAAATTATACCAAAGCTCCAAAAAGGGCGGGAGAGTGCGGATGACTGTGCAGCACCGAATGAGCAAACATGAGGTCCTCCTCAGCCAAGGTATCAAACTTGTAGAATTTTGCAAAAGTGTTTGTACCTGACCAAGTCGCCGCTCAGCAAAGTTGTAATGCCGAGACGCCTCGGGCAGCCGCCCAAGAAGAGCCCACCTTTCTAGTGGAATGGGCCTATACCGAATTCGGTAACGGCAATCCAGCCGTAGAATGAGCCTGCTGAATCGTGTTACAGATCCAGCGAGCAATAGTCTGCTTAGAAGCAGGAGCGCTAACTTTGTTGGCTGCATACAGGATAAACAGGGCCTCTGTTTTCCTAACCCGAGCCGTTCTGGCCACATAAATTTTCAATGCCCTGACCACATCCAGGGACTCTGAATCCTCCACGTCCCTTGTAGCCACAGGCACCACAATAGGTTGGTTCATATGAAAAGAAGAAACCACCTTAGGCAAAAATTGAGGGCGAGTCCGCAACTCCGCTCTATCCACATGGAAAATCAGATAAGGGCTTTTGGGAGACAAAGCCGCCAACTCCGACACTCGCCGCGCCGAAGCCAAGGCCAATAACATGACCACCTTCCAAGTGAGATACTTCAATTCAACTTTTTGAAGAGGTTCAAACCAGTGAGACTTAAGAAACTGTAACACCACATTAAGGTCCCATGGTGCCACTGGAGGCACAAAAGGAGGCTGGATATGCAGCACCCCTTTCACGAACGTCTGCACTTCTGGAAGAGAAGCCAATTCCTTTTGAAAGAAAATGGATAGGGCCGAAATCTGAACCTTAATGGAGCCTAACTTTAGGCCCAAATTCACTCCAGTTTGCAGGAAGTGGAGAAAACGGCCCATATGGAATTCTTCCGGAGGAGCAGTCTTGGCTTCGCACCAAGACACATACTTCCTCCAGATCCGGTGATAATGTTTCGATGTCACCTCCTTCCTAGCCTTTATCAGAGTAGGAATGACCTCATCAGGAATGCCCTTCTCCGCTAGGATCCTGCGTTCAACCGCCATGCCTTCAAACGCAGTCGCGGTAAGTCCTGGAACAGACAGGGCCCTTGTTGTAACCGGTCTTCCCTGAGAGGAAGAGGCCACGGATCTTCTGTGAGCATTTCCTTCAGATCCGGATACCAGGCCCTTCGAAGCCAATCTGGAACAATGAGAATTGTCTGAATCCCTCTTCGTCTTATGATTCTCAGTATCTTTGAGATGAGGAAGAGGAGGGAACACATAGACCGACTGAAATACCCACGGTGTCACCAGAGCGTCCACTGCAACCGCCTGAGGGTCCCTTGACCTGGCGCAATATCTCGGAAGTTTCTTGTTGAGGCGTGAAGCCATCATGTCTATTTGAGGCAGTCCCCACTGACTTGCAATCTCTGCAAAGACTTCCTGATGAAGTCCCCACTCTCCTGGATGCAGATCGTGTCTGCTTAGGAAGTCTGCTTCCCAGTTGTCCACTCCCGGAATGAAGACTGCTGTCAGAGCGCTTACATGACTCTCCGCCCATCGAAGAATCTTTGAGGCTTCTGCCATTGCCACTCTGCTCCTTGTGCCACCTTGGCGGTTTACATGTGCCACTGCTGTGATGTTGTCTGACTGAATCAGAACCGGTAGACCTCGAAGCAAAGTCTCCGCTTGACGAAGGCCGTTGTATATGGCCCTTAATTCCAGTATGTTGATGTGTAGACAAGCCTCCTGGTTTGACCACAGACCTTGGAAGTTTCTTCCCTGTGTGACTGCTCCCCATCCTCGGAGGCTCGCGTCCGTGGTTACCAGAACCCAGTCCTGAATGCCGAACCTGCGACCCTCTAGAAGGTGAGCACTCTGCAGCCACCACAGGAGAGATACCCTGGCCCTGGGGGACAGGCGGATCATCTGATGAATCTGTAGATGTGACCCGGACCACTTGTCCAGAAGGTCCCACTGAAAAGTACTTGCATGGAACCTGCCGAATGGAATGGCCTCGTAAGACGCAACCATTTTTCCCAGAACTCGAGTGCAGTGATGTACCGACACCCTGTCTGGCTTTAACAGGTCTCTGACCAAGCTCTGAAGTTCCTGGGCCTTTTCCATCGGGAGAAAGACCTTCTTCCGTTCCGTGTCCAGAATCATGCCTAAGAAAGGCAATCGGGTCGTTGGAACTAACTGTGACTTCGGTAGATTGAGAATCCAACAGTGTTTTTGCAATACCCTCAGGGAGAGTGATACGCTGTCCAGCAACTGTTCTCTCGATCTCGCTTTTATCAGGAGATCGTCCAAGTATGGGATAATTGTGACCCCCTGCTTGCGCAGGAGCACCATCATTTCCGCCATTAATTTGGTAAAAATCCTCGGGGCCGTGGAAAGCCCAAACGGCAACGTCTGAAATTGGTAATGACAATCCTGCACAACAAATCTCAGGAACGCCTGATGAGGTTGATATATGGGGACATGAAGGTATGAATCCTTTATGTCCAGGGACACCATATAATCTCCCCCTTCCAGGCTTGCGATGACCGCTCTGAGCGATTCCATCTTGAACTTGAACCTCTTTAAGTATAGGTTTAAGGATTTTAAATTCAGAATGGGTCTGACCGAACCGTCCGGTTTCGGGACCACAAACAGGGTTGAGTAATAGCCCATCCCCCGCTGCAGCAGGGGAACTTCGACCACCACTTGTTGAAGGCACAACTTTTGAATTGCTGCCAAAACTACTTCCCTCTCTGGGGAAGAAGTCGGTAGTACCGATTTGAAAAACCGGCGAGGAGGCACCTCTTCGAATTCCAGCTTGTACCCCTGGGAAACAATGTCTATTGCCCAGGGATCCACCCGAGAGTGAACCCAGACTTGGCTGAAAAGACAAAGACGTGTCCCCACTGGAGCGTACTCCCCCAGCGGAGCCCCAGCGTCATGCGGTGGATTTAGTAGAAGTTGGGGAGGCCTTCTGTTCTTGGGAACTGGCTGTAGCTGGCAGCTTTTTCCCCTTGCCCTTACCTCTGGCAAGAAAGGAAGATCCCCGAGCTCTCTTGGATTTATGCGACCGAAAGGACTGCATCTGATAATGTGGTGCTTTCTTAGGCTGTGAGAAAACATAAGGTAAAAAAGCTGATTTACCCGGCGTAGCCGTGGAAATTAGGTCCGTGAGGCCTTCCCCAAACAGTTCCTCACCCTTGTAAGGCAAAACCTCCATATGCCGTTTCGAGTCTGCATCACCTGTCCACTGTCGGGTCCACAGTGCTCGCCTGGCAGAAATCACCATAGCGTTCGCTCTGGATCCCAGTATGCCCACATCCCTCTGAGCCTCTCTCATATAAAGGACCGCATCCTTAATATGGACCAGGGTCAACAAAATAGTTTCCTTATCCATCGTATCAAAATCAGCAGATAAGGTATCGGTCCACGCTATTACAGCGCTACAAACCCAAGCCGACGCTATTGCCGGTCTGAGTAAAGTACCAGTATGTGTGTAAATTGACTTCAAGGTAGTCTCCTGCTTGCGATCAGCAGGATCCCTGAGACGGCAGCTCCACCTTTTTGGAAAGGCACGTCAACGCTTTGTCCTGTCCACCCTTGGGGAGGATTCCCACCGTATCCTGTCCTTGATCGGGAAAGGACACGCCATAAGAATCCTTTTGGGAATCTGCAGTTTCTTGTCTGGAGTTTCCCAAGCA
Source organism: Pseudophryne corroboree (assembly GCF_028390025.1). Taxonomy (NCBI): domain Eukaryota; kingdom Metazoa; phylum Chordata; class Amphibia; order Anura; family Myobatrachidae; genus Pseudophryne; species Pseudophryne corroboree. The sequence continues at coordinate 409,095,488 of NC_086449.1, forward strand.
CTTTCAAATAACTCATTTAATTCAAAAGAAGGTGGAAAGGTAACCTCAGGTTTCTTTTCTTTAAACATGTGGACCCTTGGATTAGGTACAGCGGGGTCATCTATAATATGCAGTACAGCCTTTATAGCAATAATCATATAATGAATACTCTTTGCCAATTTTGGCTGCAACCTCGCATCATCATAATCGACACTGGATTCAGAGTCCGTGTCGGTATCTGTGTCTACTACTGGAGAAAGTGGGCGTTTTTGAGACCCAGAAGGCCCCTGTGACATAGGGAAAGGCAGGGCATGACCCCCTGTACAATCCCTGGACTCTGCTTTGTCCAAACGTTTATGCAATAAATTTACATTTGCATTTAAGACATTCCACATATCCAACCAGTCCTGTGTCGGCGTTGCCGACGGAGACACCACACTCATGCGCTCCACCTCATCCCTAGGAGAGCCTTCCACTTCAGACATGCCGACACGCACGTACCGACACTGCACACACTCAGGGAAATCTCTAATCTGGAGATAGATCCCCCACAGGGCCCTTTGGAGAGACAGAAAGAGAGTATGCCAGCACACACCCAGCGCCAATAACCCTGGAAAAAATTACTCAGATATAGCGCATATATATATATATATATATATATATATATATATACACATACACACATACACACACACACTGCGCCAATTATGTGCCCCCCCCCCTTTTTTTAAAACCCTCTGTCACCGGTGATCAGCAGGGGAGAGTCCGGGGAGTCAGCTTCTCAGCGTGTGCTCTGGAGAAAATGGCGCTGGTGAGTGCTGAGGAACAAGCTCCGCCCCCTCAGTGGCAGGCTTCGGTCACACTCTTTTAAACAAACTGGCGGGGAATTCTCATAAATAACACCAAATAAAGTGTATATATCTATATAGCCAGTCCTAGAGGTATAACATTGCTGCCCAGGGCGCCCCCCCTGCGCCCTGCACCCAACAGTGTGCGTTGTGTGTGTTGTGTAGGAGCAATGGCGCGCAGCGTTACCTCAGTGAAGCTCTGAAGTCTTCTGCCTTCCAATACTCACCCGGCTTCTATCTTCCGGCTCTGCGAGGAGGACGGCGGCGCGGCTTCGGGACGAACCGCAAGGGGAGACCAGCATTCTGACTCCCTCTGGAGCTAATGGTGTCCAGTAGTCTAAGAAGCAGAGCCTAACATTTAAGTAGGTCTGCTTCTCTCTCCTCAGTCCCACGATGCAGGGAGCCTGTTGCCAGCAGGTCTCCCTGAAAATAAAAAACCTAACAAATTACTTTTCTCCAGGAAACTCAGGAGAGCTCCCTGTAATGCACCCAGTCTCCTCTGGGCACAGTATCAAACTGAGGTCTGGAGGAGGGGCATAGAGGGAGGAGCCAGTGCACACCCATACCTAAAGTTCTTTTTTAGTGTCCATGTCTCCTGTGGAGCCAGTCTATCCCCATGGTCCTTACGGAGTCCCCAGCATCCTCTAGGACGTAAGAGAAAAAGGATCTTATGACACTTCTCACCACTAAGTCCCATATTCCACCAGTATTAGACTAACGCTATACTAATTCACTAAAGAGTTTAAAGATTAAAGGTTATTATTATGCCAGTAATTTTACCATATAGGATTTATATATTTTAAAAATTGTATCATTATTGGTTGACAAAAAAAAACAAACACAAACACAATAGCACTCATCTTATATTTCATGTGACTACTTTGATTTGAAGCTGCTTAACACAACTGCGCAGGTTATATACAAATGTTTTTTATCTGCTCAGTGTTGCTGAACCTGTCACTGAAAATGAACTTCACTCCCCAAACCTCCACACACACACACACACACTGGTGGGTGCACAACACCATCACCCCCTCCTGCGATCGCTGGTGACATCAGGACAAAAGGAGACAAGCATCGCAGTGCACTCCGGGAGTTGGCAGTTCCCAGCATCGGTGGCCGGGTAAGGTTAGAGCATATTTATTTGCTAGGAGACTGGAAACTGGCTCCAGGACCTGCGGTAGAGAGAGGGGTGAGGTACTGGGAACTGAAGCCTCGACAGGTAAAGTATAATAAGAATTTACTTACCGATAATTCTATTTCTCGGAGTCCGTAGTGGATGCTGGGGTTCCTGAAAGGACCATGGGGGATAGCGGCTCCGCAGGAGACAGGGCACAAAAAAGTAAAGCTTTACTAGGTCAGGTGGTGTGCACTGGCTCCTCCCCCCATGACCCTCCTCCAGACTCCAGTTAGGTACTGTGCCCGGACGAGCATACACAATAAGGGAGGCATTTTGAATCCCGGGTAAGACTCATACCAGCCACACCAATCACACCGTACAACTTGTGATCTAAACCCAGTTAACAGTATGACAACAGAAAGGGCCTCTTAAAGATGGCTCCTTAACAATAACCCGAATTAGTTAACAATAACTATGTACAAGTATTGCAGATAATCCGCACTTGGGATGGGCGCCCAGCATCCACTACGGACTCCGAGAAATAGAATTATCGGTAAGTAAATTCTTATTTTCTCTATCGTCCTAAGTGGATGCTGGGGTTCCTGAAAGGACCATGGGGATTATACCAAAGCTCCCAAACGGGCGGGAGAGTGCGGATGACTCTGCAGCACCGAATGAGAGAACTCCAGGTCCTCCTTTGCCAGGGTATCAAATTTGTAAAATTTTACAAACGTGTTCTCCCCCGACCACGTAGCTGCTCGGCAGAGTTGTAATGCCGAGACCCCTCGGGCAGCCGCCCAAGATGAGCCCACCTTCCTTGTGGAGTGGGCTTTTACAGTTTTAGGCTGTGGCAGGCCTGCCACAGAATGTGCAAGTTGAATTGTGTTACAAATCCAACGAGCAATCGACTGCTTAGAAGCAGGTGCGCCCAACTTGTTGGGTGCATACAATATAAACAGCGAGTCAGATTTTCTGACTCCAGCCGTCCTTGCAATGTATATTTTTAAGGCTCTGACAACGTCCAACAACTTGGAGTCCTCCAAGTCGCTAGTGGCCGCAGGCACCACAATAGGTTGGTTCAGATGAAATGCTGATACCACTTTAGGGAGAAAATGCGGACGAGTCCGCAGTTCTGCCCTATCCGAATGGAAGATTAGATAAGGACTTTTATAAGATAAAGCCGCCAATTCAGATACTCTCCTGGCAGAGGCCAGGGCTAGTAACATAGTCACTTTCAATGTGAGATATTTCAAATCCACCTTTTTCAATGGTTCAAACCAATGGGATTTGAGGAAATCTAAAACTACATTTAGATCCCACGGTGCCACCGGAGGCACCACAGGAGGCTGTATATGCAGTACTCCCTTGACAAAAGTCTGGACCTCAGGGACAGAGGCCAATTCTTTTTGGAAGAATATTGACAGGGCCGAAATTTGAACCTTAATGGATCCCAATTTGAGACCCATAGATAATCCTGATTGCAGGAAATGTAGGAAACGACCCAGTTGGAATTCCTCCGTCGGAACCCTCCGATCCTCGCACCACGCTACATATTTTCGCCAAATGCGGTGATAATGTTTCACGGTGACTTCCTTCCGTGCCTTAATCAAGGTAGGAATGACTTCTTCTGGAATGCCTTTCCCTTTTAGGATCTGGCGTTCAACCGCCATGCCGTCAAACGCAGCCGCGGTAAGTCTTGAAAAAGACAGGGACCCTGCTGTAGCAGGTCCCTTCTCAGAGGTAGAGGCCACGGTTCGTCCGTGAGCATCTCTTGAAGTTCCGGATACCAAGTCCTTCTCGGCCAATCCGGAACCACTAGTATTGTTCTTACTCTTCTTTGCCGTATGATCTTCAATACCTTTGGTATGAGCGGCAGAGGAGGAAACACATACACTGACTGGTACACCCAAGGAGTTACCAGTGCGTCCACAGCTATTGCCTGTGGATCTCTTGACCTGGCGCAATATTTGTCCAGTTTCTTGTTGAGGCGAGACGCCATCATGTCTACAATTGGTCTTTCCCAACGGTCTATTAACATGTTGAAGACTTCTGGATGTAGACCCCACTCTCCCGGATGAAGATCGTGTCTGCTGAGGAAGTCTGCTTCCCAGTTGTCCACGCCCGGGATGAACACTGCTGACAGTGCTATCACGTGATTCTCCGCCCAGCGAAGAATCTTGGCAGCTTCTGCCATTGCACTCCTGCTTCTTGTGCCGCCCTGCCTGTTTACATGGGCGACCGCCGTGATGTTGTCCGACTGAATCAACACCGGCTTTCCTTGCAGGAGAAGTTCCGCCTGGCTTAGAGCATTGTAGATTGCTCTTAGTTCCAGAATGTTTATGTGAAGAGACTTTTCCAGACTCGTCCATACTCCCTGGAAGTTTCTTCCTTGTGTGACTGCTCCCCAGCCTCTCAGGCTGGCGTCCGTGGTCACCAGGATCCAATCCTGAATGCCGAATCTGCGGCCTTCTAATAGGTGAGCCTTCTGCAACCACCACAGAAGTGACACCCTTGTCTTTGGTGACAGGGTTATTCGCAGGTGCATCTGCAGATGCGACCCTGACCATTTGTCCAACAGATCCCTTTGGAATATTCTTGCATGGAATCTGCCGAATGGAATTGCTTCGTAAGAAGCCACCATTTTTCCCAGGACTCTTGTGCATTGATGTACTGACACTTTTCCTGGTTTTAGGAGGTTCCTGACCAGATCGGATAACTCCTTGGCTTTTTCCTCTGGAAGGAAAACCTTTTTCTGAACCGTGTCCAGAATCATTCCTAGGAACAGCAGACGAGTTGTCGGGATTAAATGGGATTTTGGAATATTCAGAATCCACCCGTGTTGTCTTAGCACCTCTTGAGATAGTGCTAAAGCTGTCTCCAGCTGTTCTCTGGACCTTGCCCTTATTAGGAGATCGTCCAAGTATGGGATAACTAATACGCCTTTTCTTCGAAGAAGAATCATCATCTCGGCCATTACCTTGGTAAAGACCCGAGGCGCCGTGGACAATCCGAACGGCAGCGTCTGAAACTGATAGTGACAGTTTTGAACAATGAACCTGAGGTACCCCTGGTGTGCGGGGTAAATCGGAACGTGTAGATACGCATCCTTGATGTCCAAGGATACCATAAAGTCCCCTTCTTCCAGGTTCGCTATCACTGCTCTGAGTGACTCCATCTTGAACTTGAACTTTTTTATGTAGAGGTTCAAGGACTTCAGATTTAGAATAGGCCTTACCGAGCCATCCGGCTTCGGTACCACAAATAGAGTGGAATAATACCCCTTTCCTTGTTGTAATAGGGGTACTTTGACTATCACCTGCTGAGCGTACAGCTTGTGAATGGCTTCCAACACCCTCTCCCTTTCGGAAGAGACGGTTGGTAAGGCAGACTTCAGGAAACGATGAGGAGGATCCGTCTCTAATTCCAACCTGTACCCCTGAGATATTATCTGCAGGATCCAGGGGTCTACCTGCGAGTGAGCCCACTGCGCGCTGTAATTTTTGAGACGGCCCCCCACTGTCCCCGAGTCCGCTTGAGAGGCCCCAGCGTCATGCTGAGGTTTTTGCAGGAGCCGGGGAGGGCTTCTGTTCCTGGGAAGGAGCTGCCTGTTGGTGTCTCTTCCCTCTTCCTCTGCCTCGTGGCAGGTACGACAAGCCCTTTGCTCTCTTATTTTTGTAGGAGCGAAAAGGCTGCGGTTGAAAGGTCGGTGCCTTTCTCTGTTGGGGAGTGACTTGAGGTAAAAAAGTGGATTTCCCGGCAGTAGCCGTGGCCACCAAGTCTGATAGACCAACTCCAAATAACTCCTCCCCTTTATACGGCAAAACCTCCATGTGACGTTTTGAATCCGCATCGCCTGTCCACTGTCGTGTCCATAAGGCTCTTCTGGCTGAAATGGACATAGCACTCACCCGAGATGCCAGTGTGCAAATATCCCTCTGTGCATCACGCATATAGATAAATGCATCCTTTATTTGTTCTAACGACAGTAAAACATTGTCCCTATCTAGGGTATCAATATTTTCAATCAGGGATTCTGACCAAACTACTCCAGCACTGCACATCCAGGCAGTTGCTATAGCTGGTCGTAGTATAACACCTGCATGTGTGTATATATTCTTTTGAATAACTTCCATCTTTCTATCTGATGGATCCTTAAGTGCGGCCGTCTCAGGAGAGGGTAACGCCACTTGTTTGGATAAGCGTGTGAGCGCCTTGTCCACCTTAGGGGGTGTTTCCCAGCGCGCCCTAACCTCTGGCGGGAAAGGGTATAATGCCAATAACTTTTTTGAAATTATCAACTTTTTATCAGGAGCAACCCACGCTTCATCACACACGTCATTTAATTCTTCTGATTCAGGAAAAACTGTTTGTAGTTTTTTCACACCATACATAATACCCTGTTTTACGGTATCTGTAGTATCAGCTAAATGTAACGTCTCCTTCATTGCCAAAATCATATAACGTGTGGCCCTACTGGAAAATACGTTTGAATTTCTACCGTCGTCACTGGAATCAGTGCCCGTGTCTGGGTCTGTGTCGACCGACTGAGGCAAAGGGCGTTTTACAGCCCCTGACGGTGTTTGAGGCGCCTGGACAGGCATTAATTGATTGTCCGGCCGCCTCATGTCCTCAACTGACTGTTTAAGGGAAGATAAACCATCACGTAATTCCACAAATAAAGGCATCCATTCTGGTGTCGACCCCCTGGGGGGTGACATCTGCATATTTGGCAATTGCTCCGCCTCCACACCAATATCGTCCTCATACATGTCGACACCACGTACCGACACACACCGCAAACTCACAGGGAATGCTCTAATGAAGACAGGACCCACTAGCCCTTTTGGGGAGACAGAGGGAGAGTCTGCCAGCACACACCACAAAGCGCTATATATACAAGGGATATCCTTATATTAAGTGCTCCCTTATAGCTGCTTTAATATATATATATATAGCCATTAATGTGCCCCCCCTCTCTGTTTTACCCTGTTTCTGTAGTGCAGTGCAGGGGAGAGACCTGGGAGCCGTTCTGACCAGCGGAGCTGTGACAGAAAATGGCGCCGTGTGCTGAGGAGATAGGCCCCGCCCCTTTTTCGGCGGGTTCTTCTCCCGCTATTTTTCCAGTCAGGCAGGGGTTAAATATCTCCATATAGCCCCTATGGGCTATATGTGAGGTATTTTTAGCCTTGTATAAGGTTTATATTTGCCTCTCAGAGCGCCCCCCCCCAGCGCTCTGCACCCTCAGTGACTGCCCAGTGAAGTGTGCTGAGAGGAAAATGGCGCACAGCTGCAGTGCTGTGCGCTACCTTATGAAGACTGAGGAGTCTTCAGCCGCCGGTTTCCGGACCTCTTCACGCTTCAGCATCTGCAAGGGGGTCGGCGGCGCGGCTCCGGGACCGGACTCCACGGCTGGGCCTGTGTTCGATCCCTCTGGAGCTAATGGTGTCCAGTAGCCAAGCAGCAAATCCACTCTGCATGCAGGTGAGTTTACTACTTTCCCCCTAAGTCCCACGTTGCAGTGATCCTGTTGCCAGCAGGACTCACTGTAAAGAAAAAAACCTAAACTAAACTTTCTCTAAGCAGCTCTTTAGGAGAGCCACCTAGATTGCACCCTTCTCGTTCGGGCACAAAATCTAACTGGAGTCTGGAGGAGGGTCATGGGGGGAGGAGCCAGTGCACACCACCTGACCTAGTAAAGCTTTACTTTTTTGTGCCCTGTCTCCTGCGGAGCCGCTATCCCCCATGGTCCTTTCAGGAACCCCAGCATCCACTTAGGACGATAGAGAAAATGGAGTTCCAGTAGCTGCTGGGTTTGACGGGTGTAGTGCATGCAGATCAGCATGCAGTGTTACCCACTGCCTCTCCCCATCATCCTCTGCCTTTTTCTCATCACCCACTCACTCTCTGTCTCCCTGCAACCTTCTACCTCTCCCCAGTCACCCAGTGCCTGTAACCCACTGCCTCTCAAGCCTCTCCCATTGCTTTTCACCCACTGCCTCTTCCATAGCGTCACCCACTGCCTCTTTCCAGCCTCTCCCATTGCCTTTCACCCACTGCCTCTTAAATAGCGTCACCCACTGCCTCTTTCCAGCCTCTCCCATTGCCTTTCACCCACTGTCTCTTAAATAGCGTCACCCACTGCCTCTTTCCAGCCTCTCCCATTGCCTTTCACCCACTGCCTCTTTCCAGCCTCACCCATTGGCTGTCACCCACTGCCTCTGCCATAATATCCCCCAGTGCCTGTCACCCCCTGCCTCTCCTCAGCGTCACCCACTGCTTCTTAAGCGACCTACACACTTGCTGATGTGTGTGGATGATATGAACGATCTTGTTCAGTAATGAACGAGAAATCATTCATATCGCTCAGTGTGTATGCACAAATGATGAACTATGCACGGCCCCGCGGTCAACAATCATTGGTTCGCCGTCGCTTTGCAATGCAAGTCAATTTGGACGATGATCGGTCATCATTCAGATCGATCGTCAAAATTTAATGCATCTGCAAGTGTGTATGGCGCTTTACACACTACGTCTCTCCAGCGTCAACCACTGCCTCTCCCATAGCATCACCACCTGCCTGTCATCCACCGACTCTCCCCAACATCACCCAGTGACAGTCACTGACTATCCCCAGCTCAAAGCAGTAGCTACGCATCTCCATGCAAACACCTGTGTGCTGCCTGTCTGAGTAGAAGACCCTGTGACAGTCCCCAGGCCTCACACACTATGGACAGAACAAGCAGCAGCATGTTACATGCATGGGTCTGTGCACGTGAATTGGGTATATAATAATAAGGGATTGGTATGAGATACCGAAGTCTGGGATGCAGAATGTCAGGATCCCGACATCAGCATCCTGAGCGGAGGAATGATGGCAGGGGGGCGAGCGCAAAAAAGCCCCTTGCAGGCATGGTGGCGAGCTACGCTTGCCACAGGTTCTATTCTCCCTCTATGGGTGACGCAGACAACCATAAAGGGGGAATCACCTACCTCGCCGGTATACCGGCGGTGGTATGGTGGCCATGTCGGGATCCCGACGTCGGTATTCTGACAGCCGGGATCCCGACTATCTGTTGCTATTATTGGCATGCGGTCAGCATACAATCAGTTCATAATAGCAATCAGGTTATAATGCAAAGGAATGAGGTTTATTGATAAACCTTCCTTGGCATTATAAACCTCATTCCTTTGCATTATAACTGGATTGCTATTATTGTATACCCATGTACCCATGCACATAACTACTTTTGTAACTTAGGGGCAGATGTATTAAGTCTGGAGAAGTGATAAGTGGAAGGTGATAACACAGCAGCCACTCATTTCGGATTTGAAAAATGACAGTTAGGAGCTGATTGGCTGGTGAATTATCACCTTCCACTTATCACTGCTTTATCACTTCTCCGGGCTTAATACATCTGCCCCTTTTCTCATACGTCCTAGAGGATGCTGGGGACACTTCAAGAACCATGGGGTATAGACGGGATCCACAGGAGACATGGGCACTTTAAGACTTTCAAAGGGCTGTGAACTGGCTCCTCCCTCTATGCCCCTCCTCCAGAATCCAGTTTATAATCAGTGCCCAGGCAGACTGGATGCACACTGAGGAGCTCTACTGAGTTTCTCTGAAAATACTTTATGTTAGGTTTTTTATTTTCAGGGAGCACTGCTGGCAATAGGCTCCCTGCTTCTGCGGCTACAGGACACCATTAGCTCCTGAGGGTTTGGAACACTAGGGGTTCATTCCCAGAGCCCGCCGTCGACCCCCTTGCAGAGCCAGAAGACAAGTGTGTAGAAGAAGATCAGAAGACTTTAGTGACGGCTTTGAGGTACCGCACAGCGGCCGCGCTGCGCGCCATGCTCCCACACACAATAGCACCGCAGGGTGCAGGGCGCGGGGGCGCCCTGGGCAGCACATAAACCTCATATTTCTGACTGGCAACAGTGGACAGGGTGCCTGGCCACGGTCCGGACCCCCGCCAGTGGCAAAAAGTTTAAAAATAAGTGGGTCTGAAGCGCGCCATTAAGGGGGTGGGGCTTAACCCTCACAGCACACAGCCCGGCGCCATTTCTCTTCACATGGCTGCAGAGACGCTGGTCCTTCCTCACACTGATGTAACAAGTAACAGGGTGAAAAACGGGTGGAGCACAGCGATTTTGGTGCATTACACTAGATTATAAAAGTGCTGCAGGTCTGGGACACTATCTGTAGTGTTCAGACCGTGTTTTGGGCGCTGGGCTGTGAGCTGGCTGTATCTCCCTCTGTGTCACTCTGACAGGCTTTGCTGTAGGTCTGTCTCCTATAGGCCCAGAGTATCTGCGTGTGGTGGGTGCACGTGTGTCGGCATGTCTGAGGCGGAGTGCTCCTCCCAGGAGGAGACTGTGTTGGGGACACAAAAGGCTGTGGGAGCGACCCTGTTGGCACTGCCGACACCGGATTCGGTGAATGTTTTGAGTGCTTTGAATGCAAATGTGGCTCTGATTAATAAAAGATTGGATAAATCTGAATCTCAGAACCAGGCTTGGAACAAATCCGTAGAGGATGTGTTGTTTCAAGTCCAGACCCCTTCGGGGTCACAAAAACGTTCATTTGCCCAGCTGGCAGACACGGATACGGACACTGACTCAAGTGTCGACTATAGTGATGCCAGATTAGATCCAAAACTGGCAAAGAGCATTCAGTACATGATTGTGGCTTTAAAAGATGTATTACATATCACTGAGGACCCTACTGTTCCTGATACTAGGGTCTGTATGTATAAAGGGAAGAAACCTGAGGTAAACATTTCCTCCCTCTCATGAACTGAACGCGCTTTGTGAAAATGTTTGGGAAAATCCCAACAGAAATTTTCAGATTCCCAAAAGAATTGTAGTGGCGTATCAGTTTCCCTCTGGGGATAGGGAATTTGGGAGTCACCCCCCATTGTGGACAAAGCTTTATCACGGCTGTCCAAAAAGGTGGCTCTTCCATCCCCTGACACGGCAGCCCTAAAGGATCCTGCGGATCGTAGGCAGGAAAGTACATTGAAATCCATTTATATCTCCACGGGTACGCTACTCAGACCAGCCATTGCATCTGCGTGGGTGAGTAGTGCTATCGAAAAATGGGCAGATAACCTGTCATCTGAATTGGATACCCTGGATAGGGATAACATTCTCCTGAAGCTAGGTCATATCAGGGACGCTGCACTCTACCTAAAAGAAGCTGCGAGAGATATTGGCCTCTTGGGTTCACGGGCCAATGCCAAGGCAGTCTCAGCTAGGAGAGCATTGTGGATTCATCAATGGAATGCTGATGCTGACTCCAAAAAGCTATGGAGTCTCTACCGTATAAAGGTGGTGTATTGTTTGGTGACTGCCTCGCTGAGTTGGTATCTACGGCTACCGCGGGTAAGTCATCCTTTTTACCTTATGTGTCTGTACCAGAAAAGAAAGCACACCAGTATCAGATGCAGTCCTTTCGGCCCTATAAATACAGAAAAGGCCGAGGGTCTTCCTTCCTTGCTACTAGAGGAAAGGGAAAGGGTAAGAGATCACCAGCCGTGGCCAGTTCCCAGGAGCAGAAGTCCTACCCGGCTTCTGCCAAGGCCACTGCATGACGCTGGGGCTCCTCTGCGGGAGTCCGCACCGGTGGGGGCACGTCTCAGGCTCTTCAGTCAGTTCTGGGCTCGTTTGGGCCTAGACCCATGGGTTTTAGAAATAGTGTGCCAAGGGTACAAACTGGAGTTTCAAGATGTCCCCCCCCCCCCCCCCCCCCCCCCTCACCGATTTTTCAAATCAGCCTTACCAGCTTCTCTTCCAGACAGGGAAGTGGTATGCGCCGCAATACAAAAATTGTGTCACGATCAGATCATTGTCAGGGTTCCCCCGTCGCAACAGGGACAAGGCTTTTATTCGAGCCCGTTTGTGGTTCCAAAGCCAGATGGTTCAGTCAGACCAATCCTGAACCTCAAATCCCTCAATTTCTACCTAAAAAATACAAAAACAAACAAATTCAAGATGGAATTTCTCCGGGCTGTGATCTCCAGTCTGGAGGAGGGGGATTTTATGGTGTTGGTAGACATAACGGATGCCGACTTACATGTTCCCATTTGGGTGACGCTGAGGAGAGGCAGGGGTGACAGGCACTGGGGGATATTATGGCAGAGGCAGTGGGTGACAGCCAATGGGTGAGGCTGGAAAGAGGCAGTGGGTGAAAGGCAATGGGAGAGGCTGGAAAGAGGCAGTGGGTGACGCTATTTAAGAGACAGTGGGTGAAAGGCAATGGGAGAGGCTGGAAAGAGGCAGTGGGTGACGCTATTTAAGAGGCAGTGGGTGAAAGGCAATGGGAGAGGCTGGAAAGAGGCAGTGGGTGACGCTATGGAAGAGGCAGTGGGTGAAAAGCAAAACAAGGAGTCACAATTATCCCGTACTTGGACGATCTCCTGATAAAGGCGAGATCCAGGGACCAATTACTGCAGAACATTACGCTAACCCTGACAATTCTGCAGCAACATGGTTGGCTCCTAAACTTGCCAAAATCGCAGTTGGTACCGACGGGACTGCTGTCGTTTTTGGGAATGATTCTGGACACAGAATTACAGAGCGTTTCTCTTCCAGTGGAAAAGGCTCTGGAAATTCAGTTTGGCAGATTCCATGGCAGAGTGTTTCAGTGGGACCTGTTGGACAAATGGTCCGGGTACCATCTGCACATGCACCGAAGGATAACCCTGTCCTCCAAGAACAGAATCTCACTCCTGTGGTGGCTACACTCAAGACTTTTATGTTTACTCAAGCATTTCCATAATGTCCCCTTTAGTATCTTCATGCTTCTGTATTTTATGAAAATGTACTTCATTATTTTCTGTACTATATTATGCTATGTATCTGTTAAGCGCCTTGAGTCCTATTGGAGAAAGAGCACTATATAAATAAAATTATTATTATTATTATTATTATTACACAGCTCTCAGCTCCTAGAGGGATGCAGTTTCGGGGTCCAGGACTGGATCGTAGTGACCACGGATGCGAGTCTCCGAGGCTGGGGAGCAGTCACGCAGGGGGAAAGCTTCCAGGAAAAATGGTCAAGCCAGGAAATTTGTCTACACATAAACGTGCTGGAGTTAAGGGCCATTCCCAACGGCCTTCTGCAAGCGGAACATTTTCTTCGTTATCGGCCCGTCTTAATTCAGTCGGACAACATAACAGCAGTAGCGTACATAAACCGCCAGAGCGGAACAAAGAGCAGAGCGGCAATGGCAGAGGCCACAAAGGTGCTCCGTTGGGCGGAAAGGCATGCAACCGTTCTGTCAGCGATCTTTATTCCAGGAGTGGACAACTGGGAAGCAGACTTCCTCAGCAGACACGATCTCCATCCAGGAGAGTGGGGTCTTCATCAAGAGGTCTTTGCAAAAGTGACAGCTCTTTGGGGAATGCCTCAAATAGACATGATGGCGTCAACCAGAAACTTCAGAGATATTGTTCCAGGTCGAGAGACCCTCAAGCAATAGCGGTGGACGCCCTAGTGACACCGTGGGTATTTCGGTCGGTGTACGTGTTTTCTCCGCTTCCACTCATTCCAAAAGTGATAAAGCTAATAAGAAGAACAACAAAGGTTCAAGCGATCCTCATTGTTCCAGATTGGCCAAGGAGGGCTTGGTATCCAGATCTTCAGGAATTACTCACAGGAGATCCCTGGCCTCTTCCTCTGAGGGAGGATCTATTACGGCAGGGGCCGTGCGTGTTCCAAGACTTACCGCGACTTCGTTTGACGGCTTGGAGGTTGAACGCCGGATCCTAGCCCGAAAAGGTATTCCCAAGGAAGTCATCCCTACTCTTACTCAGGCCAGGAAAGGAGTAACGTCAAAACATTACCACCGTATTTGGAGAAAATACGTGTCTTGGTGTGAATCCAAGAAAGCTCCTACAGAAGAATTTCAGTTAGGACGTTTTCTCCATTTTCTACAAGCCGGTGTGGATGCGGGCCTAAAGTTGGGCTCAATTAAAGTTCAAATTTCGGCTTTATCGGTTTTCTTCCAAAAACAATTGGCCTCCTTTCCAGAAGTTCAGACCTTCGTGAAAGGCGTATCGCACATCCAACCTCCCTTTGTGCCCCCTGTGGCACCATGGGATCTTAACGTGGTGTCGCAGTTCCTTCAATCTCATTGGTTTGAGCCTTTACAGGAGGCAGAGTTGAAATTCTTTACTTGGAAAGTGGTCATACTGTTGGCATTTGCATCCGCAAGGTGGGTGTCTGAATTGGCGGCCTTGTCTCACAAGAGCCGTTATTTGATCTTCCATGAGGATAGAGCAGAATTGAGGACTCGTCAGCAGTTTCTGCCGAAAGTGGTTTCATCGTTCCACTTGAACCAGCCTATGGTGGTGCCAGTGGCTACTGACGCCTTGTTGGAATCGAAGCTTCTCGATGTAGTAAGAGCTTTGAAAATTTATGTCACCAGAACGGCTCAGTTTAGGAAAACAGAGGCTCCGTTTGTCCTGTATGCACACAATAAAATTGGGGCTCCTGCTTCCAAGCAGACTATTGCGTGCTGGATCTGTCATACTATTCAGCAGGCTCATTCTACGGCTGGATTGCCGTTACCGAAGTCAGTGAAGGCCCATTCTACCAGAAAGGTGGGGTCATCCTGGGCAGCTGCCCGAGGGGTCTCGGCTTTACAACTTTGCTGAGCGGCTACTTAGTCGGGTTCAAACACCTTTGCGAAGTTCTACAAGTTTGATACCCTGGCTGATGAGGACCTCATGTTTGGTCAATCGTAGCTGCAGAGTCATCCGCACTCTCCCGACCGTTCTAGAGCTTTGGTATAAACCCCATGGTTCTTGAAGTGTCCCCAGCATCCCCTAGGACGTATGAGAAAATAGGATTTTAATACCTACCGGTAAATCCTTTTCTCTTAGTCCGTAGAGGATGCTGGGCGCCCGTCCCAGTGCGTACTGTATCTGCAGTTATTAGTTATGGTTACACACATGTTGTGTTACGTTTATGGTCAGCCTGTTGCTGATGTTGTTCATGCCGTTGACTTGCGTTGTTGAATGCCATGTTGCACGGCGTGCTTGAGGTGCGAGCTGGTACGTATCTCACCTTTGTTTAAAAATATATCCTTTTCCTCAAAATGTCCGTCTCCCTGGGCACAGTTCCTATAACTGGAGTCTGGAGGAGGGGCATAGAGGGATGAGCCAGTTCACACCCCTTTGAAAGTCTTAAAGTGCCCATGTCTCCTGTGGATCCCGTCTATACCCCATGGTTCTTGAAGTGTCCCCAGAGTCCGTAGAGGATGAAGAGAAAAGGATTTACCGGTACGCCTCACAGTAGAGCCCCTTATTCACATTATATCACACTGAATTGCTCCTTATTCACATTACACCGCACCTTATTGCTCTTTATTCACATTAGACGACACAGTAGTGCCCTTTCTATATGCAACGCCACATAGTAGAGCACCTTATACACATAATGCCACACATTAGTAATGCATTTATACACAATTCCACACAGTAATGCCCCTTACACATGAGACACATTAATGTCCTTATAAACATAATTTACCTTACACATTATGACAACCTTTATTAATGCCCTTTTACACATAATGTACCTTACACATATGCCGCACATTATTAATGCTCTTATACACATAATGACACACAGTGTCCACTACACATTTGCTGCACATTATTAGTGCCCCTATACACATAATGACACACATAGTGGCCCTTTACACATGTTGCACATTATTAATGCATTTTTACATAACACACATAATGCTCCTTACACATATGCTGAACACTACTGCACAAACAACCCACTCACATGCACACAGCACTCACACTGCCACTAACACTGTGACCTCTGCTTCTGCTTGGATACAGATGTGTCCTCACAAATCTTGCATCAATGCTAACGTTGGGCACCTTTTTTTTAATGGAAATGCATCTTATTTGCATTGCTACGTGGCTAGAATGCACAAGCAGCTTCTGCTGATTAAACTGATTTGCAGCATGCCTATATACTGTGTGAGACTGTGGCTGTATCTGCATATGAAATGCTACATACAGAATATAGGCATGCCGCATATCATTTTAATCAGCAGAAGCTGATGATGCCCCATGGCATATCAAATGCCCTAGGCAATTGCCTAGTTTGCCTATGCCCGGCTCTGGCCTACGGCATCAACTTATGCTGGCCATACACTAGGTCGATATCGTGTATGAATACACGAAATCGACCTATAATTCGACCCATTGCATGCACATCGTGTATGTTAATAGGTGCGAATACGATGCAATGCAACACGGGTTGCATCAGCTGATCATACGTGCTGCATACATGATCAGCCTATCCCGGCCCCCCGCAATTGCAGAGGTACGATAGATTGTACGGTGCTAAATCGAGCTGTAGTAATGTATGGCCAACATTAGAGTCAGCTCTGTCTGTCAGCAATTGATGGCGAAGAACCACTGGATTTCCTCTATCAATGGCGCCATGCCCACACACTCATCTTACTGGCCAGCCCCATGTAGGGGTCTGTCAGCCCCAGGAAGAGAACATGCTGCTGCTCTGACTCCTGCCCCATACACAGAGCATAGCCTGTCAACTTCTCGATCCGCTGCGCTCACCATAGGTTACTATTCCAAATAGTTAACGTGGACCTACTGCATTATGGGAAAGGTCCTCTCCACGAAGGGTAACGAGAGGCTACCGCAAGACGAGTACCGGCAAGGTTGATTCTATTTCGGAGTGGGAGAAGGGACCTTCTGACGTATCTAGGGGAGGAGACACGTCACCAGGGGAAGGAGCTACGGGCAAACAGGGTACCCCGAAAAGTACCCTCGCGGGCTCGCTTCGCTCTGATTACTAAAGGTAATAGTTGGTGGCGTGGATAGTAGAGGAACCATCCCGCTGGCCTTGCTCCTCCCCCTTGTGTTGTGACTCCTCCCCCAGACGGAAAAGGTCCCTTAGCCCAGTTGATTCTAGCATCTACCGTACCGGCAACGGCACCATCAATGAGGAAGAGCTGACCTGTAATGTAAAGAGGACCCGAGGGCAGGCCTGATCAGAAGTTACCTGTGGGCGGCTTACACTCACCCTTGTGGCAGTGGGACAGGAAGTACGCCTTAGCGGAGAGGTTCTCCCTGTCGAACTTGTCTATGGACATAGCGGGATACTCTCTCATGCGGCCCTGGAAAGAGCTCATGGCGGCGGCACAGACCGTAGCGATAGCCTTCAGGTACCGGAAGCAGCATTTGCGGCTGCTACTTGGAGACTGGACACCGCAACAACCAATCAGCGCCCTGCCCTCTGTATAGGGCTCCCACCAGCCAATAAGACGAGGGCGTCAGCTCTAGAAGCAGAGTGCAGGTAATTCTACCATAATGGATGCGGTTGGCTGTGCAGAGAGTACAGCGCTCACAGAGACACCACAGCCCCGCTCACATACATCCCGCTACTAGTCACAGTGACCCCGGATCCCGCGCAGGGATATGTCTCATACAGCAGCACAGACCGGAAGAGAGCAGCCCCTCTCTCTCTCTCAGAAAGTTGCATTCATCACTTATCAGCTGACCAAGAACACAGACCCTCATTGGCTTCTGCAACTACCGTGCGGGCCCCGCCCATTTTGTGTTGGTGTGTCCGTTTCCCCTCCCAGAGCAGCGCGTCATGAGTTGCTAGGATACCGGAGACTCGTCCTGTAACAGCCGCTGCTAGGTGCCGCTTCCCAGAAGCTCCGGTAAGAGGGAGGAGCACGTCCCGGT
Source organism: Pseudophryne corroboree (assembly GCF_028390025.1). Classification (NCBI taxonomy): domain Eukaryota; kingdom Metazoa; phylum Chordata; class Amphibia; order Anura; family Myobatrachidae; genus Pseudophryne; species Pseudophryne corroboree. Next base: position 409,113,182 of record NC_086449.1, read on the forward strand.
GCTAGTTGAGATTCACCTCTGGGATAATCAATATTTTACACGGGGTTGTGTGCAGTTACTTGGGCAGGGAGTCATCGCACATACGGTGTGATTAGCCGATATGTCCTAACCTCTCAACAGGGCTGGCAAAATAAATCCTGGGGCCCCCCTCTGATTCTATATGATTTTAATTTTTATTTGTGTGTGTGTGTGTGTGTGTGTGTGTGTGTGTGTGTGTGTGTGTGTGTGCGCACACACACACACACACACACACACTTACATGTGTGTATAGAGAGAGTGAGATAGATAGATAGATAGATAGATAGATAGATAGATAGATAGATAGATAGATAGATAGATATATGGAACCACACAGACTAGCAGAAGAACGGGCAGCACTCCACGAATTATAAATCATGAAAACAGCTACATCAGTTTAGTTCAACGTTTCAGGTGCCTGACAAAAGGTGCTAAGTAAAGGCATCTGAAGCTTTGAAGTAGCTGATGTAGCTGTTTTCATTATCTATAATCCATGCCATGGAGTGCTGCCCATTCTTCTGCTAGTATATATATAGTGAACCAGTTAGATTCTATACACATATGAATCTTCCCCATATTCGAATATCTGAATGTCAGACTCAAGCTGATGATATATGAGGTATGGTCCTCGCTGTATCAATCAAGTCCCATTGAAATATTGAAACGTTGTTCATACATCTTTGAATGACCTTTTATGTGCTGATAATATGTTCTGAAATGAAGAGATTTTACCCCTGATGAAGTCTTGGAACAAGACGAAACGCGTTGGATTATTTATCTATCTATTATCTGATGTTACCTCCGAATCTACAATAAGGAGAAGGAGGAAATTGTAGTGATATATCTACGCTTTTTCCTCATAACTACAAACTGATTGTTCAAATTGTGCGACAAATGTAAATGTATCAAATCTGTATACTTATGAACATTTGTGTCGGGTTTATATGTTGTTTTAATAATAAGAATTTACTTACCGATAATTCTATTTCTCGTAGTCCGTAGTGGATGCTGGGGACTCCGTCAGGACCATGGGGATTAGCGGCTCCGCAGGAGACAGGGCACAAAAATAAAGCTTTAGGATCAGGTGGTGTGTACTGGCTCCTCCCCCTATGACCCTCCTCCAAGCCTCAGTTAGGATACTGTGCCCGGACGAGCGTACACAATAAGGAAGGATCTTGAATCCCGGGTAAGACTCATACCAGCCACACCAATCACACTGTACAACCTGTGATCGGAACCCAGTTAACAGTATGATAAAACGTAGAAGCCTCTGAACAGACGGCTCACAACAATGACAACCCGATTTTTTTGTAACAATAACTATGTACAAGCATTGCAGACAATCCGCACTTGGGATGGGCGCCCAGCATCCACTACGGACTACGAGAAATAGAATTATCGGTAAGTAAATTCTTATTTTCTCTAACGTCCTAAGTGGATGCTGGGGACTCCGTCAGGACCATGGGGATTATACCAAAGCTCCCAAACGGGCGGGAGAGTGCGGATGACTCTGCAGCACCGAATGAGAGAACTCCAGGTCCTCCTCAGTCAGGGTGTGACCCTGACCAAGTATTAGCTCGGCAAAGTTGTAAAGCCGAGAGCCCTCGGGCAGCCGCCCAAGATGAGCCCACCTTCCATGTGAAATGGGCATTTACATATTTTGGCTGTGGCAGGCCTGCCACAGAATGTGCAAGCTGAATTGTATTACACATCCAACTAGCAATCGTCTGCTTAGAAGCAAGAGCACCCAGTTTGTTGGGTGCATACAGGATAACAGCCAGTCAGTTTTCCTGACTCCAGTCGTCCTGGAAACTATATTTTCAGGGCCCTGACAACATCTAGCAACTTGGAGTCCTCCAAGTCCCTAGTAGCCGCAGGTACCACAATAAGCTGATTCAGGTGAAACACTGACACCACCTTAGGGAGAAACTGGGGACGAGTCCGCAGCTCTGCCCTGTCCGAATGGACAATCAGATATGGGCTTTTGTGAGACAACGCCACCAATTCTGACACTCGCCTGGCCGAGGCCAGGGCCAACCGCATGGTCACTTTCCCTGTGAGATATTTCAAATCCACAGATTTGAGCGGTTTAAACCAATGTGATTTGAGGAATCCCAGAACTACGTTGAAATCCCACAGTGCCACTGGAGGCATAAAAGGGGGTTGTATATGCAGTACTCCCTTGACAAACTTCTGGACTTCAGGAACTGAAGCCAATTCTTTCTGGAAGAAAATCGACAGGGCCGAAATTTGAACCTTAATGGACCCCAATTTGAGGCCCATAGACATTCCTGTTTGCAGGAAATGCAGGAACGACCGAGTTGAAATTTCTTCGTGGGGCCTTCCTGGCCTCACAACACGCAACATATTTTCGCCACATGTGGTGATAATGTTGTGCGGTCACCTCCTTCCTGGCTTTGACCAGGGTAGGAATGACCTCTTCCGGAATGCCTTTTTTCCCTTAGGATCCGGCGTTCAACCGCCATGCCGTCAAACGCAGCCGCGGTAAGTCTTGGAACAGACATGGTACTTGCTGAAGCAAGTCCCTTCTTAGCGGCAGAGGCCATGAGTCCTCTGTGAGCATCTCTTGAAGTTCCGGGTACCAAGTCCTTCTTGGCCAATCCGGAGCCACGAGTATAGTTCTTACTCCTCTACGTCTTATAATTCTCAATACCTTGGGTGTGAGAAGCAGAGGAGTTAAGACATACACCGACTGGTACACCCACGGTGTTACCAGAACGTCCACAGCTATTGCCTGAGGGTCTTTTGACCTGGCGCAATACTTGTCCAGTTTTTTGTTCAGGCGGGACGCCATCATGTCCACCTTTGGTCTTTCCCAACGGTTCACAATCATGTGGAAGACTTCCCGATGAAGTCCCCACTCTCCCGGGTGGAGGTTGTGCTGAGGAAGTCTGCTTCCCAGTTGTCCACTCCCGGAATGAACACTGCTGACAGTGCTATCACATGATTTTCCGCCCAGCGAAAAATCCTTGCAGTTTCTGCCATTGCCCTCCTGCTTCTTGTGCCGCCCTGTCTGTTTACGTGGGCGACTGCCGTGATGTTGTCCCACTGGATCAATACCGGCTGACCTTGAAGCAGAGGTCTTGCTAAGCTTAGAGCATTGTAAATTGCCCTTAGCTCCAGTATATTTATGTGGAGAAAAGTCTCCAGACTTGATCACACTCCCTGGAAATTTTTTCCCTGTGTGACTGCTCCCCAGCCTCTCAGGCTGGCCTCCGTGGTCACCAGCATCCAATCCTGAATGCCGAATCTGCGGCCCTCTAGAAGATGAGCACCCTGTAACCACCACAGGAGAGACACCCTTGTCCTTGGAGATAGGGTTATCCGCTGATGCATCTGAAGATGCGATCCGGACCATTTGTCCAGCAGATCCCACTGAAAAGTTCTTGCGTGGAATCTGCCGAATGGAATCGCTTCGTAATAAGCCACCATTTTTTTTTTTTTTTTTTTCCAGGACTCTTGTGCAATGATGCACTGACACTTTTCCTGGTTTTAGGAGGTTCCTGACTAGCTCGGATAACTCCCTGGCTTTCTCCTCCGGGAGAAACACCTTTTTCTGGACTGTGTCCAGAACCATCCCTAGGAACAGCAGACGTGTCGTCGGAAACGGCTGCGATTTTTGATATTTAAAATCCACCCGTGCTGTCGTAGAACTACTTGAGATAGTGCTACTCCGACTTCCAACTGTTCTCTGGACCTTGCCCTTATCAGGAGATCGTCCAAGTAAGGGATAATTAAGACGCCTTTTCTTTGAAGAAGAGTCATCATTTCGGCCATTACTTTGGTAAAGACCCGGGGTGCCGTGGACAATCCAAACGGCAGCGTCTGAAACTGATCGTGACAGTTCCGTACCACGAACCTGAGGTACCCTTGGTGAGAAGAGCAATTTTGGGACATGGAGGTAAGCATCCTTGATGTCCAGGGACACCCTATTGGTTCGCTATCACTGCTCTGAGTGACTCCATCTTGATTTGAACCTTTGTATGTAAGTGTTCAAAGATTTCCCATTTAGAATAGGTCTCACCGAGCCGTCCGGCTTCAGTACCACAATATAGTGTGGAATAATACCCCTTTCCTTGTTGTAGGAGGGGTACTTTGATTATCACCTGCTGGGAATACAGCTTGTGAATTGTTTCCAATACTGCCTCCCTGTCGGAGGAAGACCTTGGTAAAACAGACATCAGGAGCCTGCGAGGGGGAGACGTCTCGAATTTCCAATCTGTACCCCTGGGATACTACTTGTAGGATCCAGGGGTCCACTTGCGAGTGAGCCCACTACGCGCTGAAAATCTTGAGACGACCCCCTACCGCACCTGAGTCCGCTTGTACGGCCCCAGCGTCATGCTGAGGACTTAGTAGAAGCGGTGGAGGGCTCTGTTCCTGGGAATGGGCTGCCTGCTGCAGACTTCTTCCCTTTCCTCTATCCCTGGGCAGATATGACTGGCCTTTTGCCCGCCTGCCCTTATGGGGACGAAAGGACTGAGGCTGAAAAGACGGTGTCTTTTTCTGCTGAGATGTGACTTGGGGTAAAAAAGATGGATTTTCCAGCTGTTGCCGTGGCCACCAGGTCCGATGGACCGACCCCAAATAACTCCTCCCCTTTATACGGCAATACTTCCATGTGCCGTTTGGAATCTGCATCACCTGACCACTGTCGTGTCCATAAACATCTTCTGGCAGATATGGACATCGCACTTACTCTTGATGCCAGAGTGCAAATATCCCTCTGTGCATCTCGCATATATAGAAATGCATCTTTTAAATGCTCTATAGTCAATAAAATACTGTCCCTGTCAGGGTATCAATATTTTCAGTCAGGGAATCCGACCAATCCACCCCAGCGCTGCACATCCAGGGTGAGGCGATCGCTGGTCGCAGTATAACACCAGTATGTGTGTATATACCTTTTTAGGATATTTTCCAGCCTCTCAGCTGGCTCCTTGAGGGCGGCCCTATCTGGAGACGGTACCGCCACTTGTTTTGATAAGCGTGTGAGCGCCTTATCCACCCTAAAGGGTGTTTTCTGGCGGGAAAAGGTATACCGCCAATAATTTTCTATCGGGGGAAACCCACTCATCATCACACACTTCATTTAATTTATCTGATTCAGGAAAAACTACAGGTAGTTTTTTCACACCCCACATAATACCCTTCTTTGTGGTACTTGTAGTATCAGAAATATGTAACACCTCCTTCATTGCCCTTAACATGTAACGTGTGGCCCTAAAGGAAAATACGTTTGTTTCTTCACCGTCGACACTGGAGTCAGTGTCCGTGTCTGTGTCGACCGACTGAGGTAAATGAGCGTTTTACAGCCCCTGACGGTGTTTGAGACGCCTGGACAGGTACTAATTTGTTTGCCGGCCGTCTCATGTCGTCAACCGACCTTGCAGCGTGTTGACATTATCACGTAATTCCTTAAATAAGCCATCCATTCCGGTGTCGACTCCCTAGAGAGTGACATCACCATTTCAGGCAATTGCTCCGCCTCCTCACCAACATCGTCCTCATACATGTCGACACACACGTACCGACACACAGCACACACACAGGGAATGCTCTGATAGAGGACAGGACCCCACTAGCCCTTTGGGGAGACAGAGGGAGAGTTTGCCAGCACACACCAAAAACGCTATAATTATACAGGGACAACCTTTATATAAGTGTTTTTCCCTTATAGCATTTTAATATATATATACATATCGCCAAATAAGTGCCCCCCCTCTCTGTTTTAACCCTGTTTCTGTAGTGCAGTGCAGGGGAGAGCCTGGGAGCTTTCCCACCAGCATTTCTGTGAGGGAAAATGGCGCTGTGTGCTGAGGAGAATAGGCCCCGCCCCCTTTTCGGCGGGCTTCTTCTCCCGTTTTTCTGAGACCTGGCAGGGGTTAAATACATCCATATAGCCTCAAGGGCTATATGTGATGTATTTTTAGCCATAAAAAAGGTATTATACATTGCTGCCCAGGGCGCCCCCCTCAGCGCCCTGCACCCTCAGTGACCGCTGTGTGAAGTGTGCTGACAACAATGGCGCACAGCTGCAGTGCTGTGCGCTACCTCATGAAGACTGAAAAGTCTTCTGCCGCCTGTTTCTGGACCTCTTCAATCTTCGGCATCTGCAAGGGGGGTCGGCGGCACGGCTCCGGGACGAACCCCAGGGTGAGACCTGTGTTCCGACTCCCTCTGGAGCTAATGGTGTCCAGTAGCCTAAGAAGCCAATCCATCCTGCACGCAGGTGAGTTCACTTCTCTCCCCTAAGTCCCTCGATGCAGTGAGCCTGTTGCCAGCAGGACTCACTGAAAATAAGAAACCTAAAAACTTTTTCTAAGCAGCTCTTTAGGAGAGCCACCTAGATTGCACCCTGCTCGGACGGGCACAAAAACCTAACTGAGGCTTGGAGGAGGGTCATAGGGGGAGGAGCCAGTACACACCACCTGATCCTAAAGCTTTATTTTTGTGCCCTGTCTCCTGCGGAGCCGCTAATCCCCATGGTCCTGACGGAGTCCCCAGCATCCACTTAGGACGTTAGAGAAAAATTTTTATGTTAGTATTTGTTATCTGACGTAATTTATCCGGAGAGTACTGTAAGGGTCCGTTTTTAGGTAGGGCGTTGATATAACTCCCTTGGCGCCATCTCCTCTATTTCGTTTTATATATATATATATATATATATATTTCTCTGACGTCCTAGTGGATGCTGGGAACTCCGTAAGGACCATGGGGAATAGCGGGCTCCGAAGGAGGCTGGGCACTCTAGAAAGATCTTAGACTACCTGGTGTGCACTGGCTCCTCCCACTATGACCCTCCTCCAAGCCTCAGTTAGATTTCGTTCCCGGCCGAGGTTGGATGCACACTAGGGGCTCTCCTGAGCTCTTAGAAAGTAATAGTCTTAGATTTTTTTATTTTCAGTGAGACCTGCTGGCAACAGGCTCACTGCAGCGAGGGACTAAGGGGAGAAGAAGCGAACTCGCCTGCTTGCAGCCGGATTGGGCTTCTTAGGCTACTGGACACCATTAGCTCCAGAGGGATCGACCGCAGGCCCAGCCTTGATGTTCGGTCCCGGAGCCGCGCCGCCGTCCCCCTTACAGAGCCAGAAGCAAGAAGATGGTCCGGAAAATCGGCGGCATGAAGACTCTGTCTTCACCAAGGTAGCGCACAGCACTGCAGCTGTGCGCCATTGCTCCTCTCACACACTTCACACTCCGGTCACTGAGGGTGCAGGGCTCTGGGGGGGGGGGGGGGCGCCCTGAGGCAGCAATAAAAACACCTTGGCTGGCTAAAATACCTCAATATATAGCCCCAGGGGCTATATATGAGGTAAATACCCCTGCCAGAATTCCATAAAAAGCGGGCGAATAGGCCGCGAAAAAGGGGCGGAACCTATCTCCTCAGCACACTGGCGCCATTTTTCCCTCACAGCTCCTGCTGGAAGGAAGCTCCCTGGCTCTTCCCAGCAATCTACAGTACCAGTAAGAGGGAAAAGAGAGGGGGGGCATTAAATTTGGCAGTATATATATTTTATTGAAAAGCAGCTATTAGGGACATAACTCAGTTAGTCCCTGTATATATATAGCGCGCTGGTGTGTGCTGGCATACTCTTACTCTGTCCCCCCAAAGGGCTTTTTGTGGGTCCTGTCCTCTGTTTGAGCATTCCCTGTGTGTGTGGAGTGTGTCGGTACGGCTGTGTCGACATGTTTGAGGAGGATAATGATGTGGAGGGGGAGCAGATGCCTTTAGCAGGGATGTCACCCCCTGGGGGGCAGACACCTGAGTGGATGAGTTTATGGCAGGAAATGAGTGCACGTATAGACTCCTTACATAAAAAATTTGACGACATGCCGACTGTGGGACAGCCGAGTCTTCAGCTCGTGCCTGTCCAGGTGTCTCAAAAGTCATCAGGGGCTCTGAAACGCCCGCTATCTCAGATGGCACAAGTAGATGTCGACACGGATACTGACACCAGTGTCGACGACGATGAGTCAAATTTAATGCCCGTTAAGGCCATTCACTGCATGATTGAGGCAATGAAAGAGGTGTTAAATATTTCTGATTTACATCCAGGTACCACAAAAAAGGGTATTATGTTTGGGGAGAAAAAACTACCTGTAGTTTTTCCCCCGTCAGATGAATTAAATGAAGTGTGTGAAGAAGCGTGGGCTTCCCCTGATAAGAAATTGGTAATTCCTAAGAAGATACTAATGGCGTTCCCTTTCCCGCCAGAGGATAGGTTACGTTGGGAAACACCCCCTAGGGTGGATAAAGCGCTCACACGTTTGTCTAAAAAGGTGGCACTACCGTCCCAGGATACGGCCGCCCTTAAGGAACCTGCTGATAGAAAGCAGGAGGCGATCCTGAAGTCTGTATATACACACTCAGGCATTATACTTAGACCAGCTATTGCGTCAGCATGGATGTGCAGTGCTGCCACTGCGTGGTCAGATAAACTGTCAGAAAATATTGACACATTAGACAGAGACACGATTCTGCTAACAATTGACCATATCAAAGACTCAGTCTTATACATGAGAGATGCACAGAGGGAAATCTGCCGGCTGGCATCTAAAGTAAGTGCATGATCCATCTCTGCTAGGAGATGCTTATGGACTCGCCAGTGGACTGGAGATGCAGATTCCAAAAGGCACATGGAAGTTTTGCCTTATAAAGGGGAGGAATTATTTGGGGATGGTCTCTCCGACCTAGTTTCCACAGCAACGTCTGGGAAGTCAGCATTTTTACCCCATGTCCCCTCACAGCCTAAGAAGGCGCCATTTTATCAGGTTCAGTCCTTTCGGACCCAGAAAAACAAGCGGGGAAAAGGAGGGTCTTTTCTGTCTAGAGGCAGAGGTAGGGGAAAAAGGCTGCAGCAAACAGCAGGTTCCCAGGAACAAAAGTCCTCCCCCGCTTCCTCTTCCAAGTCCGCCGCATGACGGTGGGGCTCCACAGGCGGAGCCAGGTACGGTGGGGGCCCGCCTCATGAATTTCAGCGATCAGTGGGCTCGCTCACAGGTGGATCCCTGGATCCTTCAAATAGTATCTCAGGGATACAAGCTGGAATTCGAGGCGGCTCCACCCCACCGGTTCCTAAAATCTGCCTTGCCGATTGCTCCCTCAGACAGGGAGGCGGTGCTAGCAGCGATTCACAAGCTGTATTCCCAGCAGGTGATAATCAGGGTACCCCTACTTCAACAAGGCCGGGGTTACTATTCCACACTATTTGTGGTGCCGAAACCGGACAGTTTGGTGAGACCCATTTTAAATTTGAAATCCTTGAACACATACAAAAAAAAAATAAAAAAAAATTAAAGTTCAAGATGGAATCGCTCAGGGCGGTTATTGCAAGCCTGGACGAGGGCGATTACATGGTATCCCTGGACATCAAGGATGCTTACCTGCATGTCCGCATTTACCATCCTCACCAGGAGTACCTCAGATTTGTGGTACAGGATTGCCATTACCAATTCCAGATGCTGCCGTTTGGACTCTCCACGGCACCGAGGGTATTTACCAAGGTTATGGCGGAAATGATGATACTCCTTCGAAAAAAGGGAGTTTTAATTATCCCATACTTGGACGATCTCCTAATAAAGGCACGATCCAAGGAACAGTTGTTAGTGGGAGTAGCACTATCTCAGGAAGTGCTGCGCCAGCACGGCTGGATTCTGAATATCCCAAAGTCACAGCTGGTCCCACGACACGTCTAATGTTCCTGGGAATGATTCTGGACACAGTCCAGAAAAAAGTGTTTCTCCCGGAGGAGAAAGCCAGGGAGTTGTCTTCTCTAGTCAGAGACCTCCCAAAACCAAAACAGGTATCGGTGCATCACTGCACGCGGGTCCTGGGAAAGATGGTAGCTTCTTACGAAGCAATTCCATTCGGCAGGTTCCATGCCAGAATTTTTCAGTGGGACCTGTTGGACAAGTGGTCCGGATCGCATCTTCAGATGCATCGCTTGATAATCCTGTCCCCAAGAACCAGGGTGTCTCTTCTGTGGTGGCTGCAGAGTGCTCATCTTCTGGAGGGCCGCAGATTCGGCATACAGGACTGGGTCCTGGTGACCACGGATGCCAGCCTACGAGGCTGGGGGGCAGTCACAAAGGGAAGAAACTTCCAAGGACTATGGTCAAGTCAGGAGACTGCCCTTCACATAAATATTCTGGAACTAAGGGCCATTTACAATGCCCTAAGTCAAGCAAAATCCCTGCTCCTACACCAGCCGGTGCTGATCCAGTCAGACAACATCACGGCAGTCGCCCATGTGAATCGACAGGGCGGCACAAGAAGCAGGATGGCAATGGCAGAAGCCACAAGAATTCTCCGATGGGCGGAGAATCATGTACTAGCACTGTCAGCAGTGTTCATCCCGGGAGTGGACAACTGGGAAGCAGACTTTCTCAGCAGGCACGACCTCCACCCGGGAGAGTGGGGACTTCATCCAGAAGTCTTCCAAATGATTGTAAATCAATGGGGTCGTCCACAGGTGGACATGATGGTGTCCCGCCTAAACAAAAAACTAGAGAGGTATTGCGCCAGGTCAAGAGACCCTCAGGCGATAGCTGTGGACGCTCTAGTGACACCGTGGGTGTACCGGTCAGTTTATGTGTTCCCTCCTCTACCTCTCATACCAAAGGTATTGAGAATAATAAGAAAGCGAGGAGTAAACACAATTCTCGTGGTTCCGGATTGGCCAAGAAGAGCGTGGTACCCGGAACTTCAAGAGATGATCTCAGAGGACCCGTGGTCTCTGCCGCTCAGACAAGACCTGCTACAGCAGGGGCCCTGTCTGTTCCAAGACTTACCGCGGCTGCGTTTGACGGCATGGCGGTTGAACGCCGGATCCTGAAGGAAAAGGGCATTCCGGAGGAAGTCATTCCTACGCTTATTAAAGCCAGGAAAGAGGTCACAGCAACTCATTATCACCGCATATGGCGGAAGTATGTTGCATGGTGTGAGGCCGAAAAGGCCCCAACGGAGGAATTTCAACTAGGTCGATTTCTGCATTTCCTGCAAGCAGGAGTAAATATGGGCCTAAAACTGGGCTCCATTAAGGTACAGATCTCGGCTCTGTCGATTTTCTTTCAAAAAGAACTAGCTTCAGTACCTGAAGTTCAGACATTTGTTAAAGGAGGGCTGCATATTCAGCCCCCGTTTGTGCCCCCTGTGGCACCTTGGGATCTCAACGTGGTGTTGAGTTTCTTAAAATCACATTGGTTTGAACCACTAAAAACCGTGGATCTGAAATATCTCACGTGGAAGGTGGTTATGTTATTGGCCTTGGCTTCTGCCAGGCGAGTATCAGAATTGGCGGCTTTGTCCTGTAAAAGCCCTTATCTGATTTTCCATATGGATAGGGCAGAATTGAGGACTCGTCCCCAGTTTCTCCCAAAGGTGGTGTTAGCGTTTCACCTGAACCAGCCTATTGTGGTGCCTGCGGCTACTAGGGACTTAGAGGACTCCAAGTTGCTAGACGTTGTCAGGGCACTGAAATATATGTTTCCAGAACGGCTAGAGTCAGAAAATCTGACTCGCTGTTTATCCTATATGCACCCAACAAGCTGGGTGCTCTTGCTTCTAAGCAGACTATTGCTCGTTGGATTTGTAATACAATTCAGCTTGCACATTCTGTGGCAGGCCTGCCACAGCCAAAATCTGTCAATGCCCATTCCACAAGGAAGGTGGGCTCATCTTGGGCGGCTGCCCGAGGGGTCTCGGCTTTACAACTTTGCCGAGCTGCTACTTGGTCAGGGGCAAACACATTTGCAAAATTCTATAAATTTGATACCCTGGCTGAGGAGGACCTGGAGTTCTCTCATTCGGTGTTGCAGAGTCATCCGCACTCTCCCGCCCGTTTGGGAGCTTTGGTATAATCCCCATGGTCCTTACGGAGTTCCCAGCATCCACTAGGACGTCAGAGAAAATAAGAATTTACTCACCGGTAATTCTATTTCTCGTAGTCCGTAGTGGATGCTGGGCGCCCATCCCAAGTGCGGTTTATCTGCAATACTTGTACATAGTTACTGTTAACTAAATCGGGTTATTGTTGAGCCATCTGTTGAGAGGCTCTGTTGTTTCATACTGTTAACTGGGTTTCATATCACGAGTTGTACGGTGTGATTGGTGTGGCTGGTATGAGTCTTACCCGGGATTCAAAATCCTTCCTTATTGTGTACGCTCGTCCGGGCACAGTATCCTAACTGAGGCTTGGAGGAGGGTCATAGTGGGAGGAGCCAGTGCACACCAGGTAGTCTAAGATCTTTCTAGAGTGCCCAGCCTCCTTCGGAGCCCGCTATTCCCCATGGTCCTTACGGAGTTCCCAGCATCCACTACGGACTACGAGAAATAGAATTACCGGTGAGTAAATTCTTATTATATATATATATATATATATATATGTATAAAAGACAGTGGTTGACATGAGACAGCCGGCTACTCAGCTTGTGCCTGTCCAGACGTCTCATAGGCCGTCAGGGGCTCTAAAGCGCCCGTTACCTCAGATGGCAGATATAGACGCCGACACGGATACTGACTCCAGTGTCGACGGTGAAGAGACGAATGTGACTTCCAGTAGGGCCACACGTTACATGATTGAGGCAATGAAAAATGTTTTACACATTTCTGATAATACGAGTACCACCAAAAAAAAGGGGTATTATGTTCGGTGAGGAAAAACTACCTGTAGTTTTCCTGAATCTGAGAAATTAAATGAGGTGTGCGATGATGCGTGGGTTTCCCCCGATAACAACGGATAATTTCTAAAATGTTATTGGCATTATATCCTTTCCCGCCAGAGGTTAGGGTGCGTTGGGAAACACCCCCTAGGGGGGGATAAAGCGCTCACACGCTTGTAAGGGCTCTACCTTCGCCTGAGATGGCCGCCCTTAAGGATCCTGCTGATAGAAAGCAGGAGGGTATCCTAAAAGGTATTTACACACATACTGGTGTTATACTGCGACCAGCAATCGCCTCAGCCTGGATGTGCAGTGCTGGGTTGGCGTGGTCGGATTCCCTGACTGAAAATATTGATACCCTAGATAGGGACAGTATATTTTTGCCTATAGAGCATTTAAAAGATGCATTTTTATATATGCGTGATGCACAGCGGAATATTTGCCGACTGGCATCAAGTCTAAGCGCGTTGTCCATTTCTACCAGTAGAGGGTTATGGACACGTCAGTGGTCAGGTGATGCGTATTCCAAACGGCATTTGGAAGTATTGCTTTATTAAGGGAGGAGTTATTTGGGGTCGGTCTTTCAGACCTGGTGGCCACGGCAACAGCTGGGAATTCCACGTTTGTACCCCAGGTCGCCTCTCAACATGAGAAGACGCCGTATTATCAGGCGCAGTCTTTTCGTGGACAAGCGGGCAAAAGGTTCCTCATTTCTGCCCCGTGACAGAGGGAGAGGAAAAAGGCTGCAGAAATCAGCCAGTTCCCAGGAACAGAAACCCTCTCCCGCCTCTGCCAAGCCCTCAGTATACGCTGGGGCTTTACAAGCAGAATCAGGCACGGTGGGGGGCCCGTCTCAATGAATTTCAGCGCGCAGTGGGCTCACTCGCAAGTAGACCCCTGGATCCTTCAGGTGATATCTCAGGGGTACAAATTAGAATTCGAGACGTCTCCCCCTCGCCGTTTCCTAAAGTCGGCTTTACCAATGAATCCTTCTGACAGGGAGACAGTTTTGGAAGCCATTCACAAGCTGTATTCCCAGCAGGTGATAATCAAGATACCCCTCCTGCAACAGGGAATGGGGTATTATTCCACACTGTTGTGGTACCGAAGCCGGACGGCTCGGTGAGACCGATTCTAAATCTAAAATCTTTGAACACTTACGTACAGAGGTTCAAATTCAAGATTGAGTCACTCAGAGCAGTGATTGCGAACCTGGAAGAAGGGGACTACATGATGTCTCAGGACATCAAGGATGCTTACCTTCATGTCAAAATTTACCCTTCTCACCAAGGGTACCTCAGGTTTATGGTACAGAACTGTCACTATCAGTTCAGACGCTGCCGTATGGATGGTACACGGCACCCCGGGTCTTTACCAAGGTAATGACCGAAATGATGATATTCCTTCGAAGGAAGTGAATTTTAGTTATCCCTTCCTTGGACAATTCCCTGATAAGGGTAAGATCCAGGGAACAGTTGGAGGTCGGTGTAGCACTATCTCAGGTAGTGTTGCGGCAGCACGATTGGATTCTCAATATTCCAAAATCGCACCTGGTTCCGACGACGTGTCTTCTGTTCCTAGGGATGATCCTGGACACAGTCCAGAAAAAGGTGTTTCTCCCGGAGGAGAAAGCCAGGGAGTTATCCGAGCTAGTCAGGAACCTCCTAAAACCGAGCCAAGTCTCAGTGCATCAATGCACAAAGGTTCTGGGTAAAATGGTGGCTTCCTACGAAGCAATCCCATTCGGCAGATTCCACGCAAGAACTTTCCAGTGGGACCTGCTGGACAAATGGTCCGGATAGCATCTTCAGATGCATCAGCGGATAACCCTGTCACCAAGGACAAGGGTGTCCCTCCTGTGGTGGTTGCAGAGTGCTCATCTTCTAGAGGGCCACAGATTAGGCATTCAGGACTGGGTCCTGGTGACCACGGATGCCAGCCTGCGAGGCTGGGGAGCAGTCACACAGGGAAGGAATATCCAGGGCTTATGGTCAAGCCTGGAGACATCACTTCACATAAATATCCTGAAGCTAAGGGACATTTACAATGCTCTAAGCTTAGCAAGACCTCTGCTTCAAGGTCAGCCGGTGTTGATCCAGTCGGACAACATCACGGCAGTCACCCACGTAAACAGACAGGGTGGCACAAGAAGCAGGAGGGCAATGGCAGAAGCTGCAAGGATTCTTCGCTGGGCGGAAAATCATGTGATAGCACTGTCAGCAGTATTCATTCCGGGAGTGGACAACTGGGAAGCAGACTTCCTCAGCACGACCTCCACCCGGGAGAGTGGGGACTTCACCCAGAAGTCTTCCACATGATTAAAAACTCGACAGGTATTGCGCCAGGTCCAGGGACCCTCAGGCAATAAGCTGTAGACGCTCTGGTAACACCGTGGGTGTACCAGTCAGGGTATGTGTTCCCTCCTCTGCCTCTCATACCCAAGGTACTGAGATTGATAAGATGGAGAGGAGTAAGCACTATATTCGTGGTTCCGGATTGGCCAAGAAGGACTTGGTAACCGGAACTTCAAGAGATGCTCACGGAGGATCCGTGGCCTCTACCTCTAAGAAGGGACCTGCTCCTGCAAGGACCCTGTCTGTTCCAAGACTTACCGCGGCTGCGTTTGACGGCATGGCGGTTGAACGCCGGATCCTGAAGGAAAAAAGGCATTCCGGATGAAGTCATCCCTATCCTGATCAAAGCCAGGAAGGATGTAACCGCAAAAACATTGTCACCGCAATTGGCGAAAATATGTTGCGTGGTGCGAGGCCAGTAAGGCCCGACGGAGGAAATTCAACTGGGTCGATTCCTACATTTCCTGCAAACAGGAGTGTCTATGGGCCTGAAATTGGGGTCCATTAAGGTTCAAATTTCGGCCCTGTCAATTTTCTTCCAAAAAGAACTAGCTTCAGTCCCTGAAGTTCAGACGTTTGTAAAAGGGGTACTGCATATACAGCCTCCTTTTGTGCCTCCAGTGGCACTTTGGGATCTCAATGTAGTTTTGGGTTCCAAAAGTCACATTGGTTTGAACCACTTAAATCTGTGGAGTTAAAATATCTCACATGGAAAGTGGTCATGCTGTTGGCCCTGGCCTGGGCCAGGCGCGTGTCAGAATTGGCGGCTTTATCCTGAAAAAGCCCTTATCTGATTTTCCATTCGGACAGGGCGGAATTGAGGACTCGTCCTCAGTTTCTCCCCAAGGTGGTTTCAGCGTCTCACCTGAACCAACCTATTTGTGGTGCCTGCGGCTACTAGGGACTTGGAGGCCTCCAAGTTGCTAGACGTTGTCAGTGCCCTGAAAATATGTTTCCAGGACGGCTGGAGTCAGGAAATCTGACTCGCTGTTTATCCTGTGTGCACCCAACAAGCTGGGTGCTCCTGCTTCTAAGCAGACTATTGCTCGTTGGATTTGTAGTACAATTCAGCTTGCACATTCTGTGGCAGGCCTGCCACAGCCAAAAATCTGTAAATGCCCACTCCACAAGGAAGGTGGGCTCATCTTGGGCGGCTGCCCGAGGGGTCTCGGCTTTACAACTTTGCCGAGCAGCTACTTGGTCAGGAGCAAATATGTTTGTAAAATTCTACAAAATTGATATCCTGGCTGAGGAGGACCTGGAGTTCTCTCATTTGGTGCTGCAGAGTCATCCGCACTCTCCCGCCCGTTTGGGAGCTTTGATATAATTCCCATGGTCCTTACGGAGTCCCCAGCATCCACTTAGGACGTTAGAGAAAATAAGAATTTACTTACCGATAATTCTATTTCTCATAGTCCGTAGTGGATGCTGGGCGCCAATCCCAAGTGCGGATTGTCTGCAATACTTGTACATAGTTATTGTTACAAAAATCGGGTTATTATTGTTGTGAGCCATCTTTCAGAGGCTCCTCTGTTATCATGCTGTTAACTGGGTTCAGATCACAGGTTATACGGTGTGATTGGTGTGGCTGGTATGAGTCTTACCCGGGATTCAAAATCCTTCCTTATTGTGTACGCTCCTCCGGGCACAGTATCCTAACTGAGGCTTGGAGGAGGGTCATAGGGGGAGGAGCCAGTGCACACCAGATAGTCCTAAAGCTTTCTTTAGATGTGCCCAGTCTCCTGCGGAGCCGCTATTCCCCATGGTCCTTACGGAGTCCCCAGCATCCACTACGGACTATGAGAAATAGAATTATCGGTAAGTAAATTCTTATTTTTCCACGGAATAGTTTCTTCTCTGTTACGTTTTTTCGGCTGAAGTAATTGGTCTCGACCAATGGACAAAACTTCCTGTTTCTGTTGTTTCAACAAGTTGAGATTATAGCCCCGTGCTACAAATCGGTCTATGATGTTATCAATGCCTGTAGCTGCGGTGGCAGGATTGTCCGCAATTCTTGCCACCCTCATCATTTGGGGTTTAGGTAACCCACGTTTTAGAGATTTGGGGTGATGACTTGATGCCAACAGAGTGTATTTCTGTCCGTAGGTTTAGAGTACACTTCTGTGTGTAACCTATCGAGGCCAATTGAGACCAAAACATCCAAGTAGTGAATTGAGGTGTAACTGTACTGGTGAGTAACTTTAATGGTGGAGTTTCGGTTATTGATCCCCTCAATCATATGTATTAAGAACTCACTGCCTGTCCAGAGGATGAACAGGTCGTCAATGTAGCGCATGTAGCATCGAATGTGCTGTGTATAGTCCGCGTTGGTAAAGAACATTTCTATTTCTTCCTGGAGCATGAAAATGTTCGCGTAGCTGGGTGCCACGTTGCTACCCATGGCGCAACCGGACAGCTGCCGATAGAACTGGCCATTATAGATAAAGTAGTTCCTAGACAGTGTAAGTTCCAGAAGTTTCATAAAAACCTCGATGTTCAAGTCAGTGATGGATTGGGACTCGTAGAACCGCCTGACTGCCGCCAACCCTTTTGAATGGGGGATGGAGGTGTACAGACTGTTGATGTCCAGTGTACACAGGATGCTGCCTTGTGGGATGTCTTTAATACTTGATAGCCGTTTTAGAAAACACGTTGTATCTTTGATTAATGTTGCTTGTTTAATTACATGCGGTTGAAGAATGCAATCTAGATATAAAGAGATTGGGCTGTACAATGAATCTCTAGCCGAGATTATGGGTCGACCCGGTGGATGGGTTGCGTTCTTGTGAATTTTGGGGACACTATACTAGTGATGAGCACCGGAAATTTTTCGGGTTTTGTGTTTTGGTTTTGGGTTCGGTTCCGCGGCCGTGTTTTGGGTTCGAACGCGTTTTGGCAAAACCTCACCGAATTTTTTTTGTCGGATTCGGGTGTGTTTTGGATTCGGGTGTTTTTTTCAAAAAACCCTAAAAAACAGCTTAAATCATAGAATTTGGGGGTCATTTTGATCCCAAAGTATTATTAACCTCAATAACCATAATTTCCACTCATTTTCAGTCTATTCTGAACACCTCACACCTCACAATATTATTTTTAGTCCTAAAATTTGCACCGAGGTCGCTGGATGACTAAGCTCAGCGACCCAAGTGGCCGACACAAACACCTGGCCCATCTAGGAGTGGCACTGCAGTGTCACACAGGATGGCCCTTCAAAAAACTACTCCCCAAACAGCACATGACGCAAAGAAGAAAAAAAAGAGGCGCAATGAGGTAGCTGTGTGACTAAGATAAGCGACCCTAGTGGCCGACACAAACACCTGGCCCATCTAGGAGTGTCACTGCAGTGTCACGCAGGATGGCCCTTCCAAAAAACACCCCCCAAACAGCACATGACGCAAAGAAAAAAAGAGGCGCAATGAGGTAGCTGTGTGACTAAGATAAGCGAACCAAGTGGCCGACACAAACACCTGGCCCATCTAGGAGTGGCACTGCAGTGTCACGCAGGATGGCCCTTCCAAAAATCACCCCCCAAACAGCACATGACGCAAAGAAAAAAAGAGGCGCAATGAGGTAGCTGTGTGACTAAGATAAGCGACCCAAGTGGCCGACACAAACACCTGGCCCATCTAGGAGTGGCACTGCAGTGTCACGCAGGATGGCCCTTCCAAAAAACACCCCCCAAACAGCACATGACGCAAAGAAAAAAAGAGGCGCAATGAGGTAGCTGTGTGACTAAGATAAGCGACCCAAGTGGCCGACACAAACACCTGGCCCATCTAGGAGTGGCACTGCAGTGTCACGCAGGATGGCCCTTCCAAAAACTACTCCCCAAACAGCACATGACGCAAAGAAAAATGAAAGAAAAAAGAGGTGCAAGATGGAATTGTCCTTGGGCCCTCCCACCCACCCTTATGTTGTATAAACAGGACATGCACACTTTAACCAACCCATCATTTCAGTGACAGGGTCTGCCATACGACTGTGACTGAAATGACGGGTTGGTTTGGACCCCCACCAAAAAAAGAAGCAATTAATCTCTCCTTGCACAAACTGGCTCTACAGAGGCAAGATGTCCACCTCATCATCATCCTCCGATATATCACCGTGTACATCCCCCTCCTCACAGATTATCAATTCGTCCCCACTGGAATCCACCATCTCAGCTCCCTGTGTACTTTGTGGAGGCAATTGCTGCTGGTCAATGTCTCCACGGAGGAATTGATTATAATTCATTTTAATGAACATCATCTTCTCCACATTTTCTGGATGTAACCTCGTACGCCGATTGCTGACAAGGTGAGCGGCGGCACTAAACACTCTTTCGGAGTACACACTTGTGGGAGGGCAACTTAGGTAGAATAAAGCCAGTTTGTGCAAGGGCCTCCAAATTGCCTCTTTTTCCTGCCAGTATAAGTACGGACTGTCTGACGTGCCTACTTGGATGCGGTCACTCATATAATCCTCCACCATTCTTTCAATGGGGAGAGAATCATATGCAGTGACAGTAGACGACATGTCCGTAATCGTTGTCAGGTCCTTCAGTCCGGACCAGATGTCAGCATCAGCAGTCGCTCCAGACTGCCCTGCATCACCGCCAGCGGGTGGGCTCGGAATTCTGAGCCTTTTCCTCGCACCCCCAGTTGCGGGAGAATGTGAAGGAGAAGATGTTGACAGGTCGCGTTCCGCTTGACTTGACAATTTTGTCACCAGCAGTTCTTTGAACCCCAGCAGACTTGTGTCTGCCGGAAAGAGAGATCCAAGGTAGGTTTTAAATCTAGGATCGAGCACGGTGGACAAAATGTAGTGCTCTGATTTCAACAGATTGACCACCCGTGAATCCTTGTTAAGCGAATTAAGGGCTCCATCCACAAGTCCCACATGCCTAGCGGAATCGCTCTGTGTTAGCTCCTCCTTCAATGTCTCCAGCTTCTTCTGCAAAAGCCTGATGAGGGGAATGACCTGACTCAGGCTGGCAGTGTCTGAACTGACTTCACGTGTGGCAAGTTCAAAAGGTTGCAGAACCTTGCACAACGTTGAAATCATTCTCCACTGCGCTTGAGACAGGTGCATTCCACCTCCTATATCGTGCTCAGTTGTATAGGCTTGAATGGCCTTTTGCTGCTCCTCCAACCTCTGAAGCATATAGAGGGTTGAATTCCACCTCGTTACCACTTCTTGCTTCAGATGATGGCAGGGCAGGTTCAGGCGTTTTTGGTGGTGCTCCAGTCTTCTGTACGTGGTGCCTGTACGCCGAAAGTGTCCCGCAATTCTTCTGGCCACCGACAGCATCTCTTGCACACCCCTCTCGTTTTTTAAATAATTCTGCACCACCAAATTCAAGGTATGTGCAAACATGGGACGTGCTGGAATTTGCCCAGATTTAATGCACACACAATATTGCTGGCGTTGTCCGATGCCACAAATCCACAGGAGAGTCCAATTGGGGTAAGCCATTCTGCGATGATCTTCCTCAGTTGCCGTAAGAGGTTTTTAGCTGTGCGTATTCTGGAAAGCGGTGATACAAAGCGTAGCCTGCCTAGGAAAGAGTTGGCGTTTGCGAGATGCTGCTACTGGTGCCGCCGCTGCTGTTCTTGCGGCGGGAGTCCATACATCTACCCAGTGGGCTGTCACAGTCATATAGTCCTGAGCCTGCCCTGCTCCACTTGTCCACATGTCCGTGGTTAAGTGGACATTGGGTACAACTGCATTTTTTAGGACGCTGGTGAGTCTTTTTCTGAGGTCTGTGTACATTTTCGGTATCGCCTGCCTAGAGAAATGGAACCTAGATGGTATTTGGTACCGGGGACACAGTACCTCCAACAAGTCTCTAGTTGGCTCTGCAGTAATGATGGATACCGGAACCACGTTTCTCACCGCCCAGGATGCCAAGGCCTCAGTTATCCGCTTTGCAGCAGGATGACTGCTGTGATATTTCATCTTCCTCGCAAAGGACTGTTGGACAGTCAATTGCTTGGTGGAAGTACTAAAAGTGGTCTTACGAGTACGACTTCCCCTCTGGGATGACCATCGACTCCCAGCAGCAACAACAGCAGCGCCAGCAGCAGTAGGCGTTACACGCAAGGATGCATCGGAGGAATCCCAGGCAGGAGAGGACTCGTCAGAATTGCCAGTGACATGGCCTGCAGGACTATTGGCATTCCTGGGGAAGGAGGAAATTGACACTGAGGGAGTTGGTGGGGTGGTTTGCGTGAGCTTGGTTACAAGAGGAAGGGATTTACTGGTCAGTGGACTGCTTCCGCTGTCGCCCAAAGTTTTTGAACTTGTCACTGACTTATGATGAATGCGCTGGAGGTGACGTATAAGGGAGGATGTTCCGAGGTGGTTAACGTCCTTACCCCTACTTATTACAGCTTGACAAAGGCAACACACGGCTTGACAAATGTTGTCCGCATTTCTGTTGAAATACTTCCACACCGAAGAGCTGATTTTTTTGGTATTTTCACCAGGCATGTCAATGGCCCTATTCCTCCCACGGACAACAGGTGTCTCCCCGGGTGCCTGACTTAAACAAACCACCTCACCATCAGAATCCTCCTGGTCAATTTCCTCCACAGCGCCACACCCATATCCTCCTCATCCTGGTGTACTTCAACACTGACATCTTCAATCTGACTATCAGGAACTGGACTGCGGGTGCTCCTTCCAGCACTTGCAGGGGGCGTGCAAATGGTGGAAGGCGCATGCTCTTCACGTCCAGTGTTGGGAAGGTCAGGCATCGCAAACGACACAATTGGACTCTCCTTGTGGATTTGTGATTTCGAAAAACGCACAGTTCTTTGCTGTGATTTTGCCAGCTTGAGTCTTTTCATTTTTCTAGCGAGAGGCTGAGTGCTTCCATCCTCATGTGAAGCTGAACCACTAGCCATGAACATAGGCCAGGGCCTCAGCCGTTCCTTGCCACTCCGTGTGGTAAATGGCATATTGGCAAGTTTACGCTTCTCCTCCGACAATTTTATTTTAGATTTTTGAGTCCTTTTTTTACTGATATTTGGTGTTTTGGATTTTACATGCTCTGTACTATGACATTGGGCATCGGCCTTGGCAGACGACTTTGATGGCATTTCATCGTCTCGGCCATGACTAGTGGCAGCAGCTTCAGCACGAGGTGGAAGTCGATCTTGATCTTTCCCTATTTTTGGAACCTCAACATTTTTGTTCTCCATATTTTAATAGGCACAACTAAAAGGCACCTCAGGTAAACAATGGAGATGGATGGATACTAGTATACTTATGGATGGACGAGCGACTGCCGACACAGAGGTAGCTACAGCCGTGGACTACCGTACTGCGTCTGCTGCTAATATAGACTGGATGATAATGATATAAAAAATATATATATATCACTACTGCAGCCGGACAGGTATATATTATATAATGACGGACCTGCTGGACACTGTCAGCACTGCAGACTCCTAAAGTAAGCTACTAGTATCAAGAAGATAGAGAAAAAAAAAACACCACAGGTAGGTGGTATACAATTATGGATGGACGAGCGACTGCCGACACAGAGGTAGCTACAGCCGTGGACTACCGTACTGCATCTGCTGCTAATATAGACTGGATGATAATGATATAAAAAATATATATATCACTACTGCAGCCGGACAGGTATATATTATATAATGACGGACCTGCTGGACACTGTCAGCACTGCAGACTCCTAAAGTAAGCTACTAGTATCAAGAAGATAGAAAAAAAAAACACCACAGGTAGGTGGTATACAATTATGGATGGACGAGCGACTGCCGACACAGAGGTAGCTACAGCCGTGGACTACCGTACTGCGTCTGCTGCTAATATAGACTGGATGATAATGATATAAAAAATATATATATATCACTACGGCAGCCGGACAGGTATATATTATATAATGACGGACCTGCTGGACACTGTCAGCACTGCAGACTCCTAAAGTAAGCTACTAGTATCAAGAAGATAGAAAAAAAAACACAGCAGGTAGGTGGTATACAATTATGGATGGACGAGCGACTGCCGACACAGAGGTAGCTACAGCCGTGGACTACCGTACTGCGTCTGCTGCTAATATAGACTGGATGATAATGATATAAAAAATATATATATATATCACTACTGCAGCCGGACAGGTATATATTATATAATGACGGACCTGCTGGACACTGTCAGCACTGCAGACTCCTAAAGTAAGCTACTAGTATCAAGAAGATAGAAAAAAAAAACACAACAGGTAGGTGGTATACAATTATGGATGGACGAGCGACTGCCGACACAGAGGTAGCTACAGCCGTGGACTACCGTACTGCGTCTGCTGCTAATATAGACTGGATGATAATGATATAAAAAATATATATATATCACTACTGCAGCCGGACAGGTATATATTATATAATGACGGACCTGCTGGACACTGTCAGCACTGCAGACTCCTAAAGTAAGCTACTAGTATCAAGAAGATAGAAAAAAAAAACACCACAGGTAGGTGGTATACAATTATGGATGGACGAGCGACTGCCGACACAGAGGTAGCTACAGCCGTGGACTACCGTACTGCGTCTGCTGCTAATATAGACTGGATGATAATGATATAAAAAATATATATATATCACTACTGCAGCCGGACAGGTATATATTATATAATGACGGACCTGCTGGACACTGTCAGCACTGCAGACTCCTAAAGTAAGCTACTAGTATCAAGAAGATAGAAAAAAAAAACACAACAGGTAGGTGGTATACAATTATGGATGGACGAGCGACTGCCGACACAGAGGTAGCTACAGCCGTGGACTACCGTACTGCGTCTGCTGCTAATATAGACTGGATGATAATGATATAAAAAATATATATATATCACTACTGCAGCCGGACAGGTATATATTATATAATGACGGACCTGCTGGACACTGTCAGCACTGCAGACTCCTAAAGTAAGCTACTAGTATCAAGAAGATAGAAAAAAAAAACACCACAGGTAGGTGGTATACAATTATGGATGGACGAGCGACTGCCGACACAGAGGTAGCTACAGCCGTGGACTACCGTACTGCGTCTGCTGCTAATATAGACTGGATGATAATGATATAAAAAATATATATATATCACTACTGCAGCCGGACAGGTATATATTATATAATGACGGACCTGCTGGACACTGTCAGCACTGCAGACTCCTAAAGTTAACTACTAGTATGAAGAAGATAGAAAAAAAAAAACCCACCACAGGTAGGTATACAATTATGGACGAGCGACTGCCGACACAGAGGTAGCTACAGCCGTGGACTACCGTACTGCGTCTGCTGCTAGTTTAGACTGGATGATAATGATATAAAAAATATATATATATCTCTACTGCAGGACAGGTATATATTATATAATGACGGACCTGCTGGACACTGTCAGCAGAATGCGTTTATAGAATAAAAACACCACACAACGAGTGTTTAACTTTTTCAGGCAGACAATCACAATATACTGGTGGTCACTGGTCACTGGTCAGTCACACTGGCAGTGGCACTCTGGCAGCAAAAGTGTGCACTGTTAAATATATGTACTCCTGCTATAACTGCTCCCCAGTCTCCCCCACAATTAAGCTGTGTGAGCAGTGAGCACTCAGCACAGTCAGATATACATAGATGATGCAGCACACTGAGGCTGAGCACAGATATGGTATACTGTGTCACTGTGTATCGTTCTTTTTCAGGCAGAGAACGGATTATATTAAATAATAATAAAACTGCACTGGTGGTCACTGGTCAGTCACTAGTAAACTCTGCACTCTCTGAGTACTCCTAAGCTCCAGTAAATCAAGTGTCTCACTCTCACTATCTATTTCTATTCTAAACGGAGAGGACGCCAGCCACGTCCTCTCCCTATCAATCTCAATGCACGTGTGAAAATGGCGGCGACGCGCGGCTCCTTATATAGAATCCGAGTCTCGCGATAGAATCCGAGCCTCGCGAGAATCCGACAGCGGGATGATGACGTTCGGGCGCGCTCGGGTTAGCCGAGCAAGGCGGGAAGATCCGAGTCTGCCTCGGACCCGTGTAAAAAGCGTGAAGTTCGGGGGGGTTCGGTTTCCGAGAAACCGAACCCGCTCATCACTACACTATACAGGATAGGACTTACTGGGAAGGGTTGTTGAAGAGCTTTAAAGATTTTCTTATCCAGTAATCCTTGTGTTGACGCTTCCTGTAGGATCTCCTGTAATTCTGATTGATACTGTGTTGTGGGGTCCCCCGGTAATTTTTGATAGACCTCCTCATCGGCAAGTTGCCGTTCAATTTCAACCATGTAGTCTCCTAAATTCTGTATAACTATGGCGCCCCCCTTATCGGCGGGGCGCACTATGATATCCCGATACGAGGACAGCTGTTGTAAGGCTGAATGTTCCTGGCGGCTGAGGTTGTAATGTTGCATGGGTTGTGCGTGGACAAATTTATTCACCGAATCATCCATCATGCGCGTAAATGTTTTAATGGAGTTGTTGGAGGACACTGGATCGAAAGTGGAGGTGCTTCTTTTTGACAGGAATCGCTGATTGGGGGTATTCTGTGTAAGGGAGGCGGAATTCTGAAAAAATTCTTGCAATCTGAGCTTACGGGAAAATTGATGTAACTTGACTTTCCAATTCAAATCACGGTGTATATTGGTTGGGACGAAAGACAAGCCTTTGTTTAATACACTCTCCTCGGCTGGAGTCAATATTCTAGAGGATAGGTTATAAATTAATTTTTCTTGGCCTTGCTTTTCTGAGACTTGTCTTCTCTTTTGCCTCGCGTTTTGACCCCCGCGACGGGTGGCTTTGCACTTGTTCTGGAATGTTGTACAATTGGTGCTGCGGGGCCTAAAGGGGCTGATGGTCCTTCCAAAGGGTCGTCGGAATCTCGGATCACAAACACACTGTCACTGTTGGATGCGGGGAGCTCACGTCCCCTTTGTTCTCTGCGTCTACGCCAGCTTTGCCTAGAGTATGTGCCGGTATTGCGGATTTGTCGATTTTCCCCACCCATTAACCAATGATACACTCGGTGAGAATCATAGTCGTTCTGCACTGTTTCAAATTTTTTTGTTTTGAATCTTGTCAAGTCGTTCTGATTTCAATCTTTTGTTTGATCGACGAATAGCAATCATTGTTAGATTCTCTCGTCAGAATGGTCACATGTTCAGTTTCTAACTTGGAAATTTTCTCCCGTGCTGCCACAAGTTCTCTTTCAGATTCCTGGATGACTAAGAGCATCAAATCCAGACTGCATTTGTTTACAATCCCTATCCATTTCTGGCAGAAGTCTGGATTGAAGCGGACGATTGTGGGTGCATTGCGTACACGAAAGCCCCGGGGTATCATTTGTTGTCTGTAATACTTTGTTAAAGAAATGCCATGCATGAGATAGTCAATTTCACGTTTCTTTAACTTAATTAATTGTTCACAGACCTCCTCCGTTGTTTGCTGCGTGTCTTTATTTGGCCACTCATCCTTAAACAGAATATCCTCCACCTCCTCATCTGTAAAACGGTGTACGAACCCCTTGGTAATTGGCATGCCTTTACAGCCCAAGGGAAATTTGTTGCCGGCCACATTGCTGGAGTTTGCAATCTCGGTACTGTTGGAATCCATCTTGTGATGCTATACACGTAATTACTCCAAAGGGTGGCTGTGTCTGGCACAGCCTATATAAAACTTGCTGGTGGTGCTCGGTTCCGTGATGGAGCAAGCAGCTCCAAGGATACACATTCGAAGTAGAATCGTCACTCGTAGCTAAACTTCATCTGGTGGGTGCCTTCAGTAAAATATGGATAATGAACAGCAACAGACTGTGGCACTCCGGAACTTGAAAAGATGATTTACTGGTTCACATCAGAAAACATTCTCACATGCCTATAGCAGCCAACGTTTCGGTGCCGCAAGCACCGTTGTCAAGGCAGGCATAACAGAATAACAAAATTGTGATAAACACAGACACACAAAAACGTCTTACCTAAATAGGAGGGACACAGACAAAAGGGGGTGCAGATGCACTAAGCGATCATTACAGTATAATTTGGTATATCATAAGAGGTTGTTAGTATATCGTTGGCCAAAGATATTGGCCTACCCACCAATCGTCCAGGTCACCTCTTGTCGGGCAGGTTCCTAACACTATGGGGCCAACATCCGGAACGCAGGAAACCCCCAAACATGATCCAGCAAAGGACCCCCCCAGGGCATCACACTAAAAAATAGTGATAATAAAGGGATATAAAGTGTGAGTATATGGAGGTCCCTACTATGAGTTTAAAGGTAGAGAGTATGTGGGGAAAAAAAATGTGCATACATAAATAATGGACAAACAGATATAAAAAGTGACTGTGTATTTAAATGGTGATGCCCTGAGACAGTCCAGCCAGAACAGGCACGGGGGACCCTACGTCCAAACGCCGACCCCAAGTTGACTGACACTATGTATAAATAAATAGGACTTACTTAAAATTATGCCTGTGTCACTGTGCAGTCCTTGTTGGTTTCCCTGCTTAAAAACATAGAGGGTGGTGGGGGAGGGGTGCCAATCTAGATTTGAGGCATTCTCAAACCTCAGGTGTGTATTTCTACACATATACATAGTAGGGGAAATGGTTCTAAATTGCACACCCTCCAGTAATGAAAGGTGCTATGCTGCTGAGAATAAAGTAGTACACACAGACAAAAGGGGGTGCAGATGCACTAAGCGATCATTACAGTATAATTTGGTATATCATAAGAGGTTGTTAGTATATCGTTGGCCAATGATATTGGCCTACCCACCAATCGTCCAGGTCACCTCTTGTCGGGCAGGTTCCTAACACTATGGGGCCAACATCCGGAATGCAGGAAACCCCCAAACATGATCCAGCAAAGGACTCCCCCAGGGCATCACACCAAAAAATAGTGATAATAAAGGGATATAAAGTGTGAGTATATGGAGGTCCCTACTATGAGTTTAAAGGTAGAGAGTATGTGGGGAAAAAAAATGTGCATACATAAATAATGGACAAACAGATATAAAAAGTGACTGTGTATTTAAATGGTGATGCCCTGAGACAGTCCAGCCAGAACAGGCACGGGGGACCCTACGTCCAAACGCCGACCCCAAGTTGACTGACACTATGTATAAATAAATAGGACTTACTTAAAATTATGCCTGTGTCACTGTGCAGTCCTTGTTGGTTTCCCTGCTTAAAAACATAGAGGGTGGTTGGGGAGGGGTGCCAATCTAGATTTGAGGCATTCTCAAACCTTAGGTGTGTATTTCTACACATATACATAGTAGGGGAAATGGTTCTAAATTGCACACCCTCCAGTAATGAAAGGTGCTATGCTGCTGAGAATAAAGTAGTACACACAGACAAAAGGGGGTGCAGATGCACTAAGCGATCATTACAGTATAATTTGGTATATCATAAGAGGTTGTTAGTATATCGTTGGTCAATGATATTGGCCTACCCACCAATCGTCCAGGTCACCTCTTGTGCCAGGATTGCTAGTAGTTTGCCTTCTCAGACCTGCGTTTTAGCACAGATTGTTTTCACTTGTGTTTAGGATTACCCCATTGAGCCCCGTCATTTTCAGTGGGCAGTGTAATAATAAGATTTTCCTCACCAGTAAATCTATTTCTCGTAGTCCGTAGTGGATGCTGGGGACTCCGTAAGGACCATGGGGGATTAGCGGCTCCGCAGGAGACTGGGCACAACTAAAGAAAGCTTTAGGACTACCTGGTGTGCACTGGCTCCTCCCACTAAGACCCTTCTCCAGACCTCAGTTAGGATACTGTGCCCGGAAGAGCTGACACAATAAGGAAGGATTTTGAATCCCGGGTAAGACTCATACCAGCCACACCAATCATACCGTATAACTCGTGATACTATACCCAGTTAACAGTATGATAACAACTGAGCCTCTCAACAGATGGCTCAACAATAACCCTTTAGTTAGGCAATAACTATATACAAGTATTGCAGACAATCCGCACTTGGGATGGGCGCCCAGCATCCACTACGGACTACGAGAAATAGATTTACCAGTGAGTAAAATCTTATTTTCTCTAACGTCCTAAGTGGATGCTGGGGACTCCGTAAGGACCATGGGGATTATACCAAAGCTCCCAAACGGGCGGGAGAGTGCGGGTGACTCTGCAGCACCGAATGAGCAAACTCAAGGTCCTCCTCAGCCAGGGTATCAAACTTGTAGACTCTTGCAAGAGTGTTTTAACCTGACCAAGTAACAGCTCGGCAAATTTGTAAAGCCGAGACCCCTCGGGCAGCCGCCCAAGAAGAGTCCACTTTCCTCGTGGAATGGGCTTTCACAGATTTAGGGTGCGGCAGTCCAGCCGCAGAATGTGCAAGTTGAATCGTGCTACAGATCCAGCGAGCCATAGTCTGCTTAGAAGCAGGAGCACCCAGCTTGTTGGGTGCATACAGGATAAATAGCGAGTCAGTTTTCCTGACTCCAGCCGTCCTGGAAACATATACTTTTCAGGGCCCTGACTACGTCCAGAAACTTGGAATCCTCCAAGTCCCAAGTAGCCGCAGGCACCACAATAGGTTGGTTCACATGAAAAACTGCTACCACCTTTGGAAGGAATTGGGAACGAGTCCTCAATTCCGCCTTATCCATATAAAATACAGATAAGGGCTTTTGACAAAGCCGCCAATTCTGATACACGCCTGGCCGACGCCAAGGCCCACAGCATGACCACTTTCCACGTGAGGTATTGTAGCTCCACGGATTTAAGTGGCTCAACTCAATATGACTTCAGGAAATCCAACACTACGTTGAGATCCCACGGTGCCACTGGAGGCACAAACGGGGGCTGACTATGCAGCACTCCCTTAACAAAAGTCTGAACTTCAGGCAGTGAAGCCAGTTCTATTTTGGAAGAAAATCGATAGAACCGAAATCTGGGCCTTAATGGAACCCAATTTTAGGCCCATAGTCACCTCTGACTTGTAGGAAGTGCAGAAAGCGACCTAGCTGAAATTCCTCCTTTGGGGCCTTACTGGCCTCACAGCACGCAACCTATTTCCGCCATATGCGGTGATAATGGTTTGCGTTCACTTCTTTCCTAGCTTTAAATAGCGTAGGGATAACTTCCTCCGGAATGCCCTTTTCCTTCAGGATCCGGCGTTCAACCGCCATGCCGTCAAACGCAGCCGCGGTACGTCTTGGAACAGACAGGCCCCCTGCTGCAGCAGGTCCTGTCTGAGCGGCAGAGGCCATGGGTCCTCTGAGATCATTTCTTGGAGTTCTGGGTACCAAGCTCTTCTTGGCCACCCAGAACTTCTTACTCCTCTCCTTCTTATTATTCTCATTACCCTGGGTATGAGAGGCAGAGAAGGGAACACATACACCGCCTGGTACACCCACGGTGTTACCAGAGCGTCCACAGCTATCGCCTGAGGGTCCCTTGACCTGGCGCAATATCTTTGTAGCTTTTTGTTGAGGCGGGACACCATCCTGTCCACCTGTGGCCTTTCCCCACGGTGTACAATCATTTGGAAGACTTCTGGAAGAAGTCCCCACTCTCTCGGGTGGAGGTCGTGTCTGCTGAGAAAGTCTGCTTCTCAGTTGTCCACTCCGGGAATGAACACTGCTGACAGTGCTAACACATGATTTTCCGCCCATCGGAGAATCCTTGTGGCTTCTGCCATCACCATCCTGCTTCTTGTGCCGCCCTGTCAGTTTACATGAGCGACCGCCGTGATGTTGTCTGACTGGATCAGCACCGGCCGGTGTTGAAGCAGGGGTCTAGCCTGACTTAGGGCATTGTAAATGGCCCATAGTTCCAGAACATTTATGTGTAGGGAAGTCTCCTGACTTTTCCATAGGCCTTGGAAGTTTCTTCCCTGTGTGACTGCCCCCCAGCCTTGAAGGCTGGCATCCGTGGTCACCAGGACCCAGTCCTGTATGCCGAATCTGCGGCCCCCTAGAAGATGAGCACTCTGCAGTCACCACCACAGCGACACCCTGGCCCTTGGAGACAGGGTTATCCGCCGATGCATCTGAGGATGCGACCCGGACCACTTGTCCAACAGATCCCACTGGAAGATCCTTGCATGAGACTTGGCGAATGGAAATTCTTCGTAAGAAGCTACCATCTTTCCCAAGGCTCGCGTGCATAGATGCACCGATACCTGTATTTGTATTAGGAGGTCTCCGTCTAGAGACGCCAACTCCTTGGACTTCTCCTCCGGGAGAAACCCTTTTTATCCTGTTCTGTGTCCAGAACCATACCCAGGAACAGTAGACGCGTCGTAGGAACCAGCTGCGACTTTGGAATATTCAGAATCCAGCCGTGCTGTTGTATCACTTCTCGAGATAGTGCTACTCCGACGAAAAACTGCTCCCTGGACCTCGCCTTTATAAGGAGATCGTCCAAGTACGGGATAAGTACTTCGGCCATTACCTTGGTAAATACCCTCGGTGCCGGGGACAGACCCACGGCAACGTCTGGAATTGGTAATGACAATCCTGTACCACAATTTTGAGGTACACCTGGTGACGAGGGTAAATAGGGACATGCAGGTAAGTATCCTTGATGTCCAGTGATACCCTGAAATTTTCCAGGCTTGCAATAATCGCCCTGAGATATTCCATTTTGAACTTGAACCTTCGTATATAAGTGTTCAAGGATTTCAATTTTAGAATGGGTCTCACCGAACCGTCTGGTTTCGGTACCACAACATTTTGGAATAGTAACCCCGGCTTTGTTGAAGGAGGGGTACCTTGATTTCACCTGCTGGAAGTACAGCTTGTGAATTGCCGCCAGTACTACCTTTCTCCGAGGGCAGCAGGCAAGGCTGATGTGAGGCAACGGCGAGGGGGAGTCGTCTCGAACTCCAGCCTGTATCCCTGTGATACTACTTGCAGAACCTAGGGATCCACCTGTGGGCAAGCCCACTGATTCCTGCAGTTCCCGAGACGTGCCCCCACCGCACCTGTCTCCACCTGTGGAGCCCCAGCGTCATGCGGTGGACTCAGAGGAAGCGAGGGAAGATATTTGATCCTGGAACTGGCTGACTGGTGCAGCTTTTTCCTTCTTCCCTTGTCTCTGTGCAGAAAGAAAGCGCCTTTGACCCGCTTGCTTTTCTGAAGCCGAAAGGACTGTACCTGAAAATACGGTGCTTTCTTTAGGCTTTTGTGAGGAAACCTGAGGTAAAAAAATTTCTTCCCAGCTGTTGCTGTGGATATGAAGTCCCAGAGACCATCCCCAAACAATAGCTCACCCTTATAAGGCAGAATCTCCATGTGCCTTTTAAATGCAGTATCACCTGTCCACTGCCGGGTTTCTACTACCCTCCTGGCAGAATGGACATTGCATTAATTCTGGATGCCAGCCGGCAAATATCCCTCTGTGCATCCTTTATATATAAGACAACGTCTTAAATATGCTCAATGTTAGCAAAATATTATCCCTGTCTTAGCGTATTAATATTATCTGACAGGGTGTCAGACCACGCTGCAGCAGCACTATTTATGCTGAGGCAATTGCAGGTTTCAGTATATAACATGAGTGTGTAAATACAGACTTCAGGATCGCCTCCTGCTTTTTATCAGCAGGTTCCTTCAAGGTGGCCGTATCCTAAGACGGCAGTGCCACCTTTTGACAAACGTGTGAGCGCCTTATCCACCCTAAGGGATATCTCCCAACGTGACCTATCCTCTGGCGGGAAAGGGTACGTCATCAGTAACTTTTTAGAAATTACCAGTTTCTTATCGGGGGAAACCACGCTTCTTTACACACTTCATTCATTCATCTGATGGGGGAACAAAACACTGGCTGTTTTTTCTCCCCAAAAATAAAACCCCTTTTATGTGGTACTTGGGTTCATGTCAGAAAATGCGTAACACATTTTTTCATTGCCGAGATCATGTAACGGATGTTCCTAGTGGATTGTGTATATGTCTCAACCTCGTCGACACTGGAGTCAGACTCCGTGTCGACATCTGTGTCTGCCATCTGAGGTAACGGGCGTTGTTTGAGCCCCTGATGGCCTTTGAGACGCCTGGGCAGACGCGGGCTGAGAAGCCGGCTGTCCCACAGCTGTTACGTCATCCAGCCTTTTATGTAAGGAGTTGACACTGTCGGTTAATACCTTCCACCTATCCATCCACTCTGGTGTCGGCCCCACAGGGGGCGACATCCCATTTATCGGCCACTGCTCCGCCTCCATGTAACCTTCCTCATCCAACATGTCGACACAGCCGTACCGACACACCGCACACACACAGGGAATGCTCTGACTGAGGACAGGACCCCACAAAGTCCTTTGGGGAGACCGAGAGAGAGTATGCCAGCACACACCAGAGCGCTATATAATGCAGGGATTAACACTCTAACTGAGTGATTTTTCCCCAAATAGCTGCTTGTATACATATATTGCGCCTAAATTTAGTGCCCCCCCTCTCTTTTTAACCCTTTGAGCCTGAAAACTACAGGGGAGAGTCTGGGGAGCTGTCTTCCAGCTGCACTGTGAAGAGAAAATGGCGCCAGTGTGCTGAGGGAGAAGCCCCGCCCCCTTTTCGGCTGACTTTCTCCCGCTTTTTCTGTGATACTGGCAGGGGTAATTTTACATCTATATAGCCTCTGGGACTATATATGATGTATATTTTGCCAGCCAAGGTGTTATTTATTGCCCTCAGGGCGCCCCCCCCCCAGCGCCCTGCACCCATCAGTGACCGAAGTGTGAGGTGTACATGAGGAGCAATGGCGCACAGCTGCAGTGCTGTGCGCTACCTTGGTGAAGACCGAAGTCTTCTGCCGCCGATTTTCCGGACCTTCTTCGTGCTTCTGGCTCTGTAAGGGGGACGGCGGCGCGGCTCCGGGAACAAACACCAAGGTCGGGTCCTGCGGTCGATCCCTCTGGAGCTAATGGTGTCCAGTGGCCTAAGAAGCCCAAACTACCACCTGTTAGGTAGGTTCGCTTCTTCTCCCCTTAGTCCCTCGCTGCAGTGAGTCTGTTGCCAGCAGATCTCACTGAAAATAAAAAACCTAAATATACTTTCTTTCTAGGTGCTCAGGAGAGCCCCTAGTGTGCATCCAGCTCGGCCGGGCACAAGAATCTAACTGAGGTCTGGAGGAGGGTCTTAGTGGGAGGAGCCAGTGCACACCAGGTAGTCCTAAAGCTTTCTTTAGTTGTGCCCAGTCTCCTGCGCAGCCGCTAATCCCCCATGGTCCTTACGGAGTCCCCAGCATCCACTTAGGACGTTAGAGAAATGTTATTATTCGTGGGCATTTGCTAATCGCTATTTGTTTTTTGTAAGTTGTTTTTTGTTAGTTTTTATTTTTTTACTTTGTTTTTTCTTAATGAGATGCTTGTATTCCCACACAGTTTGCCCCGTGGAGGGCCGGGGAGATTACTCAGCGGCAAAGCTTCGGCACCATGGCAACCTGACAGCGCTGTTGTATTGTGGTTGCCTAGGTAACCGGGACGGAAGCCGACTGACGTCACCGGAAGTGACGCTCCGCCAGCAGCTGCAGACGGAAGCGCCCGCCGGGCCCGGCTCTCCCGCGGCAAGATGACTCCCTCCTATTTAGGTAAGACGTTTTTGTGTGTCTGTGTTTATCACTATTTTGTTATTCTGTTATGCCTGCCTTGACAACGGTGCTTGCGGCACCGAAACGTTGGCTGCTATAGGCATGTGAGAATGTTTTCAGATGTGAACCAGTAAATCATCTTTTCAAGTTCCGGAGTGCCACAGTCTGTTGCTGTTCATTATCCATATTTTACTGAAGGCACCCACCAGATGAAGTTTAGCTACGAGTGACGGTTCTGCTTCGAATGTGTATATATATATATATATATATATATATATATATATATATATATATACACTGCTCAAAAAAATAAAGGGAACACTAAAATAACACATCCTAGATCTGAATGAATGAAATATTCTTATTAAATACTTTGTTCTTTACATAGTTGAATGTGCTGACAACAAAATCACAGAAAAATGATCAATGGAAATCAAATTTATTAACCCATGGAGGTCAGGATTTGGAGTCACCCTCAAAATTAAAGTGGAAAAACACACTACAGGCTGATCCAACTTTGATGTAATGTCATTAAAACAAGTCAAAATGAGGCTCAGTAGTGTCTGTTGCCTCCTCATGCCTGTATGACCTCCCTACAACGCCTGGGCATGCTCCTGATGAGGTGGCGGATGGTCTCCTGATGGATCTCCTCCCAGACCTGGACTAAAGCATCCGCCAACTCCTGGACAGTCTGTGGTGCAACGTGGCATTGGTGGATGGAGCGAGACATGATGTCCCAGATGTGCTCAATTGGATTCAGGTCTGGGGAACGGGCGGGCCAGTCCATAGCATCAATGACTTCGTCTTGCAGGAACTGCTGACACACTCCAGCCACATGAGGTCTAGCATTGTCTTGCATTAGGAGGAACCCAGGGCCAACCGCACCAGCATATGGTCTCACAAGGGGTCTGAGGATCTCATCTCGGTACCTAATGGCAGTCAGGCTACCTCTGGCGAGCATACGGAGGGCTGTGCGGCCCCCCAAAGAAATGCCACCCCACACCATTACTGACCCACTGCCAAACCGGTCATGCTGGAGGATGTTGCAGGCAGCAGAACGTTCTCCTTGGCGTCTCCAAACTCTGTCACGTCTGTCACATGTGCTCAGTGAGAACCTGCTTTCATCTGTGAAGAGCACAGGGCGCCAGTGGTGAATTTGCCAATCTTGGTGTTCTCTGGCAAATGCCAAATGTCCTGCACAGTGTTGGGCTGTAAGCACAACCCCCACCTGTTGACGTCGGGCCCTCATACCACCCTCATGGAGTCTCTTTCTGATCGTTTGAGTAGACACATGCACATTTGTGGCTTGCTGGAGGTCATTTTGCAGGGCTCTGGCAGTGCTTCTCCTGTTCCTCCTTGCACAAAGGCGGAGGTAGAGGTCCTGCTGCTGGGTTGTTGCCCTCCTACGGCCTCCTCCACGTCTCCTGATGTACTGGCCTGTCTCCTGGTAGCGCCTCCATGCTCTGGACATACGCTGACAGACACAGCAAACCTTCTTGCCACAGCTCGCATTGATGTGCCATCGTGGATGAGCTGCACTACCTAAGCCACTTGTGTGGGTTGTAGGGAGGTCATACAGGCAGGTGGAGGCCACACACACTACTGAGCCTCATTTTGACTTGTTTTAAGGACATTACATCATAGTTGGATCAGCCTGTAGTGTGTTTTTCCACTTTAATTTTGAGGGTGACTCCAAATCCAGACCTCCATGGGTTAATAAATTTGATTTCCATTGATAATTTTTGTGTGATTTTGTTGTCAGCACAGTCACCTATGTAAAGAACAAAGTATTTAATAAGAATATTTCATTCATTCAGATCTAGGATGTGTTATTTTAGTGTTCCCTTCATTTTTTTGAGCAGTGTATATATGGGTCTGGGACTCCAGGTCGACAACAAAAAGGTCGACGTCAATTGGTCGACACACCTTAGGTCGACATGGCTAAAAAGTCGACATGGACAAAAGGTCGACAGGAACAAGGTCGACATGGAAAAAGGTCGACATGAGTTTTTTATGTTTTTTCTCTAACGTCCGAAGTGGATGCTGGGGACTCCGTAAGGACCATGGGGAATAGCGGCTCCGCAGGAGACTGGGCACATCTAAAGAAAGCTTTAGGATTAACTGGTGTGCACTGGCTCCTCCCCCTATGACCCTCCTCCAAGCCTCAGTTAGATTTCTGTGCCCGACGAGAAGGGTGCACACTAGGGGCTCTCCTGAGCTTCTTAGTGAAAGTTTTAGTTTAGGTTTGTTATTTTCAGTGAGACCTGCTGGCAACAGGCTCACTGCATCGAGGGACTAAGGGGAGAAGAAGCGAACTCACCTGCGTGCAGAGTGGATTGGGCTTCTTGGCTACTGGACATTAGCTCCAGAGGGACGATCACAGGTTCAGCCTGGATGGGTCCCGGAGCCGCGCCGCCGGCCCCCTTACAGAGCCAGAAGAGCGAAGAGGTCCGGAAAAATCGGCGGCAGAAGACGTTCCTGTCTTCAATAAGGTAGCGCACAGCACTGCAGCTGTGCGCCATTGCTCTCAGCACACTTCATACTCCGGTCACTGAGGGTGCAGGGCGCTGGGGGGGGCGCCCTGAGACGCAATAAAACACGATAAAAATACCTTACATGGCAAAAAATGCATCACATATAGCTCCTGGGCTATATGGATGCATTTAACCCCTGCCAGAATATACAGAAAAACGGGTGATAAGGCCGCCGAAAAGGGGGCGGAGCCTATCTCCTCAGCACACTGGCGCCATTTTCCCACACAGCTCAGTTGGAGGGAAGCTCCCTGACTCTCCCCTGCAGTCACTACACTACAGAAAGGGTTAAAAAAGAGAGGGGGGCACTAATTAGGCGCAGTATTAAAACATACAGCAGCTATAAGGGGAAAAACACTTATATAAGGTTATCCCTGTATATATATATATAGCGCTCTGGTGTGTGCTGGCATACTCTCCCTCTGTCTCCCCAAAGGGCTAGTGGGGTCCTGTCCTCTATCAGAGCATTCCCTGTGTGTGTGCTGTGTGTCGGTACGTTTGTGTCGACATGTATGAGGAGAAATGATGTGGAGACGGAGCAGAGTGTCTGTAACAGTGATGTCACCACCTAGGGGGTCGACACCTGAGTGGATGTACTGTTGAAAATTACGTGACAGTGTCAGCTCTATATAAAAAAACAGTGGTTGACATGAGACAGCCGGCTACTCAGCTTGTGCCTGTCCAGACGTCTCATAGGCCGTCAGGGGCTCTAAAGCGCCCGTTACCTCAGATGGCAGATACAGACGCCGACACGGATACTGACTCCTGTGTCGACGGTGAAGAGACAACCGTGATTTCCAGTAGGGCCACACGTTACATGATTGAGACAATGGAAAATGTTTATACATTTCTGATAATACGAGTACCACCAAAAAGGGGTATTATGTTCGGTGAGGGAAAAACTACCTGTAGTTTTCCTGAATCTGAAAAATAAAATGAGGTGTGTGATGATACGTGGGTTTCCCCCCGATAACAATTGATAATTTCTTAAAAAGTATTGGCTGTATACCCTTTCCCGCCAGAGGTTAGGGTGCGTTGGGAAACACCCCCTAGGGGGGATAAGGCGCTCACACGCTTGTAAGAACAAGGGCTCTACCTTCTCATGAGATGGCCGCCCTTGAGGATCCTGCTGATAGAAAGCAGGAGGGTATCCAAAAATGTATTCACACACATACTGGTGTTATACTGCGACCAGCAATCGCCTCAGCCTGGAGGTGCAGTGCTGGGTTGGCATGGTCGGATTCCCTGACTGGAAATATTGATATCCTAGATAAGGATAGTATATTATTGCCTATAGAGCATTTAAAAGATGCATTTCTATATATGCATGATGCACAGCGGAATATTTGCTGACTGGCATCAAGTATAAGTGCGTTGTCCAATTCTACCAGTAAAATGGTCAGGTGATGCGGATTCCAAACGGCATTTGGAAGTATTGCCTTTAAAAGGGGACATTTGGGGTCGGTCTTTTAGACCTGGTGGCCACGGCAACAACTGGGAAATCCACGTTTGTACCCCAGGTCGCCTCTCAAAATAAGACGCCGTGTTATCAGGCGCAGTCCTTTGTTGGCAAGCGGACAAAAGGTTCCTCTTTTCTGCTCGTGACAGAGGGAGAGGAAAAAGGCTGAAGAGATTACCCAGTTCCCAGGAACAGAAATCCTTTCCCGCCTCTGCAAAAGCCCTCAGTATGACGCTAGGGCCTTACAAACTCAGGCACGGTGGGGGCCCGTTCTCAATTAATTTCAGTGCGCAGTGGGCTCACTCGCAAGTAGACCCCTGGATCCTTCAGGTAATATCTCAAGGGTACATATTGAAATTCGAGACGTCTCCCCCTCGCCGTTTCCAAAAGTCGGCTTTACCGACGTCTCCCTCTGACAGGGAGGCAGTTTTGGAAGCCATTCACCCAGCAGGTGATAATCAAGGTACCCCTCCTGCACCAGGGAACGGGGTATTATTCCACACTATTGTGGTACCGAAGCCAGACGGCCCGGTGAAACCGATTCTAAATCTAAAATCTAAAATCTTTGAACACTTACATACAGAGGTTCAAATTCAAGATTGAGTCACTCAGAGCAGTGATTGCGAACCTGGAAGAAGGGGACTACATGATGTCTTGGGACATCAAGGATGCTTACCTTCATGTCAAAGTTTACCCTTCTCACCAAGGGTACCTCAGGTTATGGTACAGAACTGTCACTATCAGTTCAGACGCTGCCGTAGGGATGGTCCACGGCACCCCGGGTCTTTACCAAGGTAATGGCCGAAATGATATCCCTTCGAAGGAAGGGAATTTTAGTTATCCCTTACTTGGACGATTCCCTGATAAGGGTAAGATCCAGGGAACAGTTGGAAGTCGGTGTAGCACTATCTCAGGTAGTGTTGCGGCAGCACGATTAGATTCTCAATATTCCAAAATCGCAGCTGGTTCCGACGACTTGTCTTCTGTTTCCTAGGGATGTTCCTGGACACAGTCCAGAAAAAAGGTGTTTCTCCCGGAAGAGAAAACCAGGGAGTTATCCGAGCTAGTCAGGAACCTCCTAAAACCGAACCAAGTCTCAGTGCATCAATGCACAAGGGTTCTGGGTAAAAATGGTGGCTTCCTACGAAGCAATCCCATTCGTTAGATTCCACGCAAGAACTTTCCAGTGGAACCTACTGGACAAATGGTCCGGGTCGCATTTTCAGATGCATCAGCGGATAACCCTGTCACCAAGGACAAGGGTATCCATCATGTGGTGGTTGCAGAGTGCTCATCTTCTAGAGGGCCGCAGATTCGGCATTCAGGACTGGGTCCTGGTGACCACGGATGCCAGCCTGCGAGGCTGGGGAGCAGTCACACAGGGAAGGAATATCCAGGGCTTAGGGTCAAGCCTGGATACATCACTTCACATAAATATCCTGAAGCTAAGGACCATTTACAATGCTCTAAGCTTAGCAAGACCTCTGCTTCAAGGTCAGCCGGTGTTGATCCAGTCGGACAACATCATGGCAGTCACCCACGTAAACAGACAGGGTGGCACAAGAAGCAGGAGGGAAATGGCAGAAGCTGCAGGGATTCTTCGCTGGGCGGAAAATCATGTGATAGCACTGTCAACAGTATTCATTCCGGGAGTGGGCAACTGGGAAGCAGACTTCCTCAGCACGACCTCCACCCGGGAGAGTGGGGACTTCACCCAGAAGTCGTCCACATGATTAAAAAACTCGACAGGTATTGCGCCAGGTCAAGAGACCCTCAGGCAATAGTTGTAGACGCTCTGGTAACACCGTGGGTGTACCAGTCAGTGTATGTGTTCCCTCCTCTGCCTCTCATACCCAAGGTACTGAGATTGATAAGATGGAGAGGAGAAAGCACTATATTCGTGGCTCCGGATTGGCAAAGAAGGACTTGGTAACCGGAACTTCAAGAGATGCTCACGGAGGATCCGTGGCCTCTACCTCTAAGAAGGGACCTGCTCCAGCAAGGACCCTGTCTGTTCCAAGACTTACCGCGGCTGCGTTTGACGGCATGGCGGTTGAACGCCGGATCCTGAAGGAAAAAAGGCTTTCCGGATGAAGTCATCCCTATCCTGATCAAAGCCAGGAAGGATGTAACCGCAAAAACATTATCACCGCAATTGGCGAAAATATGTTGCGTGGTGCGAGGCCAGTAAGGCCCGACGGAGGAAATTCAACTGGGTCGATTCCTACATTTCCTACAAACAGGAGTGTCTATGGGCCTGAAATTGGGGTCCATTAAGGTTCAAATTTGCGGCCCTGTCAATTTTCTTCCAAAAAGAACTAGCTTCAGTCCCTGAAGTTCAGACGTTTGTAAAAGGGGTACTGCATATACAGCCTCCTTTTGTGCCTCCAGTGGCACTTTGGGATCTCAATGTAGTTTTGGGTTCCAAAAGTCACATTGGTTTGAACCACTTAAATCTGTGGAGTTAAAATATCTCACATGGAAAGTGGTCATGCTGTTGGCCCTGGCCTGGGCCAGGCGCGTGTCAGAATTGGCGGCTTTATCCTGAAAAAGCCCTTATCTGATTTTCCATTCGGATAGGGCGGAATTGAGAACTCGTCCTCAGTTTCTCCCCAAGGTGGTTTCAGCGTCTCACCTGAACCAACCTATTGGTGGTGCCTGCGGCTACTAGGGACTTGGAGGCCTCCAAGTTGCTAGACGTTGTCAGTGCCCTGAAAATATATGTTTCCAGGACGGCTGGAGTCAGGAAATCTGTCTCGCTGTTTATCCTGTGTGCACCCAACAAGCTGGGTGCTCCTGCTTCTAAGCAGACTATTGCTCGTTGGATTTGTAGTACAATTCAGCTTGCACATTCTGTGGCAGGCCTGCCACAACCAAAAATCTGTAAATGCCCACTCCACAAGGAAGGTGGGCTCATCTTGGGCGGCTGCCCGAGGGGTCTCGGCTTTACAACTTTGCCGAGCAGCTACTTGGTCAGGAGCAAATACGTTTGTAAAATTCTACAAAATTAATATCCTGGCTGAGGAGGACCTGGAGTTCTCTCATTTGGTGCTGCAGAGTCATCCGCACTCTCCCGCCCGTTTGGGAGCTTTGGTATAATCCCCATGGTCCTTACGGAGTCCCCAGCATCCACTTAGGATGTTAGAGAAAATAAGAATTTACTTACCGATAATTCTATTTCTCATAGTCCGTAGTGGATGCTGGGCGCCCATCCCAAGTGCGGATTGTCTGCAATACTTGTACATAGTTATTGTTACAAAAATCGGGTTATTATTGTTGTGAGCCATCTTTCAGAGGCTCCTCTGTTATCATACTGTTAACTGGGTTCAGATCACAGGTTATACGGTGTGATTGGTGTGGCTGGTATGAGTCTTACCCGGGATTCAAAATCCTTCCTTATTGTGTACGCTCGTCCGGGCACAGTATCCTAACTGAGGCTTGGAGGAGGGTCATATGGGGAGGAGCCAGTGCACACCAGTTAATCCTAAAGCTTTCTTTAGATGTGCCCAGTCTCCTGCGGAGCCGCTATTCCCCATGGTCCTTACGGAGTCCCCAGCATCCACTACGGACTATGAGAAATAGAATTATCGGCAAGTAAATTCTTATTTTTGGTGTTGTTTTCTTCGTAGAGTGACAGGGAACCCCAATTAGTGCACTGTGTCCCCTCGCTTCGGTCATGGTGCTTTCGCTCCGCTTCGTTCGGCACAGATTACCGTTCCAATCGTAGTCCATGTGGATCGTTAAGCATGAAAAGGTTCCAAAAAAGAAAAAAATTGTGAAAAACTCATGTCGATCTTTTTCCACGTCGACCTTGTTCCTGTCTACCTTTTGTCCATGTCGCCCTTTTGTCCATGTCGACCTAAGGTGTGTCGACCAATTGGCGTTGACCTAAGGTGTGTCGACCTTTTTGTTGTCGACCTGGAGTCCGGATACCGTATATATATATATATATATATATACACACACACACACAAACCTCCGGGTGCGGCACTCCTGGACTTTAACGAAAATCACGGCTCAAATAGGCTGGTATATTAACGTTTCAGTGCCACGTTTATTAAGGCACTTTCATCAGAC
Source organism: Pseudophryne corroboree (assembly GCF_028390025.1). NCBI lineage: Eukaryota > Metazoa > Chordata > Amphibia > Anura > Myobatrachidae > Pseudophryne > Pseudophryne corroboree. Next base: position 409,155,852 of record NC_086449.1, read on the forward strand.
AACAAAACATACATAAATGTCTCACCTAAATAAGTGTACCCTCCACATGGACGCCAATCGCAGGAAGCCGAGAACCAGGACCTCCCACCTGTCCGGCCACTCGTCATCAATGACATCATTCCAACCAGAGGCGGAACTACCGCCAGTGCAAACAGTGCGTTGCACTGGGGCCCGCCTCTGTCCAGGGGCCCAAAGCATGTAAAGAGTCAAACTGACTCATTACATGCCGCTGTGCGCTGCGGGCAACCGCTGCCCGCAGCGCACAGCCGCCCGGAGAGAGGAGCAGCGGTACGGGGGAAGGAGGAGGAAAGAGGTGGAGGAGGGAGCCGCAGCAGCGCTTTGTAACTGGTGGAGGCGCTGCTGCAGCCCCTCTGCTTCACTATAGGCTGTCTTCCGAGAACAGCCTATAGTGAAGCAGAGGGGCAGCAGCGCCTCCACCAATAACACAGCGCAGCTGCGGCTCCCTCCTCCACCTCCCTCCTCCTCCTTCTCTCCTGCCCGGGAATCGTCAAGCTGCACCGAGGAGCCTGAGCTTGTGGAGAGTGTAAGTATAATTCTTCTTTCTTTCTGTCTCTTTCTTTCTTTCTTTCTTTCTTTCTTTCTTTCTTTCTCTCTTTCTTTCTTTCTTTCTTTCTTTCTTTCTGTCTTTGTTGGGACTGCCTGCCGCAATGTGTAAAAATGGGGGACTGCCTGCCGCAATGTGTAAAAAGGGGGAATCTGCCTGTCGCAATGTGTAAAAAGGGGGAATCTGCCTGCCGCAATGTGTAAAAAGGGGGAATCTGCTTGCCGTTATGTGTAAAAATGGGGGACTGCCTGCCGCTATGTGTAAAAAGGGGGAATATGCCTGCCGCAATGTGTAAAAATGGGGAATCTGCCTGCCGCAATGTGTAAAATGGGGGAATCTGCCTGCCGCAATGTGTAAAAATGGGGGACTGCCTGCCGCTATGTGTAAAAATGGGGAATCTGCCTGCCGCTATGTGTAAAAAGGGGGAATCTGCCTGCCGTAATGTGTAAAAAGGGGGACGCTGTCTGCCGTAATGTGTAACAAGGGCACGCTGTCTGCCGTAATGTGTAAAAAGGGGACGCTGTCTGCCGTTATGTGTAAAAAGTGTACGCTGTCTGCCGTAATGTGTAAAAAGGGGGACGCTGTCTGCCGTTATGTGTAAAAAGTGTACGCTGTCTGCCGCTATGTGTAACAAGGGCACGCTGTCTGCCGTTATGTGTAAAAAGTGTACGCTGTCTGCCGTTATGTGTAAAAAGTGTACGCTGTCTGCCGCTATGTGTAACAAGGGCACGCTGTCTGCCGTTATGTGTAAAAAGGGGACGCTGTCTGCCGTTATGTGTAAAAAGTGCTCGCTGTCTGCCGTAATGTGTAAAAAGGGGGACGCTGTCTGCCGTAATGTGTAAAAAGGGAACGCTGTCTGCCGTAATGTGTAAAAAGAGGAATCTGTCCGCTGTAAGGTGTAAAAGGGTCTCTACCTGGTGTAGTGGTGCTACTGTGCTGCGTAATTTGAATAATGGAGACTACTACTTTATGAATTGGTATTATTTTGTGGCCACACCCCTTTCCCACGAAGCCACGCCACTATGTATTTTTGTGCGCGCCTAAGGCGCGCACTGCCCCTGTTTTGCATGCAGGGGTGGGGCTCCGATGCCGTTTCTTGCACACACTGCTAAAATGTCTAGTTACGGCACTGTTGTTGCTAGGTATCCATTTCTCTGGCCCTGAGCAGGTCCCCCTCACCAGATCCTCTCCAGGGGTGAGGGGGTGGACTTGGATGGGATGTGGGGGCCCAAAGCATTTTGTCACACCTGGGCCCACCGCGCGCTAGTTCCGCCACTGATTCCAACTCACGCCTCACCTGGGCGGGCTGGAAATTCACCAATACACCCACATTACATCCTATAAGGAATACACAAAGTGCAAGTGCATAATTGACAAACATTTAAAAATACAGATAACACAGACCTAAAGCGCATAATAATTAAACCATCTTGTACTACATTACTCTTAAATATAATATAGTGTAAATCAATACTGCAGAAAAGCCAAAAACATTTGATAATTACCTACTAAAATAAGCCGCTACAATAGTAATATACCTGACCAACGTGCAATCCTATCAGTATACTCATATACACTAAAGGAACCAATTTAGACCCAAGTGTTCATTAAGCCCCTTGGGGCTAAGTGTATCGAGTCTGAAAATCCATTCAGACTCGCGCTGAAGTAATTTGAGTGATCTACTGCCACCTCTAATTAGAGGTGGTATGTGGTCAATCATTCTGTATCGTAGAGTACTCAAGGGGTGTTTGGCTCTGCTAAAATGTCGAGCTACTGGCTGCTCACTATCCCCCTTGAGGATAGCTGCTTTTATGGCACTACGTTGGCTGCCATATGTTCTTTAAATGCTCGTTCCGTCTTGCCCACATACGACTTGCCACAAGGGCAAATTATTTGGTATATTGTAAATTTTGTATTACATGTGAGCGTGTATCTGATTTTATATTTATAACCTGATCCTGGGTGATAAAATGTATCTCCCGGGATCAGGAACTGGCATGTAGTACACGCACATCTTATACATCCCATATTCCTGCTCTGAACACTACCACTCTTAGTAATGTAATTAGATCTAACATCCGTTCTTACCAAGATGTCACGCAAGTTACGACTCCTAGTGTAGCAGCTCATAAATTTGGTATTGTTTAATTTTAACTCCTCATCTGTCTGGACCATGGGCCACCATTTCTTAGAGATCTTACTAATATTATTACTATGCTGATTATACTCCTGTACCCAAGGGATCATAGCTGTATTTGTACTTAGTTTATTCTGTGTGAGTATTGTATCCCTATCCAATTGGAGTACTTTCTCTTTAGCCTGTAATAGATAATTTAACCGATATCCTCTCGCATGAAATTTATTAATCATGATATTCATCTGTTTATCTGCCAACTTGGGATCAGAAGTGATTCTTTTCACGCGGAGTAATTGAGAAAAAGGGAGGCCCTGTTTGAGGGGTCTTGGATGAAAACTTTTACAATGGAGGAGATTATTCCAATCTGTTATTTTAGTATAGAGGGATGTAATGATTTTACCTTCATATTTCTTTATGAGGACATCTAAAAAATGTACTTCAGTCTTACTAATAGTATATGTAAATTTGACAGGGCATTCTCGGCTATTATGTCCCTCCATCATGGTTATAAACGACTCTTGACTACCTCTCCAAAAAATCAATAAATCGTCTATAAATCTGGTGTAAAAGGTCACATTATTAGCAATTTCAGGATTAGAAAAGATGACGTCAGTTTCTACCTGGAACATATAGATATTAGCGTACGATGGGGCCACACTGGACCCCATCGCACAACCTATACGCTGCAGGTAGTACTTACCATCAAACATAAAATAATTTTTTGTAAGTACAAGCCGCAGTAAATCAAGCAAAAAATCAAGGTCAGGACCAGTATATAGTGGATTATCACTAAGGAAGCGCCTGACGCAAGTCCCTCCTCGTGTGGGATGACCGTGTACAGACTGCACACGTCCACACTGCAGAGCCAGATGTCATCATCCACATCTGTTAGGGCATTTAGTTTTCTCAGCAGCGCAGAAGTATCCATAAGATAGTTTGGATGTGCTTGAATGCTGGGCTGTAAAACAGTATCAATGTATACTGATATAGGTTGGAATAAAGATTCAACTGCCGCAATTATAGGATGACCAGGGGGGTCAACCATAGACTTGTGGATCTTGGGAGTGGTATACATAATTGGTACCTTAGGATACTCAGGCATAGAGGCTCCACATAACTTAGGTGTAATGATCCTATTGTCAACTGCAAGTGTCAGCATATTCTTCAATTCAATCTTAAATGGGGCAGTAGGATCTCTATCCAGTATTCTATATGTGTCCTTATCCATGAGTTGTCTATTTATCTCCATAATATATTTGTCAATGTCCTGTATGACAAGGGCACCTCCCTTGTCTGCTGGCCTGAAGATCAAGTTGAGAGGAGAAGTGAGAAGGAACTGTATGTTTGACGCACTGGAAAAGATTACTTTATCTTAAAACTTAGCCTTTATTAGATATACATTAAATTATAAATTAATTACCCAGACAACAGTGAAACATAAGAGTTACAATCAGACAGGCTAACATATATGTGAAACCTATAAGATAGGAAATTGTGAATAAAGAGATTTAAAAAGCGTGTCCGCGTGTATTTGGTACGTATAATACTCGTGGGATTATTGTATCTGTTCAAATATTGCCATTATCTGATCCATTGACAATATGATTCTTTCAATGCGATGGCTGTTACTCTAATGTTATCAACCGGCTATCTTATGATGTCTATTTATTCAGCAAAAATATCTTCTGGGAATAGATCCCAAACCTAGAGACTGTAACTATCACTGGGTTGTATAGATGCAGATTGACTCCAATAAGCAGATATGAAAAATTATTATATATAGCCAATTAATTCTGCTACATCTCACGATATTGTAATGCTGGGCCGGAATCAGCTAAAAGATGAATATCTCTATCTCCAAGTTATTCTTCGAGAAGGTAAGTATTAATTTGCACTCACTGTCTGTGTTAATACGCAGATACAGATTTTTCAAGAGTATATGTAGAGGGAAATAAAGAGAGGAGATTTTATTTAGGGGATATGGCAGTCCCGACTATGATATGGATCATTAAGGGGTATAGCAATCCCTATTTCTAATATCCACCACATATATTTCCAGCCTCGTGCGGTAGTCTGTATTTCGTTCTATCAGACCCGCTTGAAATCACTTCTCTATTGAGATGTTTTATTTAGAGGTATAAAGCTGTAGCGTTCAAGGAGACCATACTCCTTTAAGAATATATGTCAGTCCCATATATCATATCCCTTGCTGGTATTTCATTAATATAATGTAATTGAATATAGTGTAAAGTAATACTAGACAGAGTAGTGCTAATGAACTTTACAAGTCCCACACTTGTTACACCTTCCCAGTGATGGTGAATAAATTCATCTGTTAAGGCATATAGTCACCTTTAAGTTTCAGATGTTAGCCACGTTATTTGCTGTAATGTAGTGTGTTACAGTGTAATGTATTAGTGTTGTAACTTTTCACTATCCCTTAATTTCAGGGAATATTTCACTGTAGCAGTTTAACACACATACAATGTATCACAATTATTGCAGCTGATATATATGATAATAGCCATATCGTCCTATATATAGGGTCGCCTGTCTCCCACTCAATAGGATTATTCCTATCAATAGGAGTTAGCTAATGTCTCTATATACTATCTAGGACCTCAGCTGCTGTGCTTAAAGTATTAGGAGTTCTGCTACCAACAGCATGTAGTATTCACAACTTCAACTGCTGTCAGCGTATAATACTTGAAACATTTGTTGCAGACTCTGATAATAAGCATCCTATTTTTAAGTATGTGTTGTTAGAATCAGCAGCTATCAGCAGGTGGCATTAGACACATTTGTTACAATTTACAATGCTTAATATCCTCTCCTCAGTTATGAGCAGCCCCATACAGCTTCTCTAGTAACAGTCATTTCCCTACAAATAAATATACATTTTGTTTTATAACATCATATGTCAGATACACGCGGGCACGCCAAAAAATCAAGGTCAGGACCAGTATATAGTGGATTATCACTATGGAAGCGCCTAACTGACGCAAGTCCCTCCTCGTGTGGGATGACCGTGTACAGACTGCACACGTCCACACTGCAGAGCCAGATGTCATCGTCCACATCTGTTAGGGCATTTAGTTTTCTCAGCAGCGCAGAAGTATCCATAAGATAGTTCGGATGTGCTTGAATGCTGGGCTGTAAAACAGTATCAATGTATACTGATATGGGTTGGAATAAAGATTCAACTGCCGCAATTATAGGACGACCAGGGTGGTCAACCATAGACTTGTGGATCTTGGGAGTGGTATACATAATTGGTACCTTAGGATACTCAGGCATCAAGGCTCCACATAACTTAGGTGTAATGATCCTATTGTCGACTGCGTGTGTCAGCATATTCTTCAATTCAATCTTAAATGGGGCAGTAGGATCTCTATCCAGTATTCTATATGTGTCCTTATCCATGAGTTGTCTATTTATCTCCATAATATATTTGTCAATGTCCTGTATGTCAAGGGCACCTCCCTTGTCTGCTGGCCTGAAGATCAAGTTCTCATTTTTTGATAATCTCATTAATGCTTGGTACTCATCCCTCTGTAGGTTATGTCGGATAGGAGGTGGGTGCGATATATGGTTACCAACCTCATTACCCATCATTCTCATGAACGTCTTGATTGTAGAATTAGACGACTCAAATGTCGCTTTCGGTAGTAATTTGCGTAGTGCTTGTAGGACTTCATCTGTACTACTTTGCTCCGGTTTAAGCCTGGAAAAATATTCCTTTAATTTAAGTTGACGACACAATCGATGTTGCTCCACCTGCCATTGGAATGATTTAAAGGTGTTCGTCGGTACAAATGATAATCCGTATGAAAGCACTCTATTTTCCAATGATGAGAGTTTGTAAGAGGAAAGATTTACTACTAAGTTCTCTGATGGCGGGGTGGTTTTGTGCCCGCTATTTTGTCGGCACCATTGCCCTCCACGCCTGTTGTGTTGTCGTGCCCTTGTCCTCCTTCTCCCATATATCTCGCTCTTGTCATCACACCTAAAGGGCCAAAATTACGTTTGGATCTCTGCCGTGGTTGTTTTCTCTCTGTATCCGTACTTAATGAATTAAACTCTGTAGATGAACCTCCTGCATAATCTCTCCCTCTACCCCTCCGAAAGAAAGGCTTCCTATTATATGCATTTCTTGGACCACCGGTCCATGTATATACCGTGTTGTTCTCATATTCGGCATCCACCTTCATCCGTTTTTTGAACTTGATGAGTTCACGTTTAAATGTTTGCATCTGGGCTGTTAATTTTTCATACCAGTTAACTGTTGTATCATTTAATAAGGCTGCTTTATGAAGAGCCTCATGAGCCGTGATATTGTCCTTCACCAGGTTCATCTCCTTAGTGGATTGCTCTATTATGAGTAATATTAAGTCCATAGAGCATTTATTCGCTATAGCGAGCCATCGTTTGCAATACCAGCCTATTTGAGCCGTGATTTTCGTTAAAGTCCAGGAGTGCCGCACCCGGAGGTTCGTGTGAATGCATGTTATGTGAAGGCATCCGGATAGGTATTTCAATTAGATGGAGAGCCGGACCATACGGAGATATATATATATATATATATATATATATATATATATATGTAGGGGGGGCGTGGCTTGGCTGGCAAGTGGAGAGGACGTGCAGTGTCCCAGCTCTCCCCAGACGGCACACATTAAGGCTCCTAATCCCCTATTCCCGCACCCCTGACAAACAAAAAGATACCCAAGGGGTCCTCCTTACCCTGCTGCTAACTCCTGGGGAACCCGCGGAGTCGGGGAGCGCTTTTAAGCACTCCTGCGGACTGCGGCCTACCCCCCCAAACGGAAGCCGGGGCCTGGAGTGGAGACGACAACTGACGGCACCCGCCCGCCATCCACCAGCTACACACGGGCTCCCTGCTGTGATCGATCGGCCCTCTCTGCACATACCGAGACCCGCCGGCGGGACGAGGGGACGGATCTCCACGAGGCGGTGAGTGCGCTCCATAGCCGGAGCCCGCCCTGCGACTGCTGCGCCAGCTGCCCGCACTGATCCGCCCGGTCATTCGCGGGCTGGCTGCCTCCCTTCCGCGGCTCCGAGACACGGCTGCTTCTCCCGCCCAGAACGCACGGCTGCTCGGCGGCCTCGGGGAAGGGACACACTGAACTCACGCCTCACACGCTCTGAGGTCTACAGAGCCCACCGCACTCCCGGACACCCGGCCTTTGAAGATCCCGGCCGGAGAGCACTGACCTGCCAGGCACAATATACCCCACATAAAAACACACTCCCACCTCACCAGCATACTCTCTGCTCTTGGGGCTGGGTTGTGGTGCCGAGGGGCGCTCCATCACTCACCTGCAGGCCGGGGCCTAGTTCCCCTTCTGAATCCGGGGGTCTCCATTCCTAAATAATACCCAGCAGGCACTGGTACTCACCAAGCCACAGGCTCTATATTGCAGCTCACATCGAAGACTCCCCCTAGTGGGGTAATTTACTGAAGAAATATACCTCTGCTTAAATGAGAGATATTATATGATCACATTTCAGCCTCTCAGATCCTATAATGCTTTAAGATATGCATTTAAACCGGCTGCCGTGGACACTGACGCCGTAATGTGCCGCTGATGCCAACCCACGGGGAGCCATACCGCTGAAGGCACTTTTATGCTAATCATGTAATCATATCTCACCTCGTCAACTCGATCCCGGGAAATTAAGCATCTTGATGCTAACTGAGTTATGTCCAAGAACAAGAAATCTTCCCAGAAGACCGGCAAACCGACTCCTCGGGGGAACATGTCGCAATCTGCAATGAGGCCCTTCTTACAATCTACTTCGCCCGCTTCATCTGACAACCCTCCTGCAGCAACCTCCCCCATTCTCCCGCCAGCTCCCCACCCGTCTTCTCCAAGCGCAGATACACCATATGCTCGCCCCTCGGGTGACAAAGGCCTGCAAGATATATTAGCTTACATGAAGACCCTACCCACTAAACAAGACTTACAAGACACAGTGAGACGGGAACTGGCTGCTATGAGACAAGACATTTCCCACATCTCTGACCAGGTGTCGAGCTTAGAAGATCATCAAACTTCCTCTGATACTTTTCTAAAGTCATTGACGACCGTCATTGAAACTCAATCATCGGAGATCCGCTCCCTTCAGCTGCGGTTGACAGATTTGGACAACAGAGGGAGGAGAAACAATATTCGCATACGTGGCCTACCAGAAGAAGTTCCTCCAACAGGCCTGATCGACGCCCTAACGAAGATCTTTAACGAGATCCTAGGTAGCGACCCTAATGATACCATTACCCTCGATAGGGCTCATCGCGCCCTGAAACCAAGAGGCCTCCCCGCAGATAGACCACAAGATGTCATATGCAGGCTGCATTATTTCTCCCAAAAAGAAGACATCATGCGCAAAGTGCGCCAACTTGATGGAGTGGACTTCAATGGTTCTGCGATACAAATATACCAAGACCTGTCCTGGCACACATTACAACAACGGAAAGCCCTCAAGCCCCTGACGGAAGAATTTCGCAAACGTCAATTGAAATATCGGTGGGGCTTCCCCTTCAGCCTCCAGGTCTCTTCCTCCGGAAAAACCCACACCCTCAACTCCCACTCGGATCTCCCAGAGTTTTGCATGGGACTTGGCATACCAAAACCTGACCTACGCGATTGGGACTTCCCTATTCCAGATTTACCATATTTCCAACCCCTGAACACAGGACCACCTTGGCAGGTGGTACGAAAGGCTGGAGGGAAAGGCACAACTGGATCCCCTCCCAACAAGGATTCACATGTTACCTGACCGATTATCTAGACCCCTTTGTTTGCCCTAGTCCTACTTCCGGAATCTCTGCAGGTTACAGCGGGACACTATTCTTGGATTATAGCGTGATACCACTTCATGCTACTGAAGAACCTCCATGTGAACTTCCGCTGTTACTGAGGCCCTGACCTCACCTCCCCAATACGTAATGGGTCATTGATCATTACTATGTCTTGTGCTATTATTACGAAACTTCTTATATATTTTTCACTATTTGAAGATTTCCTTATGTTGATGAGGTTTAAGATTTATAGCTTATTTACACTCAGTTTAGTTTATATATGTATACTGTTTACTACAATGTCTTATCTCATTATCACCATGCCTTTGGCGGTGGCTCCCTTATCTGCCCCACACCCGCCTCTGGCTGTTTGGCCTCTTGGGTGCCCGATCCTTAGACGGATCGGTTACCCCAATGCGGTTTTTTTTGAATGTTGTTTGAATGTTATTATAGTTTTTTCTCCATGCTCTGTCCCTCTTTTTTTTCCTCCCTACTTCTCTTTCTCTCCTTTCACTGACCATTCTGAACTCAACGCACTCCATCATAATACATATCTCCCATGACGTCCACCGACAAAATTAAAATCGCTTCGACTAATGCGAAGGGTCTAAATGTCCCGGAGAAAAGATCGTCTCTTTTAAGGTCCCTTTGGGCCGATAGAATAGACGTTGCAATGGTCCAGGAGACGCATTTTAAAATTTCAGCCAAGAATCCTCCCCTGACCAATTACCGCTACCCCCAGGCTTTTTACAATAACAATCCCGATTCTAAATCGAAAGGCGTAGCGATAGTGTTTTCTAGGACCCTCCAGCAATCAGACATCTCGGTCCATAAATTGGTCCCGGGTCGTCTCTTGATGGTGCGTTGTAAAATATGCACCTGTCCATACACATTTATTGCACTTTACGCCCCAAATAAGGATCAGGTCCCATTTTTCCGCAATGCACTCTTCCGAGTGGAGCAACTCCTTGCTGGGGTGGTTGTTCTTGGAGGTGATCTGAACTGGATAATGGATCCATCACTAGATTCATCTACTAATGCTCCCCGGACTTCCCAACGCCAATACCGACAGGTTAGGAAAATGTTTCACGACCTCCAACTAGCTGACTCCTGGCGGATTCTTCACCCCTCAAACAGGGACTACTCTTTCTATTCCCCCCCACACAATGCCTATTCCCGCCTCGATTATATATTTCTGAGTCACAGGCATCGCCCCTTATTGATAGACTCCTCTATAGGCTCGATAACCTGGTCTGATCATGCCCCAGTACACATGACGCTTTCGACCCCCCAGAATACCCCAGGTCAATGGACCTGGCGCCTCAGCGAGTCACTGCTGCAAGACCAATATTGCAGAGGTGAAATAGAAAAAGCTTTGGCTGAGTTCTTCTCCATGAATGACACCGATGATGTCTCAAAGATTACCCTATGGGAAGCACATAAATGCACCATACGAGGTAAACTCATACAGCTGGGGACATTTATGAAGAAGCAGAAATCAGCATTAATCACTAAATTGCTAAACCAACTACATCGTCTCGAATCCCTACATAAAACTGATTACCTAGAACTACTAGATACACGGGCCCAACTAAAGAAATCCCTTACTGATAGCATTCAACTCTCTGTTCGAAAATGTAACTCTAAATACTACCAATGGGGTAATAAACCTGGTCGCCTTTTGGCCCAGGCTCTCAAGGCCCAACGCTCCTCCTTGTACATTAATACTGTAAAAGATCTCGGGAATACCCTCCGATTCAGAACCCCAGAAATCGCGGCAAGCTTCAAACAGTACTACTCCCTTCTATATGTTATGCACACCAGTGCCTGCAGGAATGTACTGGTGTCTGAACTGTTATGCACACCAGTGCCTGCAGGAATGTACTGGTGTCTGAACTGTTATGCACACCAGTGCCTGCAGGAATGTACTGGTGTCTGAACAGATAGGGATGCAGAACAAATGAACTCACAGACAGACTGGGGAATATGACATTACGTACACAGAAGGTGATAGGTTAACAAAATAAACACAAAGTGAACAGAGAAGCCCAGAGGCTAAGAAACTGGGTGTCTCCCTAGTATTAAGAATGCTCAGATGGAAAAAGCAAGATGTTGTGTTTTAATACGTGCACAGTGAGACAGGATTTAGGCAGGCAAGTCTGAGAATACAGCCGCAAACTTGCTAAGTTCACAGAGTAGCAAAAGAACCCCAGCAAGTTAAACGACTGACTCCAGTCTTACTGCTAGGTCTGGATTGGCAGAGTGTAGTACCAAATCCCAAGGCCTATATGCAGTAAGCAACAACAAATACAAAGCTACACAGTACTGGCTAACTTTTAGGAACTAACTAACCAACAAAGATTCAGCAGCATCTGCTTAACCTGAGAAGAGGCCTTATATAGCAGGTGCTGTCCACGCCCCACTCAGACCTCACAGACTGTGAGCACAAAAACCAGCACCGGATCCCCTGCCGTGCACAGAGCCTGTAACCACTGCACAGCAAAAGACCCGAACCGGAGTATCAGCTGCGCTCAGGTTACTCCGCTAGCACTTGTCTCCCGGTTGCCATGACGACGTGGCAGCACAGGGCAGGAGACCCTAACAGTACCCCCCCTCTGACGAGGGGTCAAAGAACCCCTACCACCGGGTTTATCGGGGAACTGCGAGAAGAAAGAGCGTATCAGTCTGGGGGCATGAAGATCACAACTGCGCACCCACGACCGCTCCTCCGGGCCATACCCCTTCCAGTGCACCAAAAATGACAGCCGACCCCGAACCATCTTGGAGTCAAGAATCCTTTCAACAACAAACTCCCTCTGGCCACGTATCAGAAGAGGGGAAGGTCTTCCACTGGAAGAAGGATTACTAATCGCCCGTTTTAAAAGGGAACAATGAAATGTTTTATTGATACCCAAAGAACGGGGCAGATCTAACTGAAATGCCACCGGATTGATAACCCTGGTGATCTTATAAGGGCCGATGAACCGGGGGCCTAACTTATGAGATGGCTGTCTCAACTTCAAATTCTTGGTAGACAACCAGACGAAGTCTCCTAATTTGAAGCTGCAGGGTCTTTTCCGCTTATCAAAAACCCTTTTGGTCACTACTGACACAGACACAAGGGCTTTCTTCACTTTCCTCCAAATACCTCTAAGGACCGAAACCACAGAGGAACCACCAGGCGTGGAGTCCAGGGGGTCAAAAGAATTGGCCTTAGGATGATGTCCATACACACAAAGGAAGGGAGAGATCCCTGTAGCAGAGTGAGCCGCGTTGTTATAGGCAAACTCCGCCATGGACAGATGAGCAACCCAGTCAGTCTGACACTTGGAGACATAACACCTGAGGAACTGCTCCAAGGACTGGTTCACCCTTTCAGTCTGCCCATTAGACTGCGGATGGTAGCCTGACGACAAGCTGACAGAAATCTGGAGATCGGAACAAAATGCCCTCCAGAATTTGGCCACAAACTGGGATCCGCGGTCAGAGACCACATCAAGTGGCAACCCGTGGAGACGCACAACATGCAGCATAAATAATTCAGACAGGCGTCTGGCCGATGGCAGCCCAACCAGTGGAACGAAGTGCGCCATCTTCGAAAACCTGTCAACGACAACCCAGATGGCTGTCATCCCCGAGGATTTGGGCAAGTCCACCACAAAATCCATTGAAATGTGGGTCCATGGCTTAGATGGGATAGAGAGTGGATGTAATGGGCCAACAGGAACCCCTCTAGGAGTCTTATTTCGGGCACAGATGTCACATGCCCGAACCCACTGATCCACATCCTTAGCCACCGAGGGCCACCACACCGCCCTAGATAGCAACTCCCGAGTTCTGGAAATACCCGGGTGACCTGCCGACTTCTTGGCATGGAATTCCAGGAACACTCGCTGTCTTAACCTAGGAGGCACAAACAAAAGACCTACCGGAAGGTCTGGAGGAGCCTGCTCCTGTGCTCTAAGGACTAATGATAAGAGGTCCTGGGTAATGCCCACTTTAATACATGATGGGGACACAATGGGCAACGGCTCCTCGGTGGTCTCCTGGATTGGAGCAAAACTCCGCGAGAGCGCATCAGCCTTGATGTTTTTTGACCCAGGGCGATATGTTATCAAAAAATTAAAGCGAGCAAAAAACAAAGCCCATCGTGCCTGCCTGGCATTGAGACGCTTCGCTGACTCTAAATATGCCAGATTCTTATGGTCGGTGAGAATTGAGACCACAAACTTAGCCCCCTCAAGCCAGTGTCTCCACTCCTTGAGTGCATCCTTAATAGCCAACAATTCCCGGTTACCCACGTCATAATTCATCTCGGCAGGCGAAAATTTACGGGAAAAGTAAGCACAGGGATGAAGGCGATTATCAGACACTCCCATCTGAGAGAGCACTGCCCCAATACCCATCTCAGAGGCATCCACCTCCACCACAAAAGGACGCTCTGGATCTGGGTGTCGCAGCACCTTGGCCGATACAAATGCCCTTTTGAGACGGGCAAAAGCCGCTTTAGCCTCACAAGACCAGTGAGCAACATCTGCCCCTTTCTTAGTGAGTGCCACCAAGGGCGCCACTATAGACGAAAATCCAGCGATAAATCGTCTATAAAAATTCGCAAAGCCCAGGAAATGCTGAAGCGCCTTCAAACTAGTGGGCTGCACCCAATCCAGGACTGCCTGTACCTTGGAACCCTCCATTTGGAAACCTTCTGGGGAGATAATATATCCTAGAAATGTGATTTGCTGAACTTCAAATTCGCACTTCTCCAGCTTCGCCCCAAGCCGGTGGTCTCTGAGTTTCTGGAGGACTAAGCGTACATGCTTCCGATGTTCCTCCAGGGAATGGGAGAAGATTAGGATGTAATCTAAGTATACAACTAAGAATCTATCCAAATATTCCCTGAGTACATCGTTCATGAAATCCTGGAAGACTGCCGGGGCATTACAGAGCCCAAAAGGCATCACCAAATATTCATAATGCCCTGAGTGGGTATTAAAGGCAATCTTCCATTCATCCCCCTCTCTTATTCGGATTAGATTGTACGCCCCGCGTAGGTCAATCTTAGAAAAAATGGTGGCAGTACGAAGCTGGTCAAACAAGACCGAAATGAGAGGCAGTGGGTATGAGTTTTTAATCGTGATACGGTTCAATTCCCTGAAGTCGATGCAGGGTCGCAATGAACCGTCCATTTTACCCACGAAGAAGAACCCCGACCCAACTGGAGACTGTGAAGGTCTGATAAATCCCTTAGCCAAGTTCTCCTGAATGTACTCTGCCATAGCCTGAGTCTCAGGACGTGACAGGGAGTACAACCTGCTCTTGGGAAGCTTAGCATTTGGCAACAAATCAATGGCACAGTCATAGGGGCGATGGGGAGGTAGTACCTCTGCAACTTTTTTGGAGAACACGTCCGCAAAATCTGCATAACACCCTGGCAATCCTGGCAAACTTAGCTGCGAGAGCCTGACTGGAAGGCTCAAGCAACTCCTGAAACAATCAGTACCCCAACTAAGAATCTCCCCAGAGACCCAGTCAAATTGAGGATTGTGGGCCCTTAAATAGGGTAACCCCAACACCAATGGGGCAAAAGTACAGACAGTCACATAAAAGGACAATTTTTCAGAGTGTGTGGCTCCAATAAACAAAGAAATCTGGCTAGTGCAAGAGGTAATTTTACCTTGGGATAATGGTTCCCCGTTTAACCCACAAATCTCAATTTCCGATGCCAAGGGTACTAAGGGAACAGAGTGTTTCAGGGCGAATTGGCGGTCCGTAAAAACCCCGTCGGCCCCACTGTCCACAAAGGCCTCAGTCTTGACAGTTTGACCGAGGATCTTCAAGGTCACCGGAATGATAAAAGTCTTCTTGGGAAATTCTAACTTCTGGCCTGACAGGATATTTCCCATCACCCTCAGGCCCTGAAGTTTTCCGGCTTTTCTGGGCATGATACTACCACATGACCTTTATTCCCACAGTACAAACACAACCCCTGCTGTCTCCTCCGCGTCTTCTCACGCGAGGAGAGGCGGGTAGCCCCAATCTGCATAGGCTCCTCGGAAAATTCCTCAGAGTCTGAGGTTCCCTTGGGAAAGAAGGAAACCTCGGTCTCCCTTTCAAGCCTACGCTCTCTCAGCCGTCTATCCACCCGGATGGATAACTGCATGAGCTGATCCAAGCTATCAGGCAAGGGATATTGTACCAGTTGGTCTTTTATCTGGTTAGAAAGACCTCTTCGGTACTGGTGTCTCAGGGCTGGGTCATTCCACTGGGTATCATGGGCCAACCTCCTAAACTCCGTACAGTAAACCTCAACTGGCCTTCGCCCTTGCTTAAGGATCGAAATCTGAGCCTCGGCTGAGGCCGTCTTGTCAGGGTCATCATACAACATGCCCAGTGCCGTAAAAAAAGCATCAACACTTTTAAGCGACGGACAGTCAGGCTGCAACCCATATGCCCAGACCTGTGGGTCTCCTTGTAGCAAGGAAATCACTATGCCCACCCGCTGAATCTCCAACCCAGAAGACTGAGGCCTAAGCCGGAAGTATAGCTTGCAGCTCTCCTTGAAACAAAAGAACTGCGAGCGATCTCCAGAAAAACGATCCGGGAGATTTACTTTCGGCTCCTTAACCCCTGAAGGTGCTGCTGCTGCGGGAGCTCCGCCAGCGGCCTGGGAGGTGTGCATTTTAATGGACAAATCATTAAATTGTCGAGTCAGGACCTGCACCTGATCGACCACCTGTTGCAACGTATTTTGAGGGGTATGCTCCATATTCCCACAAAATTTCAACAGGAGTATTAGGCTGCTGAATATGTTATGCACACCAGTGCCTGCAGGAATGTACTGGTGTCTGAACTGTTATGCACACCAGTGCCTGCAGGAATGTACTGGTGTCTGAACTGTTATGCACACCAGTGCCTGCAGGAATGTACTGGTGTCTGAACAGATAGGGATGCAAAACAAATGAACTCACAGACAGACTGGGGAATATGACATTACGTACACAGAAGCTGATAGGGTAACAAAATAAACACAAAGTGAACAGAGAAGCCCAGAGGCTAAGAAACTGGGTGTCTCCCTAGTATTAAGAATGCTCAGATGGAAAAAGCAAGATGTTGTGTTTTAATACGTAGAGAACCCGAAATGCTGTTGCTAAGGGCAACAGCAAAACCCTAAAGGGTTACCAACGGGTGTGGCAGTAAACTCCTTGGTCAGAGATGGAATGATAGACACAAGGAGAGTCTCCACAATCCTAATCCTCACTTGCAGTGCACAGGTTCAGCTTACTGCCACTAAACTGACACCTGAACACCTTGCACAGTGAGACAGGATTTAGGCAGGCAAGTCTGAGAATACAGCCGCAAACTTGCTAAGTTCACAGACTAGCAAAAGAACCCCAGCAAGTTAAACGACTGACTCCAGTCTTACTGCTAGGTCTGGATTGGCAGAGTGTAGTACCAAATCCCAAGGCCTATATGCAGTAAGCAACAACAAATACAAAGCTACACAGTACTGGCTAACTTTCAGGAACTAACTAACCAACAAAGATTCAGCAGCATCTGCTTAACCTGAGAAGAGGCCTTATATAGCAGGTGCTGTCCACGCCCCACTCAGACCTCACAGACTGTGAGCACAAAAACCAGCACCGGATCCCCTGCCGTGCACAGAGCCTGTAACCACTGCACAGCAAAAGACCCGAACCGGAGTATCAGCTGCGCTCAGGTTACTCCGCTAGCACTTGTCTCCCGGTTGCCATGACGACGTGGCAGCACAGGGCAGGAGACCCTAACACTATATAATCTAGAAAATCGATCGGACAACACCGCTCCCCCATATGATTATTTACAGGCAAAGGCATACTTAGAAAAGGTGTCCTACCCTGTCTTGCTACCTTTAGACAGGGAAGCATTGGAACTACCCTTTACCCAACAAGAACTGGAGACTGCCCTGACCATGACACCGTCTGGCAAAAGCCCAGGACCAGATGGCTTCACCATCACTTATTATAAACAATTCAGAGATCTCACTTCTCCTTACCTTCTCCAAGCCTTTAATTCAATATCCGCAAACACCCATTTCTCTAGCCAATCCTTAGAAGCACACATCTCCGTTCTGCCCAAGTCTGGTAAGGACCCCTCGGTATGCTCCAGCTATAGACCCATATCTCTCCTAAACGTCGATGTCAAGCTCTTCGCAAAATTAATGGCAAACAGATTGAACGCATTCCTGCCTTCCCTAATCCACAACGACCAGGTGGGGTTTGTCCCAGGCAGCGAGGCCAAGGATAACACCACTAAGTTACTGAACCTGATTCATATTGCATCCCAAGGTGGCCCACCCACAGTGTTATTGTCCACTGATGCTGAAAAGGCTTTTGATAGGGTCGGTTGGGGCTTTATGAGGTCCGTGCTGGAGCATATTGGACTGGGTCACCAGATGCTTGATAGGATAATGGGTCTTTATAGATCTCCCACAGCACGGGTACGAGTGAATGGATCTTTGTCCGAATCCTTCCCCATTAGCAATGGGACAAGACAGGGTTGCCCATTATCCCCTCTACTTTTTGTCCTCTGTATCGAAGCTTTTGCTAGAGCTATTAGGGCCAATGAAGACATCAAGGGCTTGATGATTGGTGATACGGAGCACAAACTTTCCCTGTTTGCGGACGATCTACTAGCCACAATAACACACCCGATCTCCTCCCTCCCCCACTTTATGCGAGAGCCATCCCACTTCGGATCACTCTCCAACTTTAAGATCAACATGTCCAAATCATGCGCCTTGAACATCTCCTCCCCCCCCCCCCCCCCCCGACACCGTAGCTAAACTTAAACAATCCTTCCCCTTTACTTGGAATGCTTCTCATTTGTCTTACCCGGGAATACAACTGCCAAACGACCTATCTCACTTATACACTTTAAACTTTACCCCCCTCCTCCGAACACTCAGGGCTGATTATAGCAGATGGTACCTCAGGCCACTCTCTTGGCTGGGGAGGGTGAACGTTGTAAAGATGAATACTCTCCCTAAACTACTCTACAAACTACAAACCCTCCCCATACAGATCCCAGACTCCTGGTTCAGATCCATCCAACTTTTAATACAACAATTCATCTGGTCTCGGAGACGACCAAGAATAAGCCGATCCATTATGACCCGCTCTACCCGAAGTGGTGGTTTTCAATTGCCTGACATTAGAGGCTACTACTGGGCAATACTGCTCAATAGGGTTCTGGACTGGACGAGGAGTCGAGACACAAAGCAATGGGTGACTATAGAGGGACTATACATGCAACAATTCCCAGAGATCTTTCCCTGGCTCCCCTCCCTGCCCAAACCCCCCTCCCCCCACCCAACTATTACAGCGACCCTCTCCTTCTGGAAAAAGGCACGCCGTTGGCCCTTCCTCTCCTCCGATTTTGGCCCACTGACCTCTTTTCTAGCCAACCCTGACTTCCAACCCGGCTTAACACCCTCTCACTTTCGTGACTGGGTCCTCGAGGGCCTCTTTAGAGTAGGTCAGATGGCAGTATCCTCAGGAGTTAAGCAATTCTCAGAAATACGATCCAAGTGGGAAATCCCGCAACGCGACTTTTGGAAATACCTGCAACTTAGACACTTTTTGCACTCCGAGCGTAGGTATCTCCAGGCCTCACGAGAGTTAACCCAGTTCGAGAGGATGTGCGTCGCCACATGCCCCCCCCAGCACACCATCTCCTCACTTTATAGACTACTGCAGACCCCAAACGCCCAGACGCCCTTTCAGCTGGCTTGGGAGAGAGACCTCGGGATTCCCCTAACAGACAAAGACTGGCAGATGATATTCCTCAAATCCCACAAAAGCTCAGTCTGCATACAAGTCAGGGAAACTCAATACAAGCTCTTGATGAGATGGTACAGGCACCCCTCTCTCCTCCACTTCATGTATCCTGGAGTGACGGACAGATGTTGGAGATGTCTCAGCACCACAGGCTCCCTGGTGCATATCTGGTGGAATTGTCCCCTACTAAAACCATTCTGGAGGGATGTTGTGTCCATCTCTCAAGACATACTTCACACTCCAGTCCCCACAGACCCAGCTTTCTGGTTACTTTCCCATTCCTCAATCTCACTGGCCCAGCACAAAACATCGCTACTTCGACACCTGTCTAATGCAGCGAGGGCAGTCATCCCCACACTATGGAGATCCTAACTTCCACCCACTAGGAAATTATGGTTTAACAGAATTAGTTATTACATGAATATGGAAAATATCCTCCTACTGGTCTCCAGAGATAAACTCTCGGAGTTTATGACCATATGGATGCCCTGGATAGAGTATATGTCTTCCAAAGATTATAAGGACTATGTCTACGCTGTCAAATGATTTACCCACGCAATTGATCGAACAGATAGACTGTACCACCCCCCACCCCCAATTTGATAGCTATCCCCAGTCTGGTCACACATTGCTCTCTCTCTTCTATTCCTCTCTTTTCATTCCACTCTCTCTTCTACTACTTCTCCACAATGCTATTAGGGATACTACGATTGCATTATAGTATGGATTGATGCCGAAAGGACATCAGATGGATGTTACAGAAACACCTACTAACGCTAGTGCCTACACTGAACCCCAGCGATGGGGACGATGCGCTACCCTACTCTTTATGGCTATGATATATTAGACCCTCATTTGTGTCCTGACGATCTCCTTCTTCTTTTGTTGAAATGTGATGCAATCCCTGTATTGTTATATTGTTCTAAATAAAAACAGATTATACAAAAAATATATATATATGTATATATATATATTTTTTTTTTTTAAAGCGCAACCGTATATGCTGCTCTGTAGAAGAAACTGTCAATAAATAAATATTTATATAAATATGTATATCTCTCCTTCATCCCCCACACACAGTCTGTATCTCCCAAATGACTCCATGCTGCATTCCCAGCTCCCCCATCCCATCTTAAAGCCCTTTATCCCCTCACCAATCCACGCTTACCTCGGGAAGAGAACTACCTGTATTCCCAGTATTGACACCCAAACGCCACACAGCAGGAATCATGTCCCCTCACCCCACCAGAAGAAGCCGGCGCAGGGTGCAAGAATCCTGGCCAGCGGAGCTGATGCCATGTCCCATAGCTGCCTGCAACAGAGCTGGACCCAGAAGAGCAGGCGCACACTCCCGCCACACAGGCACTGTATGTGAGAGGCTCCTGTCACTACTGCCTACAGCTCGCTGCCCTATTTGGACAAGACGGCTACATCCCTCCCGGGCACTAAGCGGCGTATACTTGGGCCCCTCTGATCCTTGGTGCCTGGTACAAGTGTCCCCTTTGACCCCCCCTGTCACCGGCCCTGCCACTTATGTTGCCATGTCCCGCAGTTCTCATTGGGGTCGATTCAATTCTCCGATAGTTAAATAGTGCCGGGAATTAGCTCCCGGCGCTATTCAATACAGCGTCAAGTGACATTAATTGTCGGGAATTCTTCTCTCACCCCGGGGGGATGAGAGAGGAAATCCGACAACAGTGCTGCCGCGCAGCCGGCGCGAGGCTGATTCTGTCGGGAATCAGCATCGCGGCAGGGAGTTAAGTCGGAGAACGGGCCTTCGCCGACTTATCTTCAGCTGAATTGAATAGCGCCGGAAGCTAATTCCCGGCGCTATTCAACTGTCGGTGAATTGAATTTACCCCATTGTCATACTGCTGCTATCTACAGGCCGGGAACTATTCCCTATATACTATTAGTCAGACATGAACCCTCTCAGATCTCCTGCAGTAAATCATTCTTTGTGCATGTGTCAGCTGGTATACATCTGCTACATACTGTAGATTTACATGCAGCCCATTAAGGACTACAAGGGTCTAAATTCAGTTAGCAACAAATTGTCGACAATTGCTTAACGTGGGTTACAAATCAGTGTTGGGTTAACATAGGCAGTTGACACAGATTTAAGTTCGCAGCTCCAGACTAGGTGAAAAGTAGATACAAATCCTTATTTTAGGCCAAAATGTCAGGGCACAGTGTAGTGCCTATGGGACACGCCTCCCAATGCATAATAACAAGGGGATCCGGTCTCTAGGTCGACACTATCTAGGTCGACAGTAACTAGGTCGACAGGGTTTCTAGGTCGACAGGTCAAAGGGTCGACATCAGTTTTTCACATTTTTTCTTTTTTTTAACCTTTTCATACTTAACGATCCACGTGGACTACAATTGGGAATGGTAACCTGTGCCGAGTGCAGCAAGGCACCCTGCGCCATGCGAGGGGACACAGTGCATTAATTGGGGTTCCCGGTCACTGTATGAAGAAAACGACATAAAAAAAAACATAAAAAACTTATGTCGACCTTGTGACCTGTCGATCTAGAACATGTCGACCTAGAGACCCTGTCGACCTAGTTACTGACGACCAATAGTGGTCGACCTAGACACTGTCTACTATCTACCTTCCATACCACACCACACCCATAACAAGAGTTATGGTAAACTTACCTTTGTTAACTCTCTTTCTACAAAGTCCATAGGTAATCCCTGTGGACCCCTATGGACCCTGAAGAAGAAAACGTATTTAGAGATTTTGAAATAGCAACGTATAGTCGATAAAGACATAATTTTTTTGTTGTTGTTGTTGTTGATTTATCTAAAAAGCAGAAAACTGGTTTTAATTACTTGGGAAATGTTCGTTTAGATATTGTAGTGACGGGAAAAGGTTTTTTTTTACTTGCAGATGGGAAGTTGCAAGTGTTTTTCCAACATTTTGCAATTTTGTATATACATACTTAGAAAATCACTAGAGACACTTTTATGTATCCCCTAAATTCTTCTCTGTACACGTTTAGTTGCTGAAATATAGTTGCTGCATATAATTTTTCCATTTTTTTTTTTTTAATAAAGCAAAATGTAACCATTTGACACCATGCCCTGTAACTAGCGTTGTTTGACACTGATGAACATTAATATGTATGCAAAACGGATAACGCTGAGAAAATCCCTTTTTCTACAGTATCTTTGGCTAAGATCAGTTGTACATACCCATACAGTAGGCCATGGATTGTCACTTGATTCTCTGGCCAAAAGGCCGGTGAGCTTAAGTACGAGGTACTATGTGCCCCTGGTGCCTCCTGAGCCAGGGATGTCTGAACGTGTACTAGTTTTGGAAGTCACCTATGCACTAGTAAGGCACTTTAGCACTGCACATTATTTTTCAGGCTGCACCATTTTCTCTTTGTGCTGGCCTGGCTGGGGAAAGGATAAGTTTTGTGGCTTTTTTATTTATACACTTGTTGAGCCTTTTTTCAATTTCATTTAGACAAGACCCTTATGGGCAGCCCTCTCTCCCCTAGTTTCATGAAGCTCTCTCCTTTTGTGGTGCCGAAGATTCCATTTCCCAGGGGGAAGCTTCACCAACCATGGGTTGAAACGGGCGACAAGACCCTTGCCCCTAAGGGGACTTTTGGCTTCAGGGGTCAGGAATTTAGGTATCCGGACTCCAGGTCGACACCACTTAGGTCGACACACCTTAGGTCGACACCTGAAATAGGTTGACATGAACAAGGTTGACATGGAAAAAGGTTGACATGAGTTTTTAAAAAAAAAATTGTCATTTTTTTGAACTTTTTCATACTTTACGATCCACATAGACTACAGTTGGGAACGGTAACCTGCAATAATTGGGGTTCCCCGTCACATTACGCAGAAAATGACACCAAAAAAACGTAAAAAACCTCATGTCAACCTTTTTCCATGTTGACATTGTTCTCGTCGACTTTTTGTCCACGTCGACCTATTTCAGGTGCCGACCCAATGTGTGCCAACCAATTGGTGTCGACCTAATTGATGTCAACCCTGAGTCCGAGACCGAGGGATTTAAAGGGTCCTTCAGCAAGGGAAGATCTGAATTTCATTTTCCCCTTTAGTGGGCTTTTTGAGGTATGAGGAGTAATGGGGCCCTTATCTTTTTGGAAAGGGTCCAAAGTCCCTTGGCTCCAGCACAGTTTTTGCACTGCGCTGGGTGTCTGAAGCCATGCACCTCAGGTTTTAGAGAAACAAAAATAAAACCAAAATGATAAGCACACTTCTATGGCCTTTTGTTTTTACACTTCTCAGCAGGATTATGTGCCAGTATGTGTGCTGTTCACACAAGATCTATCAATGTTTTTCAAGATCTGGCGATTGTGCATTCCATTGTGTCCAACCAGGAGGCAAGACACATCACTTCATCCCAAGGCTGATGTGCTGCAGGACTTGCAGTGATCACTGGAGGGGAGGGTTTTCTCTATCCCCTCCAGTGACCGAATTTTAATACAGCTTGGCGTTATTGCTTTGCCTAGATAAGGGGCGATGCAAATCAGGAACATGTATAGTGGCACAATAAGTGCAGCTGTAGTACATACTTGCCTCCAATACAGGGTTGGAAAAGACAGTTTAAAAAACAAAAAAAAACTTTTTTTTGTTTAAACTTTTTTTTCTTTTGCATTAATGTTTTAATGACTTTTTTTTTAATCCTGCATATTATATTAATACTGCGAAACATTGCTATGTATTGGAAACCTTGATCAACCATGCTTTAATGCTTTCTAACATTAACAATCCAAAGTTATTAGGCTTTGATATGATTTATTTAGCATATTTCAATAAAACCAACTTTTTACTGAATATTGGCCCTCATTCTGAGTTGTTTGCTCGCTAGCTGCTTTTAGCAGCAATGCACACGCTAGGCCGCTGCCCTCTGGGAGTGTATCTTAGCTTAGCAGAATTGCGAATGAAAGATTAGCAATTCTGCTATTAAATATTTCCCTGCAGTTTCTGAGTAGCTCCAGACCTACTCCTAGATTGCGATCACTGCAGACTGTTTGTTTCCTGGTTTGACGTCACAAACACGCCCTGCGTTTGGCCAGCCACTCCCCCCTTTCCCCAGCCACTCCTGCGTTTT
Source organism: Pseudophryne corroboree (assembly GCF_028390025.1). Taxonomy (NCBI): domain Eukaryota; kingdom Metazoa; phylum Chordata; class Amphibia; order Anura; family Myobatrachidae; genus Pseudophryne; species Pseudophryne corroboree. The sequence continues at coordinate 409,180,296 of NC_086449.1, forward strand.
TACCTGACACGCCTGCGTTTTTTAGCACACTCCCGGAAAACGCTCAGTTTCCGACCAGAAACACACACTTCCTGTCAATCACTCACCGATCAGCAGAGCGACTGAAAAGCGTCGCTCGGCCCTGTGTAAAATTGCATAGTTTTGTGTGATAGTACTTAGCGCGTGCGCCCTGCGGCCCATACGCATGCGCAGAATTGCCGGATTTTAGCCTGATCGCAATTTTGCTAAAAACGTCAGCGAGCGAACAACTCGGAATGACCACCATTATTCCTACTACATCTGAATATATGTACATACAAAGTGCACTCAGAGATAGATGAAATTGAAAATAAGAATAAGAAGTATTAGTTCTACTTATTACATATAATTAAATCTGAATATTAATAGAAAATGCAAAAGCACTTTTCAGAGAAACACACACACAAAAAGGAAGATTTAAGCATTAGTACTGGTCATGTCACTGTCGTTAAACATTTTGAATAAAAACACTTGTTTTTTTCAAGAAGTCACAGCGCTATGCCTGTAGTCACAGCCAGTGGCCGCTCCTACTTACATTAACTAGGGTGGCAGCCGCTACCCCCAAGCTCGGAGAGGAGACGAGACATAGAGCCCCAGATCCCGGCACCTGCACAGTGGATCCAGCAGGTGCCAGGACTGGCACATGCGCAGATGCCACAGTGCGACTGAGCATTTGCAAGCCCCCAGCTTCTATGGACTGATCAGCAGCAGCCCATAGAAGCCAGAATGGACTGCGTGAAAGGCAGGTTTAAACCAGCCAACCCTGCTCCAATACTTTGCTTATGGCCACTAACAGTCTTCTACAGTGTCCTATCTTATTTTCCTCTTTATTGGGTGGTTCAGAACGATTTCCCCACTCTCTCATATATTCCACAAAGGTCACACACTGCAGAATTGTGTGACAAATGAGACTTGTCGGTACTCATTGAATTGCAAAGTAATCGGGAGCATGATTTGTGAAAATATCCAGCAAAATTAGTGTAATGTTAATCCACAAGTACAGGGCACAGAATCCCTGGGTTATTGCCTCAACCCCCAGTGCCTTACATCCCTTCAGACATTTATGTACACTCCATTGAAACGTTAAAGTCTTCCTAAACTGTCTCCCCTGTATAATTGTGACTGTAAAGCGGAATATGCTGAAGGTAGTTTAAAATAAGCAGTGTTGAATTAGGACATCTTGATTTATCATGCCTTGGAGAGTGATAAATAGCACGATGATAAAGTACCAACCAGTCACCTCCTAACTGCCATGTTACAGGCTGTGTTTGAAAAATGACAGGAGGTGACTGGTTGGTACTTTATCACCGTTCTATTTATCACTCTCCAAGGCTTGATAAATCTGGCCACTAGTTCCATCTGTTTTTTCTTCGACCTTTATTCTAAAAAAAATGTGTTAAACCTGTATTATAGAAAATTTCCTTTATTGTGGACCGTTTTTTTGCTGTTGTTATTTTTATAAACTCTAGTAGAGCATATGTGATGGTTATTCACTATTTACATCACCCTGGGTGCACTTTCATCCCATGTGTCATTTAATGGGCTAAGCTACTTTCAAATTCCGAGCATGAAATGCACTTTTGGTCAAATATATATATATATATATATATATATATATATATATACATATACACACACACACACACACACACACACACACACACACACACACACACACACACACATACAGTTGCAAGAAAAAGTATGTGAACCCTTTGGAATTTCCTGGATTTGTGCATAAATTGGTCATAAGATGTGTTCTGATCTTCATCTAAGTCACAACAATAGACAGTCTGCTGAACCTAATACCACACAATTATATGTTCTCATGTTTTATTGAACAAACCATGTAAACATTCACAGTGCAGGGTGGACAAAGTATGTGAACCCCTAGGCTAATGACTTCTCCAAGAGCTAATTTGAGTCAGGAGTCAGCCAACCTGGAGTCCAATCAATGAGACGAGATTGGAGGTGTTGGTTAAAGCTGCCCTGCCCTATAAAAAACACACACCAGTTTTGGGTTTGCAATTTTCAAGAAGCATTGCCTGATGTGAACCATGCCTCACAGAAAAGAGCTCTCAGAAGACCTACGATTAAGGATTGTTGACTTGCATAAAGCTGGAAAGGGTTACAAAAGTATCTCTAAAAGCCCTGATGTTCATCAGTCCATGGTAAGACAAATTGTCTATAAATGGAGAAAGTTCAGCACTGTTGCTAGTCTCCCTAGGAGTGGGCGTCCTGTAAAGATGACTGCAAGAGCACAGCGCAGAATGCTCAGTGAGGTGAAGAAGAATCCTAGAGTGTCAGCTAAAGACTTACAGAAATCTCTGGCACATGCCAACATCTCTGTTGACGAATGTACCATACGTAAAACACTGAACAAGAATGGAGTTCATGGGAGTATACCACGGAGGAAGCCACTGCTGTCCAAAAAAAACATTGCTGCACGTTTGAAGTTTGCAAAAGAGCACATTAATGTTCCACAGCACTACTGGCAAAATATTCTGTGGACAGATGAAACCAAAGTTGAGTTGTTTGGAAGGAACACACAACACTATGTGTGGAGAAAAAAAGGTACAGCACACCAACATCAAAACCTCATCCCAACTGTGAAGTATGGTGGAGGGGCATCATGGTTTGGGGCTGCTTTGCTGCCTCAGGGCCTGGACAGATTGCTGTCATCAACGAAAAAATGAATTCCCAAGTATATCAAGATATTTTGCAGGAGAACTTAAGGCCATCTGTCAACCAATTGAAGCTCAACAGAAGATGAGTGATGCAACAGGACAACGACCCAAAGCACAGAACTAGATCAACAACAGAATGGCTTCAACAGAAGAAAATACGCCTACTGGAGTGGCCTAGTCAGAGTCCTGACCTCAACCCAATTGACATGCTGTGGCATGACCTCAAGAGAGCGATTCACACCAGACAACCCAAGAATATTGCTGAACTGAAACAGTTTTATAAAGAGGAATGGTCCAAAATTCCCCCTGACCATTGTGCAGGTCTGATATGCAACTATAGGAAACGTTTGGTTGAGGTTATTGCTGCCAAAGGAGGGTCAACCAGTTATTAAATCCAAGGGTTCACATACTTTGTCCACCCTGCACTTTGAATGTTTACATGGTGTGTTCAATAAAAACATGAGAACATATAATTGTTTGTGTGGTATTAGTTTCAGCAGACTGTGTTTGTCTATTGTTGTGACTTAGATGAAGATCAGAACACATTTTATGACCAATTTATGCACAAATCCAGGAAATTCCAAAGGGTTCACATACTTTTTCTTGCAACTGTATATACACTACCGTACAAAAGTTTGGAGTCACCCAGACAATTTCCTTATTTTTGAAAGAAAAGCACTTTTTTTAAAATGAGGATTACATTAAATTAACCAGAAATACACTCTATACAGTGTTAATGTGGTAAATGACTATACTAGCTGCAGTTTTTTAAAGGAATATCTACATAGGTGTATAAAGGCCCATTTCCAGCAACCATCACTCCAGTGTTCTAATGGTACATTGTGTTTGCTACTCACGTCAGAAGACTGATGGATGATTAGAAAACCCTTGAAAAGTCTTGTGCCGTTATGTTAGCACAGCTGAAAACGGGTTTGCTTGTTAGAGAAGCTGTAAAACTGGCCTTCCTTTGAGCTAGTTGAGTATCTGGAGCATCACATTTGTGGGTTCGATTATACTCTCAAAATGGCCATAAAAAGAGAACTTTCATGTGAAACTCGACAGTCTATTCTTGTTCTTCGAAATGAAGGCTATTCCATGCGAGAAATTGCCAAGAAACTGAACATTTCCTACAACGGTGTGTACTACTCCCTTCAGAGAACAGCACAAACAGGCTCTAACCAGAGTAGAAAGAGAAGTGGGAGGCCCCGGTGCACAACTGAGCAAGAAGACAAGTACATTAAAGTCACTAGTTTGAGAAATAGACGCCTCACAGGTCCTCAACTGGCAGCTTCATTAAATGGTACCCACAAAACGCCAATGTCAAAGTCTACAGTGAAGAGGCGACTCCGGGATGCTGGCCTTCTAGGCAGAGTGGCAAAGAAAAAGCCATATCTGAGACTGACCCATAAAAGGAAAATATTAATATGGGCAAAAGAATACAGACTTTGGACAGAGGAAGATTAGAAAAAAGTGTCATGGACAGACAAATCGAAGTTTGAGGTGTTTGGATCACACAGAAGAACATTTGTGAGATGCAGAACAAGTGAAAAGATGCTGGAAGATTACCTGATGCCATCTGTCAAGCATGGTGGAGGTAATGTGATGGTTTGGGGCTGCTTTGGTGCTGGTAAAGTGGGAGATTTGTACAAGGTAAAAGGGATTTTGAATAAGGAAGGCTATCACTCCATTTTGCAACGCCATGCCATACCCTGTGGACAGCGCTTGATTGGAGCCAGTTTCCTCCTCCAACAGGACAATGACCCAAAGCACACCTCCAAATTATGCAAGGGAAGAAGCAGGCAGCTGGTATTCTGTCTGTAATGGAGTGGCCAGCGCAGTCACCAGATCTCAACCCCATTGAGCTGTTGTGGGAGCAGCTTGACCATATGGTACTCAAGAACTGCCCATCAAGCCAATCCAACTTGTGGGAGGTGCTTCAGGAAGCATGGGGTGAAATTTCTTCAGATTACTTCAAAAAATTAACAGCTAGAATGCCAAAGGTCTGCAATGCTGTAATTGCTGCAAAAGGAGCATTCTTTGACGAAAGCAAAGTTTGAAGGACAAAATTATTATTTCAAATAAAAATAATTATTTTTAACCTTGCCAATGTCTTGACTATATGTTCTATTCATTATGCAACTAATTTGATAAATAAGAGTCAGTTTTCATGTAAAACACGAAATTTTCTGGGTGACCCCAAACTGTTTAACGAATGGTAGTGTGTGTGTGTATGTATGTATATATATATATATATATATATATATATATATACAGGTATATGACTTTTGTATCCATTAGCTAACCTCTATGACAGGGTAGTGGGAACTGACAGGTAGGAAGGGGTCTATAATAGTGCAAATATAAAGGCGCATAAGGAAGCATCATAGTTAAGTGGGAAAAGATTTAAATACTGTAATTAGGGTAAATATGCAGATAGTGCACTATTACACAAAAGGCCATACACACAAATCTCTGACCTAAATGAGTAGGAATGATGGTTAGTTATTTCCTGTATTGGCCTATGTGTTGTGTTGGGAATTTCATTGTGAAAATAGTTTGCTTCTACTTTTCACACTACACTAGAATGAAAAGAGCTAAATTAACCAAAGATGGCCACACACCTTTATATAAAATAAACTACTGTGCTACTGTGCTATGGAGACATTTTCTGTGACATCATCAAGTTGCCAGATCTCAGTACATTGGCTCTGGATTATCACATGGGATCATTATCACATTCTTTCAACATTAACAGCTGTTCTTACATTATGCCAGCTAGGGAGCAATGTTGCCAATTCAGCTTGAAGTAAAGTTCAGTGTATATGCAGATTTTTCCACTACACATATTCTCAAATTGCATCTAATAGCCCCATTTATTGAGCCACGGATTTTGCTACATAGTCACATCAAAACACTAATCATAAGTGCCTAGTACGCTATTTGTGAACTAAGGGCCTTAATCAGAGATGGATGCAGGATTAATGTAGTTGGCATGCCGACTAACAGGCACTATTCCCACTCGTGGGTGTCCATGACACCTATAGAGTGGGAATAAAACCTGTGGCGAGCCCCGGGCATCTAAAAGTCGGGATCCCAGCGTCGGTATGGAGATCACCGGTCACGCAAACCCAACCCGATCAGATATCACCGACTATTGGCTTATGCTTAATCCATGACTCCTAACAATCCCAACTTCAGCAGGACAGTCCTGCTTTTCAGTCACTGTCTTGCTGTGGGCGGGGAAGGGGGGGGGGGGAAGGCGCTAGTCACTGAGCAGATAAATTGAGACGTGCATATGCCAGGAGAGGCTGGGGGCTACCTACCAACTCCCAGGGCACTGTGCAAGCCCACAGTGTGACAAGAACATGTTCAATAGGGTGTGGCCTCAAACACCATCATCAATGGTCATGACCATTTTCTGGCATGTACATGAAAATCCTGACCAAGTCCTTCCCAAATCTGCAAATTTAAACAACCACCTTTGGGACAAAAATCAAGTACACTATTTACAAACTAGTAGGCAAGATTGGGAGAAAAAGTAGCACAATAAAAGAAAAAGTACACAAGGCAGGTCCAATATGAGTGACCCTCATCATGCATCATTATGCTTAACCACTGAATGGCATGGTCACACGTGATGCGACTGGAGCCAGGTGTACATTACCTGGCTTGGTCACATCACATGCTACGTGCTGCCCCCGAAGTGCACTGCCCCCGGGCTCTCTGGACCCACCAGCGTCCAATGCCTCCCGGACCCGGCAGTGACGCAGCAGTCTCTGACCGCAGACATCCCTGCCAAAATCACGCCCCAGAATGCCTGTGCATCCAGCATTCTGGAGTGCATGACCCAGAGAAGCACAGTGTGGGGATGGGAACTTCATTCCTCTCCCAGCACATTTTAGCTGATTTCTTTGTATGCAGAGATGCAGGGGTGGTTTATAAAACATGGTGTGTTGTTTTGTTTTTTTGCTACTAAGGGGCAGTGGGGGATACTATTATTAGGATTTCAGACCAGTGGGGTGTCTAACCAATGGGGGGGGGGGGGGGTCCTTCCTCTTTTCTTCAGGAGGTCTTCTTTCCCCTCTCCCCTCACAGCACAGCACCCCTCACAGCAAAGTACCCCTCTCCCATCAGAGCACCTTTTACGGCTATGAACCTCTCTCCCCACACAGAACAGCACAGAACCTCTCCCCTCACAGCAATGCACACCTCTCAGCACAGCACTCCTCTCCCATAACAGCACTCCTGACCTTATAGCGCAACACCCTTCTCCCATCACAGCATCAATCACAGGATAGCACCCCACAGCTCACTTATCACAGCATCCCTCAGTGGGATGCACCCAATACAGCACAGAACCCCTCACCCATCATATCACAGCACCCCTCATAGCTCAATACTTCTCTCCCATCATAGCACCCTCAAAGCAAAGTGGGGAACCGAATGATTGTGACTCACAGTCCTTGACGGCAGCAGCATCATCCTCAGTGTGGCGCTCTGGCTTCATATCCAGTGTAATGATTGGGCCAGCCCTGCTGCTCCATGGAATTATCGAATTTGGCTACGACCAAAGGCCGTGATTGGTTCGCAGCCACTTTTGACCGGCACTGGAAGCAGCCATGCTGTCACTGTCCCAGCTGTGGCTGCTGAAGTGAAGTTGTTCATACTGACACCCTTTATGCATAATATATATATATATATATATATTTAAATTTGCTCTTGATGTGCAAGGCCTTCCGGGATGTTTATCATCTTTGACATCCTTACTACTGTCACTAAATCTTTTGTGCCATTCAAATACACATGCATGTGACATACAATCTGACCTGTAAGCCTTGGTTAGTATACAGAAAGGTTTGGTGGATGTTTAACATGTTGCTCTACTTTTGAACTAAGCATTTTTATGATGGATGGGAAAAACACAACTTGTTTGAACGTTGTTTGACAGCAAACTACTGTATCTGTGCAAGAGGGTTGAAAGTTGCTAAACTGTTTTGGGATAGTCCAGGGTCAATGTTCCCCTTCTCCCTTTTAACTCACGCAGTATGGCTTATTTTTTACAAGTACAGTCTCGTTATTTAATAGCCACTCGTATATGGCCTGAATGTGAAAAATGAGTTTCATCTGAATACAGCTGAAACTAACAGTACAAATGTAGCCTTGTACATCTTTGCTGCGAGGCGTATGCATGGGCATATGCCTCACGGCATGCTGCAAGGCACGCCGGGCTGTGCAGTCACACTTAGCAATCACCCATAGACTTTATTAGCGAGCCCATGCCTCACAGTCAAAGGCACACTAGTCATGCCATACATGTACGCATTGCTGGATGTAGTGTTCATTCTAGCACCTTGCACCTTTCAAATCCTGTGCAGTTCCTCTTTCCTGCATGGGGTGTCGCTCTCTGCTCTGGTGCTTCTCAGCGCACACAGGTCTGTATCACAGCACTGAGTAACAGATCAGAGTGTGCTGAGAAGCACCACAACAGAGAGTGACACTCCAGGCAGGAAAGAGGTACTGCACGCATTTTGAAAGGTGCAGGGTGCTAGAATGAACACTAGCTGGATGAGCATGGCGACATCTGTATGTAGTTGCACAGCAATTGGAGGACTGCATGTTGCCTACCCCTGGGGTGGAGAAGCTGTATGTGAAAGCTTACATTCTAAATATATACGTAATGTTGTCCAACCTCAGTTCTTAAAAATAGTTTATTTTGCTCTCCCAGAAATCAATTTGATGTGATTGAGTACAACCAGAAGATCTTAGTGCAATGTCTGGAGAAGAGTCTGGCGCCATTAGCTGTGATGTTAAACCAAAATCAATGACTCGTGCAAAGCAGTGGTCTGATGACATTGAAAACTTGTACAGATTCCAAACAGCTGGATATAGAGATGAAGTGGAATACATGCATATAAAGCAAGTAGAAATGGTAAGTGCTTTACATTGTACCCAGTTCTTTATTTACAGCACTCTGATTCTAGAATTGGAGATTCTATAGTGGAGCTTAGTAGACTGAAAAAGTACATGTAAAACTTACTGAATGATAATGAAAAATGATAAATATTTATCTTGCTATAATACAATGATCAGATTTGTTTATTGATTGGGGAACAGGGGACCAGCTTCAGATTGGATAAAAAATAATTTACCGGGGTTTCACTAATAATTGAATTATTCCTGCAATTTACTTTTCTTTTAATTTTTATCATTAATGCATATAAAATGTGGAGAAATTCTTAACCAGATTTTGTTCAGCTTTTATTCTCACAGCATGCCTGGTTTTAGAATTCTGCCTGGGAAGTTGCTTGTGTCTAATAATATCTTGAACTGTATAATTCTACTCTGTAATGCTTATAGGGGTTTATTTAATGGTAATGACCAAATCAATCATAAAAACAGTACAGTACACCCATTAACTGAAGCACCCTAACAGTCAATTGTTTTTGTTTAAACAACTAAATCTGCTTTCAGTATTATAATAAATTAAGCACAGTTATGATTGTGTGGTTGTCATGCCTGTGGTTGCCATTGATAGGACAGTTAACGGGGAACATTGCTTTTATTAATATTGCATAATTTGCCTCTTGCTAGAAAAGGGATAGAGGTGTTTACAGAGAAATGCATCACTGGAAACAGATTGTCATGAGCCACCGCCGTGGCTCATCCCTGTTTGCATACTGTTTATGTTTTTATTTTGTGTTTCTGCTAGCATTACAGGTTTTCTCATGTACTTGGTTAGGGTACTGTTGTGAGTTGCCTTTGGTGAGTATGTGTAACTGCAGCCTGTCTCCTGTATGTGTGGCCTGTGCAGTTTTACCTGTTAGATAATTAGGCCATTATGTGGTGAGTCTGTGTAACTGCAGCCTGTCTCCTGTGTGTGTGGCCTGTGCAGTCTCACCTGTCAGATAATTAGGCCATTACCTTGTGTCTGGCTTCCAGCCATCCTGATTGGGGCGTGCTTTCTTTATTACCCAGCCTGCCATTCACCTGTGGCCAGTGATAGCTACATGTTCCTGTTTGTACCTGTGTCCGGGCCCTGTCCTATGGTGGAATCTTGAACCTGTGCAATTGGTTCTATTATGCTACTTGTGATCTCTAGTTAGAATCCTGTGTACCGTCCTGACAGAAACCTAAATTCATTACCCGTCACCTGAGTTCCTGCTTCAGTGAAAACCTGTCAGCTCGTATGAGATCCTGTCTGCCTGTGTTGAACCCATGACCCGGATAGCTTGCCAGATTGATTACCTGACCAGAACCAGCTATCCGTGTACTCAGGTTTTTGTGGAGTTTCCACACAGACACTGCTTGCCTGCATTTCTGTATTATAACCCCTGCTGAGCATTGTTGCTTTCACAGTTTATTGTCCCTTATAACATCTTTGAGCATTGTTGCTTTCACAGTTTATTAAGTTGCTTATTACATCTTATGCATTGCTGCATTCACAATCACTCGTATATTCAGTGTCATAGCTTTCAACACTCTGTGCCTTGGTTCCTATGTTGGGATCACATAATCTGTTCCTGGTCTTTTCTGTATTCTCTCCCATTGGTAGTCACGCTAGTCTTAGTTAGCTTTCCCCTTATTTACCCTCAGTCTCAGTTGGTGCCTTGTTACCTTGTAAGATCTGGGGGCTTCGGAGTCTGGGTGGACCTAATTTGCCCATTCAAACGCGGCTGCTGTAGGAGAAGACTAGCTCTGCAGGCACCAACCGACCGTCCCCAGTTGCCACCCAGTCCCCATAGTTCCAGATACTCAGTTCATAACACAGATGCTCTGTGTAGGGAGCAGGTAAATATTAGCATATCATTATTACAAAGAATATTATCTATGGCACAATCTGTAAAAGGGAAATAATTGCCATTATTTGATAAGAAAATATAATTTTTTTAAAGTTATTTTAATATAAAATCTTAATTATAGGAGCCTACATTTTCTATCCCACAACCCTCTCATTTGAAATCACTGCCCTGGTAAATACATATTCTAGTAATAATTATGAAATATAATATTTAAAAAAAAACAAAAACTAAAACTTGAGATGACCGCTATAGTCTGAATTGAACATGTGCTGGTAGAGACCATGATTTATCCTGCTGTTAATTGAGATTAATACTGTATGCTGCTGTTAGCCTACAGGGTTCACATTCTAAAAAAAATAATGCTTCTTTTCTGATATGGCATGTGTTGTCTAGCTAGCACGTATGCAGGATGTTTCATGCAAAGGACACCACAGTGGGACTTGAATTGCCAACTCAGGGTTTCAGCAGTGCAGCGTCAATAAAAGAGGCGGTAAGCCTGAACAATACTGTTTATAGCTCAATAGCATTTGCAATATATTGTGAAATCCTGTACCTACAGTACTATACTGATCCTCTCCATTCTAAAAGGAGATCGTTTAGCATGGACTACCCCCTATATGGATCGACCCTTAAATGATCCCTATGACAGCGCTACCCAAATACCATGTTGTTTTGGGCTTTATTATGGAATTAAGGATGAGCTGGCTTGTATGGGTCACCAGAAGAACTGGAATAATTATTTGCACAATCCCTAACTGACACTTATCTTAAGAAATAGGGTAAGAAAAGTGGTAGCCACCTTATACCCTTTGTTCCCCCTATCTCTTGATTTGCCCACCTTCACTGAGGAAGAACTCGTAAATCGCCCCAGATTTTTAACAGTGCAAAAATGAAATCACTGCAGTGAAAATAATCCTGCACATGTGCACTCTTTATGGCAATTACCAGACATCAGTAATAAAATGCCTTAACACAGGCACAATACAGGAGTACTGTCTACATTCTCTCAAGAACTTTTATTTATTAATCTTCAGAAATCAGTATACAGCCATCATCCCAGAGTGCTATACTGATCTTGACCCCTTGTCTTTGGTTGATGACACCCTCTGGCTTTGACCCCTAGCTATTGTTTGGACTTTGATTTTTGTTGAGTATCAGACCACTCTGCTGGTGCTTAAATTATTTATTTTTTTGTTTATTAGTAATTTTTTTATATAGCGCACCAAATTATGTTGCGCTTTACAATTGGAAACAACAGGCCCTGCTCGCAAGCTTACAATATAAAGTGAAATAGGGACTGATACACAAGTATAGGCACTATCTATTACATAATGGTCCACCGGATTCCACAGGCTCATGGTGGGCTGCATGATATGGTCACACATCAATGATGAACCGGGTTCAGGAAGAAGGGAAAGTGAAGGAAGAGAAAATAAGATTTTACTCACCGGTAAATCTATTTCTCGTAGTCCGTAGTGGATGCTGGGGACTCCGTAAGGACCATGGGGAATAGACGGGTTCCGCAGGAGACTGGGCACTCTAAGAAAGATTTAGTACTACTGGTGTGCACTGGCTCCTCCCTCTATGCCCCTCCTCCAGACCTCAGTTAAGGAAACTGTGCCCGGAAGAGCTGACATCACAAGGAAAGGATTTTGGAATCCAGGGTAAGACTCATACCAGCCACACCAATCACACCGTATAACTTGTGATAACATACCCAGTCAACAGTATGAACAACAACAGAGCATCAGACAAACCTGATGCAACCATAACATAACCCTTATTTAAGCAATAACTATATACAAGTATTGCAGAAGAAGTCCGCACTTGGGACGGGCGCCCAGCATCCACTACGGACTACGAGAAATAGATTTACCGGTGAGTAAAATCTTATTTTCTCTAACGTCCTAGTGGATGCTGGGGACTCCGTAAGGACCATGGGGATTATACCAAAGCTCCCAAACGGGAGGGAGAGTGCGGATGACTCTGCAGCACCGAATGAGCAAACACAAGGTCCTCCTCAGCCAGGGTATCAAACTTGTAGAACTTTGCAAAAGTGTTTGAACCCGACCAAGTAGCTGCTTGGCAAAGCTGTAATGCCGAGACCCCTCGGGCAGCCGCCCAAGAAGAGCCCACCTTCCTTGTGGAATGGGCTTTTACTGATTTTGGAGGCGGCAAGCCAGCCGCAGAATGAGCCTGCTGAATCGTGTTACAGATCCAGCGAGCAATAGTTTGCTTTGAAGCAGGAGCACCCAGCTTGATGGATGCATACAGGATAAACAGCGAGTCAGGTTTCCTGACTCCAGACGATCTGGCTACATAAATCTTCAAAGCCCTGACTACATCTAGTAACTTGGAATCCTCCAAGTCACGAGTAGCCGCAGGCACCACAATAGGTTGGTTCACATGAAAAGATGACACCACTTTTGGCAGAAATTGCGGACGAGTCCGTAATTCTGCCCTGTCCATATGGAAAACCAGATAGGGGCTTTTACATGACAAAGCCGCCAATTTTAGACCACTTTCCACGTGAGATATTTTAACTCCACGGTCTTAAGCGGCTTAAACCAGTGAGATTTCAGGAAACTCAACATCACGTTAAGATCCCAAGGTGCCACTGGTGGCACAAAAAAGGGGCTGAATATGCAGCACTCCCTTTACAAACGTCTGAACTTCAGGAAGAGAAGCTAGGTTTTGTATGAAAGAAAATGGATTGGGCCGAAATCTGGACCTTAATGGACCCCAATTCTAGGCCCAAAGTCACTCCCGACTGTAGGAAGTGAAGTAAACGGCCCAGCTGGACTTCCTCTGTAGAGGCATTCCTGGCCTCCCACCCAGCAACATATTTTCGCCGTATACGGTGATAATGTTTAGCCGTCACGTCCTTCCTAGCCCTTATCAGCGTAGGAATAACCTCTTTTCTACTAGGATCCGGCGTCCAACCGCCATGCCGTCAAACGCAGCTGCGGTAAGTCTTGGAACATACAAGGTCCCTGCTGCAACAGATCCTGCCCTAGAGGCAGAGGCCATGGGTCCTCTGTGAGCATTTCTTGCAGCTCTGGATACCAAGTCCTTCTTGGCCAATCCGGAACAATGAGTATTGTTCTCACTCCTCTTTTCCTTATGATTCTCAGCACCTTGGGTAAGAGAGAAAAAGGAGGAAACACATTAACCGACTGGAACATCCACGGTGTCACCAGTGCGTCTACAGCTATCGCCTGAGAGTCTCTTGACCTGGCGCAATACCTCTGTAGCTTTTTGTTGAGGCGGGATGCCATCATGTCCACCAGTGGCAGTTCCCACCGACCTACAATCTGCGCGAAGACTTCTTGATGAAGTCCCCACTCTCCCGGGTGGAGGTCGTGCCTGCTGAGGAAGTCTGCTTCCCAGTTGTCCACTCCCGGAATGAACACTACTGACAGTGCGCTTGCGTGATTCTCCGCCCAGCGAAGAATTCTGGTGGCTTCTACCATCGCCACCCTGCTCCTTGTGCCGCCTTGGCGGTTTACATGAGCCACTGCGGTGATATTGTCTGACTGAATCAGAACCGGTTGGTCGCGAAGCAGGGTCTCCGCTTGACTTAGGGCGTTGTATATGGCCCTTAGTTCTAGGATATTGATGTGAAGGCAAGTCTCCTGCCTTGACCACAGCCCTTGGAAATTTCTTCCCTGTGTGACTGCCTCCCACCCTCGGAGGCTTGCATCCGTGGTCACCAGGACCCAGTCCTGAATGCCGAATCTGCGACCTTCGATAAGGTGAGCACTCTGCAGTCACCACAGGAGAGACACCCTGGCTCTGGGGAATAGGGTGATTAACCGATGCATCTGAAGATGTGATCTGGCCCACTTGTTCAGTTAGTCCCATTGGAAGGTCCTCGTATGGAACCTGCCGAAGGGAATGGCCTCGTATGATGCCACCCTCCTTCCTAGGACTCGAGTGCAGTGATGCACTGACACCTGTTTTGGTTTTAATAGATTCCTGACCAGTGTCACGAGCTCCTGAGCTCTCTCTATCGGGAGATAAAACCTTTTCTGGTCTGTGTCTAGGGTCATGCCTAGGAGAGGCAGATGAGCTGTAAGAACCAACTGCGACTTCGGAATATATAGAATCCAGCCGTGTTGCCGTTACACTTCCAGAGAAAGTGATACGCTGTTCAGCAACTGCTCTCTTGATCTCGCTTTTATGAGGAGATCGTCCAAGTACGTGATAATAGTGACACCTTGCTTCCGCAGGAGTACCATCATTTCCGCCATTACCTTGGTGATTATTCTCAAGGCCGTGGAGAGACCAAACGGCAACGTCTGAAATTGCGAATGACAATCCCGTACCGCAATTCTGAGGTACGCCTGATGAGGTGGATAAATTGGGACATGAAGGTATGCATCCTTTATGTCCCGAGTCACCATAAAATCTCCCCCTTTCAGGCTTGCAATAACCGCTCTTAGCGATTCCATCTTGAACCCTTTCAGGTTCAGGGATTTTAAATTCAATATGGGTCCGACCGAACCGTCTGGTTTCGGGACTACAACATGGTCGAATAATAACCCCCTCCTTGTTGAAGGAGGGGAACCTTGACCACCACCTGTTGAAGATACAATTTGTGAATTGCAGTTAACACTGTTTCCCTCTCGTGGGGGGAAGCCGGCCGGGCCGTCGGTGAGGGGGCATCTTCTCAAAGTCCAGCTTGTATCCCTGAGACACAATATCTATTGCCCAGGGATCTAACAGGAAGTGAACCCACTTGTGGCTGAACTTACGAAGGCGTGCCCCCACCGGGCCTAGCTCCGCCTGTGGAGCCCCAGCGACATGCGGTGGATTTTTGTAGAGGCCGGGGAGGACTTCTGTTCCTGGAAACTAGCTGTGTTGTGCAGCTTCTTTCCTCTGCCCCCGCCTCTGGCAAGAAAGGACGCACCTCGGACTTTCTTGTTTCTTTATTCGAAAGGCTGCATTTAATAACGTCGTGCTTTCCTAGGCTGTGCAGGAATATAAGGCAAAATATCAGAATTACCAGCTATAGCTGTGGAGACCGGGTCCGAGAACCCTTCTCCACACAATCCTCAGCCTTCCATATGCCTCTTAAGTCGGCATCATCTGTCCATTGCATATTCTACAGGACACGTCAAGCAGAAATCGACATAGCTTTGACTCTAGGACCCAGTATACCCATGTCTCTTTGGGCATGTTTTATATATATATATACCCATCTCTTAAGACAGCATCTTTAATAAATATATATCTCTATATATACATATATATCTATATGCATACTAGGGTCTCAATCTCTGCTGATAAAGTACCTGTCCACAGCGCTATAAACCCATGCCGACACAATCGCCGGTCTGAGTAGTGTACTAGAATGTGCACGCTATCTGCAGGATCCTTGAGAATAGCTAGTGCTGCCTTCTGTGCAAACGTGACACCCTAGGGGAAGATTCCCATCACATCCTGGCCCTAGTGGGGAAAGGATACTGCCTGAGAATTTTTTGTGGGAAGCTGCAGTCTCGTCTGGAGATTCCCACTCTTTTTCATCATGAGAGGAGAGAAATTTACCTCAGCTTTCTTCCCCTTAACATGTGTACCCTTGTGTCAGGGACAAATGAGTCATCAGTGATATGCAAATCATCTTTTATTACAATAATCATATTTTGAATACCTTTCAGCCATTTTGGCTGTAACTTTCATTATCGTAGTCGACACTGGAGTCAAACTCCGTGTCGATATCAGTGTTTATTATTTTGGATAGTGAGCATTGTGAGACTCTGAAGGAATCACACAGTAACTTAGTGTTAACCCAGTAGCTGCTGTATATATATTGTTTTTACGCCAAATTTATGTGCCCCCCCTCTCTTTTTCACCCTCTCTATCGTGCAGGGGAGAGCCTGGGGAGCTTCCTCTCAGCGGAGCTGTGGAGAGAAAATGGCTCTCCACATGGAAAATCAGATAGGGGCTTTTGTGAGACAAAGCCGCCAATTCGGACACCTGCCTCGCAGATTCCAAGGCCAACAACATGACCACTTTCCAAGTGAGAAATTTCAACTCAACTGTTCGAAGAGGTTCAAACCAGTGTGACTTAAGGAACTGTAACACCATGTTAAGGTCCCATGGTGCCACTGGGGGCACAAAAGGAGGCTGGATGTGCAGCACTCCCTTTACAAAAGTCTGGACTTCTGGGAGAGAAGCCAATTCCTTCTGAAAGAATATAGATAGGGCCGAAATCTGTACCTTAATGGAGCCTAACTTCAGCCCTATATCCACTCCTGTCTGTAGAAAGTTGAGAAAACGGCCCAGATGGAAAATAAGATTTTACTTACCGATAAATCTATTTCTCGGAGTCCGTAGTGGATGCTGGGGTTCCTGAAAGGACCATGGGGAATAGCGGCTCCGCAGGAGACAGGGCACAAAAAGTAAAGCTTTTTCAGATCAGGTGGTGTGCACTGGCTCCTCCCCCTATGACCCTCCTCCAGACTCCAGTTAGGTACTGTGCCCGGACGAGCGTACACAATAAGGGAGGATTTTGAATCCCGGGTAAGACTCATACCAGCCACACCAATCACACCGTACAACCTGTGATCTAAACCCAGTTAACAGTATGATAACAGCGGAGCCTCTGAAAGATGGCACTTCTTCAACAATAACCCGAATTAGTTAACAATAACTATGTACAATTTATGCAGATAATCCGCACTTGGGATGGGCGCCCAGCATCCACTACGGACTCCGAGAAATAGATTTATCGGTAAGTAAAATCTTATTTTCTCTATCGTCCTAGTGGATGCTGGGGTTCCTGAAAGGACCATGGGGATTATACCAAAGCTCCCAAACGGGCGGGAGAGTGCGGATGACTCTGCAGCACCGAATGAGAGAACTCCAGGTCCTCCTTAGCCAGAGTATCAAATTTGTAAAATTTTACAAACGTGTTCTCCCCTGACCACGTAGCTGCTCGGCAAAGTTGTAATGCCGAGACCCCTCGGGCAGCCGCCCAAGATGAGCCCACCTTCCTTGTGGAGTGGGCCTTTACAGATTTAGGCTGTGGCAGGCCTGCCACAGAATGTGCAAGTTGGATTGTGCTACAGATCCAACGAGCAATCGTCTGCTTAGACGCAGGAGCACCCATCTTGTTGGGTGCATACAATATAAACAACGAGTCAGACTTTCTGACTCCAGCTGTCCTTGCAATATATATTTTTAATGCTCTGACAACGACCAGTAACTTGGAGTCCTCCAAGTCACTTGTAGCCGCAGGCACTACAATAGGCTGGTTCAGATGAAATGCTGACACCACCTTAGGGAGAAAATGCGGACGAGTCCGCAGTTCTGCCCTGTCCGAATGGAAAATCAGATATGGGCTTTTGTAAGATAAAGCTGCCAATTCTGATACTCTCCTGGCAGAAGCCAGGGCTAGAAGCATGGTCACTTTCCAAGTGAGATATTTCAAATCCACCTTATTTAGTGGTTCAAACCAATGAGATTTTAGAAAGTCCAAAACCACATTGAGATCCCACGGTGCCACTGGAGGCACCACAGGAGGCTGTATATGCAGCACTCCCTTAACAAAGGTCTGGACTTCAGGGACTGAAGCCAATTCTTTTTGAAAGAAAATCGACAGGGCCGAAATTTGAACCTTAATAGATCCCAATTTGAGACCCATAGACAATCCTGATTGCAGGAAATGTAGGAATCGACCCAGTTGAAATTCCTCCGTCGGAGCACTCCGATCTTCGCACCACGCAACATATTTTCGCCAAATTCGGTGATAATGTTGCACGGTTACTTCCTTCCTTGCTTTAATCAAAGTAGGAATGACTTCTTCCGGCATGCCTTTTTCCTTTAGGATCCGGCGTTCAACCGCCATGCCGTCAAACGCAGCCGCGGTAAGTCTTGAAACAAACAGGGACCCTGCTGAAGCAAGTCCCTCCTTAGAGGTAGAGGCCACGGATCTTCCGTGATCATCTCTTGAAGTTCCGGGTACCAAGTCCTTCTTGGCCAATCCGGAACCACTAGTATCGTTCTTACGCCTCTTTGCCGTATAATTCTCAATACTTTTGGTATGAGAGGCAGAGGAGGAAACACATACACCGACTGGTACACCCAAGGCGTTACCAGCGCGTCCACAGCTATTGCCTGCGGATCTCTTGACCTGGCGCAATACCTGTCCAGTTTTTTGTTGAGGCGAGACGCCATCATGTCCACCATTGGTCTTTCCCAACGGGTTACCAGCATGTGGAAGACTTCTGGATGAAGTCCCCACTCTCCCGGGTGAAGATCGTGTCTGCTGAGGAAGTCTGCTTCCCAGTTGTCCACTCCCGGGATGAACACTGCTGACAGTGCTATCACATGATTCTCTGCCCAGCGAAGAATCCTTGCAGCTTCTGCCATTGCACTCCTGCTTCTTGTGCCGCCCTGTCTGTTCACATGGGCGACTGCCGTGATGTTGTCCGACTGGAGCAACACCGGTTTTCCCTGAAGCAGAGGTTCTGCCTGGCTTAGAGCATTGTATATTGCTCTTAGTTCCAGAATGTTTATGTGAAGAGACGTTTCCAGGCTCGTCCATACTCCCTGGAAGTTTCTTCCTTGTGTGACTGCTCCCCAGCCTCTCAGGCTGGCGTCCGTGGTCACCAGGATCCAATCCTGTATGCCGAATCTGCGGCCCTCCAATAGATGAGGACTCTGCAACCACCACAGAAGAGACACCCTTGTCCTTGGAGACAGGGTTATCCGTAGGTGCATCTGAAGATGCGACCCTGACCATTTGTCCAACAGATCCCTTTGGAAAATTCTTGCGTGGAATCTGCCGAATGGAATTGCTTCGTAAGAAGCCACCATTTTTCCCAGGACTCTTGTGCATTGATGTACAGACACCTTTCCTGGTTTTAGGAGGTTCCTGACAAGCTCGGATAACTCCTTGGCTTTTTCCTCCGGGAGAAAAACCTTTTTCTGAACCGTGTCCAGAATCATCCCTAGGAACAGCAGACGAGTTGTCGGCATTAACTGGGATTTTGGAATATTCAGAATCCACCCGTGCTGTTTTAGCACTTCTTGAGACAGTGCTAATCCCATCTCTAGCTGTTCTCTGGACCTCGCCCTTATTAGGAGATCGTCCAAGTATGGGATAATTAATACGCCTTTACCTGAGGTACCCCTAGTGTGAGGGGTAAATTGGAACGTGGAGATACGCATCCTTGATGTCCAAGGATACCATAAAGTCCCCCTCTTCCAGGTTCGCTATCACTGCTCTGAGTGACTCCATTTTGAACTTGAACTTCTTTATGTACAGGTTCAAGGACTTCAGATTTAGAATAGGCCTTACCGAGCCATCCGGCTTCGGTACCACAAAAAGAGTGGAATAATACCCCTTCCCTTGTTGTAGAAGAGGTACCTTGACTATCACCTGCTGAGAGTACAGCTTGTGAATGGCTTCCAAAACCGTCTCCCTTTCGGAGGGGGACGTTGGTAAAGCAGACTTCAGGAAACGGCGAGGTGGATCTGTCTCTAATTCCAACCTGTACCCTTGAGATATTATCTGCAGGATCCAGGGATCTACCTGCGAGTGAGCCCACTGCGCGCTGTAATTTTTGAGACGACCGCCCACCGTCCCCGAGTCCGCTTGAGAAGCCCCAGCGTCATGCTGAGGCTTTTGTAGAAGCCGGGGAGGGCTTCTGTTCCTGGGAAGGATCTGCGTGTTGCTGTCTCTTCCCTCGACCTCTGCCTCGTGGCAGATATGAATAGCCCTTTGCTCTCTTATTTTTAAAGGAACGAAAGGGCTGCGGTTGAAAAGTCGGTGCCTTTTTCTGTTGGGGAGTGACTTGAGGTAGAAAGGTGGATTTCCCGGCTGTAGCCGTGGCCACCAAATCTGATAGACCGACTCCAAATAACTCCTCCCCTTTATACGGCAAAACTTCCATATGCCGTTTTGAATCCGCATCGCCTGTCCACTGTCGCGTCCACAAAGCTCTTCTGGCCGAAATGGACATAGCACTTACCCGTGATGCCAGTGTGCAGATATCCCTCTGTGCATCACGCATATAAAGAAATGCATCCTTTATTTGTTCTAACGACAGTAAAATATTGTCCCTGTCCAGGGTATCAATATTTTCAATCAGGGACTCTGACCAAACTACCCCAGCACTGCCCATCCAGGCAGTCGCTACAGCTGGTCGTAGTATAACACCTGCATGTGTGTATATACTTTTTTGGATATTTTCCATCCTCCTATCTGATGGATCTTTAAGTGCGGCCGTCTCAGGAGAGGGTAACGCCACTTGTTTAGATAAGCGTGTTAGCGCCTTGTCCACCCTAGGAGGTGTTTCCCAGCGCTCCCTAACCTCTGGCGGGAAAGGGTATAATGCCAATAATTTCTTTGAAATTATCAGCTTTTTATCAGGGGCAACCCACGCTTCATTACACACGTCATTTAATTCTTCTGATTCAGGAAAAACTATAGGTAGTTTTTTCATACCCCACATAATACCCTGTTTAGTGGTACCTGTAGTATCAGCTAAATGTAACGCCTCCTTCATTGCCAAAATCATATAACGTGTGGCCCTACTGGAAAATACGGTTGAATCGTCACCGTCACCACTGGAGTCAGTGCCTGCGTCTGGGTCTGTGTCGACCGACTGAGGCAAAGGGCGTTTCACAGCCCCTGACGGTGTTTGAGTCGCCTGGACAGGCACTAATTGATTGTCCGGCCGCCTCATGTCGTCAAACGACTGCTTTAGCGTGTTGACACTATCCCGTAGTTCCATAAATAAAGGCATCCATTCTGGTGTCGACTCCCTAGGGGGTGACATCCTCATATTTGGCAATTGCTCCGCCTCCACACCAATATCGTCCTCATACATGTCGACACACACGTACCGACACACAGCAGACACACAGGGAATGCTCCTAACGAAGACAGGACCCACTAGCCCTTTGGGGAGACAGAGGGAGAGTTTGCCAGCACACACCAAAAGCGCTATATATATATCAGGGATAGCCTTATAATAAGTGCTCCCTTATAGCTGCTTTGTTATATCAAAATATCGCCATAAATTTGCCCCCCCCTCTCTGTTTTACCCTGTTTCTGTAGTGCAGTGCAGGGGAGAGACTTGGGAGCCGTCCTGACCAGCGGAGCTGTGAGAGGAAATGGCGCCGTGTGCTGAGGAGATAGGCCCCGCCCCTTTTCTGGCGGGTTCGTCTCCCGCTATTTAGAAAAATCAGGCAGGGGTTAAATATCTCCATATAGCCTCTAGGGGCTATATGTGAGGTATTTTTAGCCTTTATAGGTATTCATTTGCCTCCCAGGGCGCCCCCCTCCCAGCGCCCTGCACCCTCAGTGACTGCCGTGTGAAGTGTGCTGAGAGGAAAATGGCGCACAGCTGCAGTGCTGTGCGCTACCTTTAGAAGACTGCAGGAGTCTTCAGCCGCCGATTCTGGACCTCTTCTGACTTCAGCATCTGCAAGGGGGCCGGCGGCGCGGCTCCGGTGACCATCCAGGCTGTACCTGTGATCGTCCCTCTGGAGCTTGATGTCCAGTAGCCAAGAAGCCAATCCATCCTGCACGCAGGTGAGTTGACTCCTTCTCCCCTCAGTCCCTCGCTGCAGTGATCCTGTTGCCAGCAGGAATCACTGTAAAATAAAAAACCTAGCTAAACTTTTTCTAAGCAGCTCTTTAGGAGAGCCACCTAGATTGCACCCTTCTCGGCCGGGCACAAAAATCTAACTGGAGTCTGGAGGAGGGTCATAGGGGGAGGAGCCAGTGCACACCACCTGATCTGAAAAAGCTTTACTTTTTGTGCCCTGTCTCCTGCGGAGCCGCTATTCCCCATGGTCCTTTCAGGAACCCCAGCATCCACTAGGACGATAGAGAAATCTTCCGTATGAGCATTCTTGGCTTCACACCAAGAAACATACTTCCTCCAGATACGGTGATAATGTTTCGCCGTCACCTCCTTCCTAGCCCTTATCAGAGTAGGGATGACTTCCTCCGGAATACCTTTCCCAGCTAGGATTCGGTGTTCAACCGCCATGCCGTCAAACGTAACCGCGGTAAGTCTTGGAACATGCAGGGCCCCTGCTGCAACAGGTCCTCCCTGAGAGGAAGAGGCCATGGATCTTCTGTGAGCATCTCCTGAAGATGTGAATACCAGGCCCTTCGAGGCCAATCTGGAACAACGAGTATCGTCTGCACTCTTTCTCTTCTTATGATTCTCAATATTTTAGAGATGAGAGGAAGAGGAGGGAATACAAAGACCGACTGAAAAACCCATGGTGTCACCAGGGCGTCTACCGCTACTGCCTGAGTGTCCCTTGACCTGGCACAATACCTCCGAAGCTTCTTGTTGAGGCGTGACGCCATCATGTCTATTTGAGGAAGTCCACAAAGACTTATCTCTGCAAACACTTCTTGATGAAGTCCCCACTCTCCTGGATGGAGATCGTGTCTGCTGAGGAAGTCTGCTTCCCAGTTGTCCACTCCCGGAATGAAGACTGCTGACAGAGCGCTTACGTGATTTTCCGCCTAGCGCAGAATCCTTGTGGCTTCCGCCATTGCCACTCTGCTCCTTGTCCCGCCTTGGCGGTTTACATGAGCCACGGCTGTGACGTTGTCCAATTGAATCAGAACCGGTAGGTCGCGAAGAAGATTCTCCGCTTGTCGTAGGCCGTTGTATATGGCCCTTAATTCCAGTATGTTGATGTGTAGACAAGCCTCCTGGCTTGACCATGTTCCCTGAAAATTTCTTCTTTGTGTGACTGCTCCCCATCCTCGGAGGCTCGCGTCCGTGGTCACCAGAACCCAGTCTTGAATGCCGAACCTGCGACCCTCTAGAAGGTGAGCACTCTGCAGCCACCACAGGAGAGACACCCTGGCCCTGGGGGACAGGCTTATTTTCTGATGAATTTGAAGATGGGACCCAGAAGGTCCCACTGAAATGTCCTCGCATGAAACCTGCCGAAGGGGATGGCCTCGTAGGTCGCCACCATTTTTCCCAGTACACAAGTGCATTGATGGACCGACACCCTTTTTGGTTTTAACAGGTCTCTGACCATGTTCTGGAGTTCCTGGGCTTTTTTCATCGGGAGAAAAACCCTCTTTTGTTCCGTGTCCAGAATCATGCCTAAGAAAGATAGCCGAGTCGTTGGAACCAACTGTGACTTTGGTAGATTTAGAATCCAGCCATGTTGCTGCAGCACTCTCAGGGAGAGCGACACGCTTTTCAGCAACTGATCTCTCAATCTCGCTTTTATCAGGAGATCGTCCAAGTATGGGATAATTGTGACAGGAGCACCATCATTTCCGCCATTACCTTGGTGAAAATCCTCGGGGCCGTGGAAAGCCCAAACTGCAACGTCTGAAACTGGTAATGACAGTCCTGTACAGCGAATCTCAGGTACGCCTGATGAGGGGGATATATGGGGACATGAAGGTATGCATCCTTTATGTCTAGTGACACCATAAAATCCCCCCCTTCCAGGCTGGAGATAACCGCCCGGAGCGATTCCATCTTGAATTTAAACTTTTTTAAGTACAGGTTTAGGGATTTTAGATTTAGAATGGGCCTGACTGAGCCATCCGGTTTCGGAACCACAAACAGGGTTGAATAGTACCCTTTGCCCTGTTGAACTAGGGGAACCTTGACAATCACTTGCTGTTGATACAGCTTTTGAATTGCAGCTAAAACTATCTCCCTCTCTGGGGGAGACGCCGGTAAAGCCGATGTGAAAAATCGGCGCGGAGGCACCTCTTCAAATTCCAGCTTGTATCCTTGGGATACAATTTCCATCGCCCAAGGATCCACGTCTGATTGAACCCAGACGTGGCTGAAGAGGGGCGGACTCACTCAATGGAGCCCCAGCATCATGCAGTGGATTTAGTAGAAGCCAGGGAGGACTTCCGCTCCTGGGAACTAGCCGTAGCAGGCATTCTTTTCCCTCTACCCTTACCTCTGGCGAGGAAGGAAGAGCCCCGACCTCTTCTGGACTTATGCGACCGAAAGGACAGCATCTGATATTGTGGTGTTTTCTTTTGCTGAGGGGGAACATAAGGTAAAAAAGTGGATTTACCCGCGGTAGCTGTGGAAACCAGGTCCGCGAGACCTTCCCCAAATAAAACCTCACCCTTGTAAGGCAAAACTGCCATATGCCTCTTTGAGTCGGCATCACCCGTTCATTGGCGGGTCCACAGGGCTCGCCTAGCAGAAATCGCCATGGCGTTGGCTCTCGAACCTAGCAACCCAATGTCTCTCTGAGCGTCTCGTATATAAGACTGCGTCTTTAATGGTATCCCTATCTAGGGTATCAATGTCAGCTGACAAGGTATCTGCCCAAGCTGCTACAGCACTACAAACCCAAGCCGACGCTATTGCCGGTCTGAGCAAGGCACCCGTATGTGTATAAATTGATTTTAAGGAAGTCTCCTGTCTGCGATCAGCAGTATCCTTGAGGGCCGCCGTGTCTGGAGACGGTAGGCGCCACCTTTTTGGACAAGCGCGTTAAAGCCTTGTCCACCTTGGGCGAGGATTCCCACCGGAACCTGTCCTGTGCAGGGAAAGGATACACCCATTCTCTTGGGAATCTGCAGTTTCTTGTCTGGAGTTTACCAAGCTTTTTCAAATAACTCATTCAGCTCATGAGATGGGGGAAAGGTTACCTCCGGTTTCTTTTCCTTAAACATGTATAACCTCGTGTCATGGACAGAGGGGTCATCTGTGATATGCAAAACATATTTTATTGCAATAATCATATAATGAATACTTTTGGCCACCCTTGGGTGTAACCTCGCATCATCGTAGTCGACACTGGAGTCAGAATCCGTGTCGGTATCAGTGTCTGCTACTTGGGACAGGGGACGTTTCTGAGACCCTCAAGGGCCCTGTGATACAGCCAAAGCCATGGATTGACACCCTGTTTTATCCCTGGACTCTGCTTTGTCCAATCTCTTATGTAATAAAGACACATTTGCATTTAAAACAATCCACATATCCAACCAATCAGGTGTCGGCGTTGCCGACGGAGACACCACAATCATCTGCTCCACCTCCTCCTTAGATGAGCCTTCCGCTTCAGACATGCCGACACACGTACCGACACTCCCACACACTCAGGGATATATCTATATGGAGACAGTCCCCCAATAAGGCCCTTTGGAGAGACAGAGAGTATGCCAGCACACACCCAGCGCCACCGGACACTGGAATAAAATCCCAGTTAGTACAGCGCTTTTATATAAATATAAATAATTACACTCACTGCGCCAATTAAATGTGCCCCCCCCCCCTCTTTTTTGCCCTCTGTAATCGTGTTCAGCAGGGGAGAGTCCGGGGAGCCAGCTTCTCTGCAGTGTGCTGTGGAGAAAATGGCGCTGGTTAGTGCTGGAGGATCAAGCTCCGCCCCCTCTGCGGCGGGCTTCAGTCCCGCTCAAATTATTTATACTGGCGGGGTTCTTTAATATACCGCCTCCGCAGTATCTAACCTATATGCCAGTGTCCCTTGAGGCTAATATTGCTGCCCAGGGCGCCCCCCCTGCGCCCTTACAGTGCCCGCTGTGTGTGTATGTGTGGGAGCAATGGCGCACAGCGTTACCGCTGCGCGTTACCTCAGTGAAGATCTTAAGTCTTCTGCCGCCTTTGAAGTCTTCTTTCTTCTTAATACTCACCCGGCTTCTATCTTCCGGCTCTGTGAGGAGGACGGCGGCGCGGCTTCGGGACGAACGGCGAGGGTGAGACCTGCATTCCGACCCTCTGGAGCTAATGGTGTCCAGTAGCCTAAGAAGCAGAGCCTATCATTTAAGTAGGTCTGCTTCTCTCTCCTCAGTCCCACGATGCAGGGAGCCTGTTGCCAGCAGCGCTCTCTGAAAATAAAAAACCTAACAAAAGTCTTTTACAGAGAAACTCAGGAGAGCTCCCCTGCAGTGCACCCAGTCTTCTCTGGGCACAGGATCTAACTGAGGTCTGGAGGAGGGGCATAGAGGGAGGAGCCAGTGCACACCCATTCTAAAGTCTTTAGAGTGCCCATGTCTCCTGCGGAGCCCGTCTACACCCCATGGTCCTTACGGAGTCACCAGCATACTCTAGGACGTAAGAGAAATTAAGTTTGAGGTTGCGAAATGTCATCCAAGATGAAATGTATTGAGACTTTAATTTGAACTGTTAAGCCTGCTACTGCCGTAGCTATCTGTAAAGTTTTCTTTTCTGCCAAAAGAGTTTGCTTTATTCCTCCTGGTACTGAAATAATTTCCAACTACACCAGTGGTTCCCAAACTATTTTGAATCACGACGTCCTAGAGTATTAGAATTTTTTGGGACGTCAACCCTAAGCCGAAAGTTTCTTATTGATCAATTTAGAAAACAATTATTACATTAATTAGTGTTTATATGTCATCCATAGGCTCAGTTATGTTGTGAAGGGACAGGATTCGCTTCAGTTTGTCCACATATTTTATGATTGTCAGCCACCATTACTCGTTTTGCCTCTTACATTGATCATAAATAATTTGAATTGGTCCTGAACCATCAATCCAAGGCACCCCTGCTAATGTCATAAAGAAATGACACTTAAGTCTATTAATGCATTTGATGTCTAGGTCCACTTTATTGGGACCTTTCTCAAAGATAAAGGTACATTGTGTTTAAATAGACGTTACCCCACATAAGCAAGCAAACACTTGCTTCCAGCCGCCGAGACCTGCCCACCGTGGCTGACATCACCGCTCCACAACAAGGGGGTACCCCTGCAAACTGCTTGGACTTCTCGGTGAACAGTGAGGCCATGAATATAGGTCCTGCCCCCTCAACACACAATGCTACAATAAGAATGGTCCCTTTATTGTGTATCAGTGATTAGAGTAGTCCCAGCTTAGTCAGATAGTGCTGGTAGGTGATGTACAGATGCGTCCTCATACATCTAGCCTCAATATGGAATACAGCGCAAGATGCCTGGCATGAGTGATCATCCAGGTCCCATGTACCTCTGCTTTTTTTGATGAAAATAAATCTTAGTTGCAAAGCAATACGACTAGGACACATGAGGAGACTTTGCTGATTAATTTGATGTATGATACTTGTATATTGCGTGTGACTGAGTCTGTATACAGAGTACAATGGAACTTGTATTGGAAAAAGTTGCGGCTGCTACATTGTAGCATTTCATATACAGACTCAGACACTTAGTCACACACAGTGTCATTTATCAGATTATTTAGCACATTCTCCTAGTGTGTCCTAGTTACATTGCATTGTGACTAAGATGCATTTTCGGCAAAAAGACGCCTGCTGCTTGACGATTCTCACGTGACCTGGCATACCAAGAGGGGCTGTTTGGCATGGCTGCAGCACAGATGTATGAGGACATATCTGCATTTGTTTTATAACTCTTTGTCATTACAATTTTTCATATATTTCAATAATAAGATTTTACTTACCGATAAATCTATTTCTCGGAGTCCGTAGTGGATGCTGGGGTTCCTGAAAGGACCATGGGGAATAGCGGCTCCGCAGGAGACAGGGCACAAAAAGTAAAGCTTTTTCCGATCAGGTGGTGTGCACTGGCTCCTCCCCCTATGACCCTCCTCCAGACTCCAGTTAGGTACTGTGCCCGGACGAGCGTACACAATAAGGGAGGATTTTGAATCCCGGGTAAGACTCATACCAGCCACACCAATCACACCGTACAACTTGTGATCTAAACCCAGTTAACAGTATGATAACAGCGGAGCCTCTGAAAGATGGCTTCCTACAACAATAACCCGAATAAGTTAACAATAACTATGTACAATTTATGCAGATAATCCGCACTTGGGATGGGCGCCCAGCATCCACTACGGACTCCGAGAAATAGATTTATCGGTAAGTAAAATCTTATTTTCTCTATCGTCCTAGTGGATGCTGGGGTTCCTGAAAGGACCATGGGGATTATACCAAAGCTCCCAAACGGGCGGGAGAGTGCGGATGACTCTGCAGCACCGAATGAGAGAACTCCAGGTCCTCCTTAGCCAGAGTATCAAATTTGTAAAATTTTACAAACGTGTTCTCCCCTGACCACGTAGCTGCTCGGCAAAGTTGTAATGCCGAGACCCCTCGGGCAGCCGCCCAAGATGAGCCCACCTTCCTTGTGGAGTGGGCCTTTACAGATTTAGGCTGTGGCAGGCCTGCCACAGAATGTGCCAGTTGGATTGTGCTACAGATCCAACGAGCAATCGTCTGCTTAGACGCAGGAGCACCCATCTTGTTGGGTGCATACAATATAAACAACGAGTCAGATTTTCTGACTCCAGCTGTTCTTGCAATATATATTTTTAATGCTCTGACAACGTCCAGTAACTTGGAGTCCTCCAAGTCACTTGTAGCCGCAGGCACTACAATAGGCTGGTTCAGATGAAATGCTGACACCACCTTAGGGAGAAAATGCGGACGAGTCCGCAGTTCTGCCCTGTCCGAATGGAAAATCAGATATGGGCTTTTGTAAGATAAAGCTGCCAATTCTGACACTCTCCTGGCAGAAGCCAGGGCTAGAAGCATGGTCACTTTCCAAGTGAGATATTTCAAATCCACCTTATTTAGTGGTTCAAACCAATGAGATTTTAGAAAATCCAAAACTACATTGAGATCCCACGGTGCCACTGGAGGCACCACAGGGGGCTGTATATGCAGCACTCCCTTAACAAAGGTCTGGACTTCAGGGACTGAAGCCAATTCTTTTTGAAAGAAAATCGACAGGGCCGAAATTTGAACCTTAATAGATCCCAATTTGAGACCCATAGACAATCCTGATTGCAGGAAATGTAGGAATCGACCCAGTTGAAATTCCTCCGTCGGAGCACTCCGATCTTCGCACCATGCAACATATTTTCGCCAAATTCGGTGATAATGTTGCACGGTTACTTCTTTCCTTGCTTTAATCAAAGTAGGAATGACTTCTTCCGGCATGCCTTTTTCCATTAGGATCCGGCGTTCAACCGCCATGCCGTCAAACGCAGCCGCGGTAAGTCTTGAAACAAACAGGGACCCTGCTGAAGCAAGTCCCTCCTTAGAGGTAGAGGCCACGGATCTTCCGTGATCATCTCTTGAAGTTCCGGGTACCAAGTCCTTCTTGGCCAATCCGGAACCACTAGTATCGTTCTTACGCCTCTTTGCCGTATAATTCTCAATACTTTTGGTATGAGAGGCAGAGGAGGAAACACATACACCGACTGGTACACCCAAGGCGTTACCAGCGCGTCCACAGCTATTGCCTGCGGATCTCTTGACCTGGCGCAATACCTGTCCAGTTTTTTGTTGAGGCGAGACGCCATCATGTCCACCATTGGTCTTTCCCAACGGGTTACCAGCATGTGGAAGACTTCTGGATGAAGTCCCCACTCTCCCGGGTGAAGATCGTGTCTGCTGAGGAAGTCTGCTTCCCAGTTGTCCACTCCCGGGATGAACACTGCTGACAGTGCTATCACATGATTCTCTGCCCAGCGAAGAATCCTTGCAGCTTCTGCCATTGCACTCCTGCTTCTTGTGCCGCCCTGTCTGTTCACATGGGCGACTGCCGTGATGTTGTCCGACTGGATCAACACCGGTTTTCCCTGAAGCAGAGGTTCTGCCTGGCTTAGAGCATTGTATATTGCTCTTAGTTCCAGAATGTTTATGTGAAGAGACGTTTCCAGGCTCGTCCATACTCCCTGGAAGTTTCTTCCTTGTGTGACTGCTCCCCAGCCTCTCAGGCTGGCGTCCGTGGTCACCAGGATCCAATCCTGTATGCCGAATCTGCGGCCCTCCAATAGATGAGGACTCTGCAACCACCACAGAAGAGACACCCTTGTCCTTGGAGACAGGGTTATCCGTAGGTGCATCTGAAGATGCGACCCTGACCATTTGTCCAACAGATCCCTTTGGAAAATTCTTGCGTGGAATCTGCCGAATGGAATTGCTTCGTAAGAAGCCACCATTTTTCCCAGGACTCTTGTGCATTGATGTACAGACACCTTTCCTGGTTTTAGGAGGTTCCTGACAAGCTCGGATAACTCCTTGGCTTTTTCCTCCGGGAGAAAAACCTTTTTCTGAACCGTGTCCAGAATCATCCCTAGGAACAGCAGACGAGTTGTCGGCATTAACTGGGATTTTGGAATATTCAGAATCCACCCGTGCTGTTTTAGCACTTCTTGAGACAGTGCTAATCCCATCTCTAGCTGTTCTCTGGACCTCGCCCTTATTAGGAGATCGTCCAAGTATGGGATAATTAATACGCCTTTTCTTCGAAGAAGAATCATCATCTCGGCCATTACCTTTGTAAAGATCCGAGGTGCCGTGGACAATCCGAACGGCAGCGTCTGAAACTGATAGTGACAGTTTTGTACAACGAACCTGAGGTACCCCTAGTGTGAGGGGTAAATTGGAACGTGGAGATACGCATCCTTGATGTCCAAGGATACCATAAAGTCCCCCTCTTCCAGGTTCGCTATCACTGCTCTGAGTGACTCCATTTTGAACTTGAACTTCTTTATGTACAGGTTCAAGGACTTCAGATTTAGAATAGGCCTTACCGAGCCATCCGGCTTCGGTACCACAAAAAGAGTGGAATAATACCCCTTCCCTTGTTGTAGAAGAGGTACCTTGACTATCACCTGCTGAGAGTACAGCTTGTGAATGGCTTCCAAAACCGTCTCCCTTTCGGAGGGGGACGTTGGTAAAGCAGACTTCAGGAAACGGCGAGGTGGATCCGTCTCTAATTCCAACCTGTACCCTTGAGATATTATCTGCAGGATCCAGGGATCTACCTGCGAGTGAGCCCACTGCGCGCTGTCATTTTTGAGACGACCGCCCACCGTCCCCGAGTCCGCTTGAGAAGCCCCAGCGTCATGCTGAGGCTTTTGTAGAAGCCGGGGAGGGCTTCTGTTCCTGGGAAGGAGCTGCGTGTTGCTGTCTCTTCCCTCGACCTTTGCCTCGTGGCAGATATGAATAGCCCTTTGCTCTCTTATTTTTAAAGGAACGAAAGGGCTGCGGTTGAAAAGTCGGTGCCTTTTTCTGTGGGGGAGTGACTTGAGGTAGAAAGGTGGATTTCCCGGCTGTAGCCGTGGCCACCAAATCTGATAGACCGACTCCAAATAACTCCTCCCCTTTATACGGCAAAACTTCCATATGCCGTTTTGAATCCGCATCGCCTGTCCACTGTCGCGTCCATAAAGCTCTTCTGGCCGAAATGGACATAGCACTTACCCGTGATGCCAGTGTGCAGATATCCCTCTGTGCATCACGCATATAAAGAAATGCATCCTTTATTTGTTCTAACGACAGTAAAATATTGTCCCTGTCCAGGGTATCAATATTTTCAATCAGGGACTCTGACCAAACTACCCCAGCACTGCCCATCCAGGCAGTCGCTACAGCTGGTCATAGTATAACACCTGCATGTGTGTATATACTTTTTTGGATATTTTCCATCCTCCTATCTGATGGATCTTTAAGTGCGGCCGTCTCAGGAGAGGGTAACGCCACTTGTTTCGATAAGCGTGTTAGCGCCTTGTCCACCCTAGGAGGTGTTTCCCAGCGCTCCCTAACCTCTGGCGGGAAAGGGTATAATGCCAATAATTTCTTTGAAATTATCAGCTTTTTATCAGGGGCAACCCACGCTTCATTACACACGTCATTTAATTCTTCTGATTCAGGAAAAACTATAGGTAGTTTTTTCATACCCCACATAATACCCTGTTTAGTGGTACCTGTAGTATCAGCTAAATGTAACGCCTCCTTCATTGCCAAAATCATATAACGTGTGGCCCTACTGGAAAATACGGTTGATTCGTCACCGTCACCACTGGAGTCATCGCCTGTGTCTGGGTCTGTGTCGACCGACTGAGGCAAAGGGCGTTTCACAGCCCCTGACGGTGTTTGAGTCGCCTGGACAGGCACTAATTGATTGTCCGGCCGCCTCATGTCGTCAAACGACTGCTTTAGCGTGTTGACACTATCCCGTAGTTCCATAAATAAAGGCATCCATTCCGGTGTCGACTCCCTAGGGGGTGACATCCTCATATTTGGCAATTGCTCCGCCTCCACACCAATATCGTCCTCATACATGTCGACACACACGTACCGACACACAGCAGACACACAGGGAATGCTCCTAACGAAGACAGGACCCACTAGCCCTTTGGGGAGACAGAGGGAGAGTTTGCCAGCACACACCAAAAGCGCTATATATATATCAGGGATAGCCTTATACTAAGTGCTCCCTTATAGCTGCTTTGTTATATCAAAATATCGCCATAAATGTGCCCCCCCCTCTCTGTTTTACCCTGTTTCTGTAGTGCAGTGCAGGGGAGAGACTTGGGAGCCGTCCTGACCAGCGGAGCTGTGAGAGGAAATGGCGCCGTGTGCTGAGGAGATAGGCCCCGCCCCTTTTCTGGCGGGCTCGTCTCCCGCTATTTAGAAAAATTAGGCAGGGGTTAAATATCTCCATATAGCCTGTAGGGCTATATGTGAGGTATTTTTAGCCTTTATAGGTAATTATTTTGCCTCCCAGGGCGCCCCCCTCCCAGCGCCCTGCACCCTCAGTGACTGCCGTGTGAAGTGTGCTGAGAGGAAAATGGCGCACAGCTGCAGTGCTGTGCGCTACCTTTTGAAGACTGCAGGAGTCTTCAGCCGCCGATTCTGGACCTCTTCTGTCTTCAGCATCTGTAAGGGGGCCGGCGGCGTGGCTCCGGTGACCATCCAGGCTGTACCTGTGATCGTCCCTCTGGAGCTTGATGTCCAGTAGCCAAGAAGCCAATCCATCCTGCACGCAGGTGAGTTGACTCCTTCTCCCCTCAGTCCCTCGCTGCAGTGATCCTGTTGCCAGCAGGAATCACTGTAAAATAAAAAACCTAGCTAAACTTTTTCTAAGCAGCTCTTTAGGAGAGCCACCTAGATTGCACCCTTCTCGGCCGGGCACAAAAATCTAACTGGAGTCTGGAGGAGGGTCATAGGGGGAGGAGCCAGTGCACACCACCTGATCGGAAAAAGCTTTACTTTTTGTGCCCTGTCTCCTGCGGAGCCGCTATTCCCCATGGTCCTTTCAGGAACCCCAGCATCCACTAGGACGATAGAGAAAGCTATTTAACCCACTCACATGAGATAAACTACACCTTCAACACTTTTTGCCATACCCATTTTTCTGTTGCATTCGCTGGTAGAAAAGCCGGGTCACTTGCCTTTGATTGTGCCCCATGTTTAAAGCTGCCTACCAAACACTGGGAAGGGGTGTGGCACTATAAATCATTACCCCCCTCCCTCTGGGAGTAGTGGGCAAATACAGGAGGGTTGTCCACTATCCCAGAATAACTGTCTTCCGGAAATTCCAGAAGAGTAGGTAGCAATTTTCTAGAGTTCTCTAGGCTTGGAAGTTTTTAAGAAAGCTAATAAGATAGGCCTAGCCTGTTAAATACAGTAATTTAAAATATAATTGCCTGGCTTAAAACTATTTAATTCCCTCATACCATTATATAATAACTTGAGCTTTCCCCCGAGACTTTCCTTTCTTCATATTGGAAACAAAGGGGTGTTAGATTTTTAGACATTACTAATGGTCCTTATTTCCCCTTGATATTGGAGTTATAAGAGAAATTTAACATCCCTCATAAAAATATCTTCCAATTCCTTCAACATTTCCATACTGATGTCAAACAACAATTAGCGACTAGACCTCTCTCCACCTGTGAATCATTGTGCCTCTGACAGGCTTCCACCAAGGGCCTTGTCTTTTATTCCGAGCTGCAGACCCCTTCTCCTGGTCATAAGAACCCTCACGAGTGCCTGGGAACCTGAACTTGGCAGAATCCTACCTGCCAGTGACTGGGAAGAAAGCTGCAGCCAAGCAACCTCTAGCTCCGTTTGTGTGCATATTATAGAAAATACATACAAATTACTTTACAGATTGTACTGTGCGGGTGATTCAGACCTGACTGCTGGGCTGCTAACTTTGCTGTCCTGCATTCAGATAGTTGCCGGCCAAGGGGGAGTGTAAATTCGCCGTGCAAGTGTGCGATCGCATGTGTATGCCAAGCTACAAAAATCCAGTGTGTGCAGCCCAGGACTACTCCTACAGTGCGATGAGAACATGCTGATCAGGGCCGGAGCTGACGTCACACACCTTCCCTGAAAACGCTTAGGAATGCCTGCGTTTTATGGACACTCCCAGTAAACGGTCAGTTACCACCCACAAATGACCTCTTTCTGTCA
The DNA here is from genome assembly GCF_028390025.1 of Pseudophryne corroboree. NCBI lineage: Eukaryota > Metazoa > Chordata > Amphibia > Anura > Myobatrachidae > Pseudophryne > Pseudophryne corroboree. The sequence goes on from NC_086449.1 coordinate 409,214,979, forward strand.
ATCACCTTGCGAACGCCTGTGCAGATGAAATTTTCGCAAAACCCTGTCACTGACCGGCAATGCACGTTGTTTGCCGACGCACGTGCACATTGCGGTGCATATGTATGCGTAGTCTATTGTTGATCGCCAGCTGTGCGAAAAACGTACAGTAACGATCAGGTCTGAATTACCCCCTGTGTTCCCACCCATCTTTATAACATGGACCCAAGTATACCCATCTGCTGTTGGAGGAATTGTAATTTGGAAGGCACATTTTTTTCATTGTCAGGATTACAGGCGCAGCGAATCACCAGATACGGCAATCTGGGAACGTGGCCAGTGACACCTTGCTGATTACCTCATCGCATGTGGTAAATCAATGCGGTAACAGCCACCAGCAAAAGTACCTTTTGGGTCAAGCCCAGGGTGAACACCTGCTCTCACCCCCAAACACAATTATTAATACGTAAAAAATAAGAATTTACTTACCGATAATTCTATTTCTCGTAGTCCGTAGTGGATGCTGGGGACTCCGTCAGGACCATGGGGAATAGCGGCTCCGCAGGAGACAGGGCACAAAAGTAAAAGCTTTAGGATCAGGTGGTGTGCACTGGCTCCTCCCCCTATGACCCTCCTCCAAGCCTCAGTTAGGATACTGTGCCCGGACGAGCGTACACAATAAGGAAGGATTTTGAATCCCGGGTAAGACTCATACCAGCCACACCAATCACACTGTACAACCTGTGATCTGAACCCAGTTAACAGCATGATAACAGCGGAGCCTCTGAAAAGATGGCTCACAACAATAATAACCCGATTTTTGTACCAATAACTATGTACAAGTATTGCAGACAATCCGCACTTGGGATGGGCGCCCAGCATCCACTACGGACTACGAGAAATAGAATTATCGGTAAGTAAATTCTTATTTTCTCTGACGTCCTAAGTGGATGCTGGGGACTCCGTCAGGACCATGGGGATTATACCAAAGCTCCCAAACGGGCGGGAGAGTGCGGATGACTCTGCAGCACCGAGTGAGAGAACTCCAGGTCCTCCTCAGCCAGGGTGTGCCCCTGACCAAGTAGCAGCTCGGCAAAGTTGTAAAGCCGAGACCCCTCGAGCAGCCGCCCAAGATGAGCCCACCTTCCTTGTGGAATGGGCATTTACATATTTTGGCTGTGGCAGGCCTGCCACAGAATGTGCAAGCTGAATTGTACTACACATCCAACTAGCAATCGTCTGCTTAGAAGCAAGAGCACCCAGTTTGTTGGGTGCATACAGGATAACAGCAAGTCAGTTTTCCTGACTCCAGCCGTCCTGGAAACCTATATTTTCAGGGCCCTGACAACATCTAGCAACTTGGAGTCCTCCAAGTCCCTAGTAGCCGCAGGTACCACAATAAGCTGGTTCAGGTGAAACGCTGACACCACCTTAGGGAGAAACTGGGGACGAGTCCGCAGCTCTGCCCTGTCCGAATGGACAATCAGATATGGGCTTTTGTGAGACAAAGCCGCCAATTCTGACACTCGCCTGGCCGAGGCCAGGGCCAACATCATGGTCACTTTCCATGTGAGATATTTAAAATCCACAGATTTGAGCGGTTTAAACCAATGTGATTTGAGGAATCCCAGAACTACGTTGAGATCCCACAGTGCCACTGGAGGCACAAAAGGGGGTTGTATATGCAGTACTCCCTTGACAAACTTCTGGACTTCAGGAACTGAAGCCAATTCTTTCTGGAAGAAAATAGACAGGGCCGAAATTTGAACCTTAATGGACCCCAATTTGAGGCCCATAGACACTCCTGTTTGCAGGAAATGCAGGAATCGACCGAGTTGAAATTTCTTCGTGGGGCCTTCCTGGCCTCACACCACGCAACATATTTTCGCCACATGTGGTGATAATGTTGTGCGGTCACCTCCTTCCTGGCTTTGACCAGGGTAGGAATGACCTCTTCCGGAATGCCTTTTTCCCTTAGGATCCGGCGTTCAACCGCCATGCCGTCAAACGCAGCCGCGGTAAGTCTTGGAACAGACATGGTACTTGCTGAAGCAAGTCCCTTCTTAGCGGCAGAGGCCATGAGTCCTCTGTGAGCATCTCTTGAAGTTCCGGGTACCAAGTCCTTCTTGGCCAATCCGGAGCCACGAGTATAGTTCTTACTCCTCTACGTCTTATAATTCTCAGTACCTTAGGTATGAGAAGCAGAGGAGGGAACAGATACACCGACTGGTACACCCACGGTGTTACCAGAACGTCCACAGCTATTGCCTGAGGGTCTCTTGACCTGGCGCAATACCTGTCCAGTTTTTTGTTCAGGCGGGACGCCATCATGTCCACCTTTGGTCTTTCCCAACGGTTCACAATCATGTGGAAGACTTCCCGATGAAGTCCCCACTCTCCCGGGTGGAGGTCGTGCTGAGGAAGTCTGCTTCCCAGTTGTCCACTCCCGGAATGAACACTGCTGACAGTGCTATCACATGATTTTCCGCCCAGCGAAGAATCCTTGCAGTTTCTGCCATTGCCCTCCTGCTTCTTGTGCCGCCCTGTCTGTTTACGTGGGCGACTGCCGTGATGTTGTCCCACTGGATCAATACCAGCTGACCTTGAAGCAGAGGTCTTGCTAAGCTTAGAGCATTGTAAATTGCTCTTAGCTCCAGTATATTTATGTGGAGAGAAGTCTCCAGACTTGATCACACTCCCTGGAAATTTTTTCCTTGTGTGACTGCTCCCCAGCCTTTCAGGCTGGCATCCGTGGTCACCAGGACCCAGTCCTGAATGCCGAATCTGTGGCCCTTTAGTAGATGAGCACTCTGCAGCCACCACAGAAGAGACACCCTTGTCCTTGGAGACAGGGTTATCCGCTGATGCATCTGAAGATGCGATCCGGACCATTTTTCCAGCAGATCCCACTGAAAAGTTCTTGCGTGAAATCTGCCGAATGGAATCGCTTCGTAAGAAGCCACCATTTTTCCCAGGACCCTTGTGCAATGATGCACTGACACTTTTCCTGGTTTTAGGAGGTTCCTGACTAGCTCAGATAACTCCCTGGCTTTCTCCTCCGGGAGAAACACCTTTTTCTGGACTGTGTCCAGAATCATCCCTAGGAACAGCAGACGTGTCGTCGGAGACAGCTGCGATTTTGGAATATTTAGAATCCACCCGTGCTGTCGTAGAACTACTTGAGATAGTGCTACTCCGACCTCCAACTGTTCTCTGGACCTTGCCCTTATCAGGAGATCGTCCAAGTAAGGGATAATTAAGACGCCTTTTCTTTGAAGAAGAATCATCATTTCGGCCATTACCTTGGTAAAGACCCGGGGTGCCGTGGACAATCCAAACGGCAGCATCTGAAACTGATAGTGACAGTTTTGTACCACGAACCTGAGGTACCCTTGGTGAGAAGGGCAAATTGGGACATGGAGGTAAGCATCCTTGATGTCCAGGGACACCATATAGTCCCCTTCTTCCTGGTTCGCTATCACTGCTCTGAGTGACTCCATCTTGATTTGAACCTTTGTATGTAAGTGTTCAAATATTTCAGATTTAGAATAGGTCTCACCGAGCCGTCTGGCTTCAGTACCACAATATAGTGTGGAATAATACCCCTTTCCTTGTTGTAGGAGGGGTACTTTGATTATCACCTGCTGGGAATACAGCTTGTGAATTGTTTCCAATACTGCCTCCCTGTCGGAGGGAGACGTTGGTAAAGCAGACTTCAGGAACCTGCGAGGGGGAGACGTCTCGAATTTCCAATCTGTACCCCTGGGATACTACTTGTAGGATCCAGGGGTCCACTTGCGAGTGAGCCCACTGCGCGCTGAAACTCTTGAGACGAGCCCCCACCGCACCTGAGTCCGCTTGTACGGCCCCAGCGTCATGCTGAGGACTTGGCAAAAGCGGTGGAGGGCTTCTGTTCCTGGGAATGGGCTGCCTGCTGCAGTCTTCTTCCCTTTCCTCTATCCCTGGGCAGATATGACTGGCCTTTTGCCTGCTTGCCCTTATGGGGACGAAAGGACTGAGGCTGAAAAGACGGTGTCTTTTTCTGCTGAGATGTGACTTGGGGTAAAAAAGGTGGATTTTCCAGCTGTTGCCGTGGCCACCAGGTCCGATGGACCGACCCCAAATAACTCCTCCCCTTTATACGGCAATACTTCCATGTGCCGTTTGGAATCTGCATCACCTGACCACTGTCGTGTCCATAAACATCTTCTGGCAGATATGGACATCACACTTACTCTTGATGCCAGAGTGCAAATATCCCTCTGTGCATCTCGCATATATAGAAATGCATCCTTTAAATGCTCTATAGTCAATAAAATACTGTCCCTGTCAAGGGTATCAATATTTTTAGTCAGGGAATCCGACCAAGCCACCCCAGCGCTGCACATCCAGGCTGAGGCGATCGCCGGTCGCAGTATAACACCAGTATGTGTGTATATACTTTTTAGGATATTTTCCAGCCTCCTATCAGCTGGCTCCTTGAGGGCGGCCGTATCTGGAGACGGTAACGCCACTTGTTTTGATAAGCGTGTGAGCGCCTTATCCACCCTAAGGGGTGTTTCCCAACGCGCCCTAACTTCTGGCGGGAAAGGGTATAACGCCAATAATTTTCTATCGGGGGAAACCCACGCATCATCACACACTTCATTTAATTTATCTGATTCAGGAAAAACTACAGGTAGTTTTTTCACACCCCACATAATACCCTCTTTTGTGGTACTTGTAGTATCAGAAATATGTAACACCTCCTTCATTGCCTTTAACATGTAACGTGTGGCCCAAATGGAAAATAAGAATTTACTTACCGATAATTCTATTTCTCGGAGTCCGTAGTGGATGCTGGGGTTCCTGAAAGGACCATGGGGAATAGCGGCTCCGCAGGAGACAGGGCACAAAAGTAAAGCTTTTACAGGTCAGGTGGTGTGTACTGGCTCCTCCCCCTATGACCCTCCTCCAGACTCCAGTTAGGTACTGTGCCCGGACGAGCGTACACAATAAGGGAGGATTTTGAATCCCGGGTAAGACTCATACCAGCCACACCAATCACACCGTACAACTTGTGATCTAAACCCAGTTAACAGTATGATAACAGAGGAGCCTCTGAAAGATGGCTTCCTAAACAATAACCCGAATTAGTTAACAATAACTATGTACAAGTATTGCAGATAATCCGCACTTGGGATGGGCGCCCAGCATCCACTACGGACTCCGAGAAATAGAATTATCGGTAAGTAAATTCTTATTTTCTCTATCGTCCTAAGTGGATGCTGGGGTTCCTGAAAGGACCATGGGGATTATACCAAAGCTCCCAAACGGGCGGGAGAGTGCGGATGACTCTGCAGCACCGAATGAGAGAACTCCAGGTCCTCCTTTGCCAGGGTATCAAATTTGCAAAAATTTACAAACGTGTTCTCCCCTGACCACGTAGCTGCTCGGCAGAGTTGTAATGCCGAGACCCCTCGGGCAGCCGCCCAAGATGAGCCCACCTTCCTTGCGGAATGGGCCTTAACAGATTTAGGCTGTGGCAGGCCTGCCACAGAATGTACAAGTTGAATTTTGTTACAAATCCAACGAGCAATCGACTGCTTAGAAGCAGGTGCACCCAACTTGTTGGGTGCATACAGTATAAACAGCGAGTCAGATTTTCTGACTCCAGCCGTCCTTTAAATGTATATTTTTAAGGCTCTGACAACGTCCAACAACTTGGAGTCCTTCAAGTCGTCTGTAGCCGCAGGCACTACAATAGGCTGGTTCAGGTGAAACGCTGATACCACCTTAGGGAGAAAATGCGGACGCGTCCGCAGCTCTGCCCTATGTCGAATGGAAAAATAAATAAGTGCTTTTATAAAACAAAGCCGCCAGTTCAGATACTCTCCCGGCCGAAGCCAGGGCCAGTAACATAGTCACTTTCCATGTGAGATATTTCAAATCCACATTCTTTAGTGGTTCAAACCAATTGGATTTGAGGAAATCTAAAACTACATTTAGATCCCACGGTGCCACCTTAGGCACCACAGGAGGCTGTATATGCAGTACTCCTTTGATAAAAATCTGGACCTCAGGGACCGAGGCCAATTCTTTTTGGAAGAATATTGATAGGGCCGAAATTTGAACCTTAATAGATCCCAATTTGAGACCCAAAGACAATCCTGATTGCAGGAAATGTAGGAAAACGACCCAGTTGAAATTCCTCCATCGGAGCACTCCGCTGCTCGCACCACGCAACATATTTTCGCCCAATACGGCGATAAAGCTTCGCGGTGACTTCCTACCTTGCCTTTATCAAGGTAGGAATGACTTCTTCTGGAATGCCTTTTCCTTTTAGGATCTGGCATTCAAACGCCATGCCGTCAAACGCAGCCGCGGTAAGTCTTGAAAAAGACAAGGACCCTGCTGAAGCAGGTCCCTTCTCAGAAGTAGAGGCCACGGATCGTCCGTGACCATCTCTTGAAGTTCCGGGTACCAAGTCCTTCTTGGCCAATCCGGAGCCACTAGTCTTACTCCTCTTTGCCGTATAATCCTCAATACCTTTGGTATGAGAGGCAGAGGAGGAAACACATATACCGACTGGTACACCCAAGGTGTTACCAGCGCGTCCACAGCTATTGCCTGCGGATCTCTTGACCTGGCGCAATACCTGTCCAGTGTTTTGTTGAGGCGAGACGCCATCATGTCCACCATTGGTTTTACCCAACGGTTTAATAGCATGTGGAAAACTTCTGGATGAAGTCCCCACTCTCCCGGGTGAAGGTCGTGTCTGCTGAGGAAGTCTGCTTCCCAGTTGTCCACGCCCGGGATGAATACTGCTGACAGTGCTATCACGTGATTCTCCGCCCAGCGAAGGATCCTGGCAGCTTCTGCCATTGCCCTCCTGCTTCTTGTGCCGCCCTGTCTGTTTACATGGGCGACTGCCGTGATGTTGTCCGACTGGATCAACACCGGTCTTCCTTGAAGCAGAGGTTCCGCCTGGCTTAGAGCATTGTAGATTGCTCTTAGTTCCAGAATGCTTATGTGAAGAGACTTTTTCAGGCTCGACCACACTCCCTGGAAATTTTTTCCCTGTGTGACTGCTCCCCAGCCTCTCAGGCTGGCATCCGTGGTCACCAGGATCCAATCCTGCATGCCGAATCTGCGGCCCTCCAATAGATGAGCCTCCTGCAACCACCACAGAAGGGATACCCTTGTCCTCGGCGACAGGGTTATCCGCAGGTGCATCTGAAGATGCGACCCTGACCATTTGTCCAGCAGCTCCCTTTGCATGGAATCTGCCGAAAGGGATTGCTTCGTAAGAAGCTACCATTTTTTCCCAGGACTCTTGTGCATTGATGTACAGACACCTTTCCTGGTTTTAGGAGGTTCCTGACCAGGTCAGATAACTCCTTGGCTTTTTCTTCGGGAAGAAAAACCTTTTTCTGAACTGTGTCCAGAATCATCCCCAGGAACAGCAAACGAGTTGTCGGCATTAATTGGGATTTTGGAATATTCAGAATCCATCCGTGCTGCTTTAGCACCTCTTGAGATAGTGCTAAACCCATCTCTAGCTGTTCTCTGGACCTTGCCCTTATTAGGAGATCGTCCAAGTATGGGATAATTAATACGCCTTTTCTTCGAAGAAGAAATATTATCTCGGCCATTACCTTTGTAAAGACCCGAGGTGCCGTGGACAAACCAAACGGCAGCGTCTGAAACTGATAGTGACAGTTTTGTACAACGAACCTGAGGTACCCCTGGTGTGAGGGGTAATTGGAACGTGGAGATACGCATCCTTGATGTCCAAGGATACCATAAAGTCCCCTTCTTCCAGGTTCGCTATCACTGCTCTGAGTGACTCCATCTTGAACTTGAACTTCTTTATGTACAGGTTCAAGGACTTCAGATTTAGAATAGGCCTTACCGAGCCATCCGGCTTCGGTACCACAAAAAGAGTGGAATAATACCCCTTCCCTTGTTGTAGAAGAGGTACCTTGACTATCACCTGCTGAGAATACAGCTTGTGAATGGCTTCCAAAACCGTCTCCCTTTCTGAGGGGGACGTTGGTAAAGCAGACTTCAGGAAACGGCGAGGTGGCTCTGTCTCTAATTTCAACCTGTACCCCTGAGATATTATCTGCAGGATCCAGGGATTTACCTGCGAGTGAGCCCACTGCGCGCTGTAATTTTTGAGACGACCGCCTACCGCCCCCGAGTCCGCTTGCGAAGCCCCAGCGTCATGCCGAGGCTTTTGTAGAAGCCGGGGAGGGCTTCTGTTCCTGGGAAGGAGCTGCCTGTTGCTGTCTCTTCCCTCGTCCTCTGCCTTGTGGCAGATATGAATAGCCCTTTGCTCTCTTATTTTTAAAGGAACGAAAGGGCTGCGGTTGAAAGGTCGGTGCCTTTTTCTGTTGGAGAGTGACTTGAGGTAGAAAGGTGGATTTCCCGGCCGTAGCCGTGGCCACCAAATCCGATAGACCGACCCCAAATAACTCCTCTACGCATCGCCTGTCCACTGTCGTGTCCATAAAGCCCTTCTGGCCGAAATGGACATAGCACTTACCCGTGATGCCAGTGTGCAGATATCTCTCTGTGCATCACGCATATAAAGAAATGCATCCTTTATTTGTTCTAACGACAGTAAAATATTGTCCCTGTCCAGGGTATCAATATTTTCGATCAGGGACTCTGACCAAACTACCCCAGCACTGCACATCCAGGCAGTCGCAATAGCTGGTCGTAGTATAACACCTGCATGTGTGTATATACCTTTTTGGATATTTTCCATCCTCCTATCTGATGGATCTTTAAGTGCGGCCGTCTCAGGAGAGGGTAACGCCACTTGTTTTGATAAGCGTGTTAGCGCTTTGTCCACCCTAGGAGGTGTTTCCCAGCGCTCCCTAACCTCTGGCGGGAAAGGGTATAAAGCCAATTTCTTTGAAATTAGCAGTTTTTTATCGGGGCACCCCACGCTTCATCACACACGTCATTTAATTCTTCTGATTCGGTAAAAACTACTGGTAGTTTTTTCACACCCCACATAATACCCTGTTTAGTGGTACCTGTAGTATCAGCTAAATGTAACATCTCCTTTATTGCCAAAATCATATAACGTGTGGCCCTACTGGAAAATACGGTTGATTCGTCACCTTCACCACCGGAATCAGTGCCTGTGTCTGGGTCTGTGTCGACCGACTGAGGCAAGGGGCGTTTTACAGCCCCTGACGGTGTTTGAGGCGCCTGGACAGGCACTAATTGAGTGTCCGGCCGCCTCATGTCGGCAAACGACTGCTTAAGCGAGTTGACGCTATCCCGTAATTCCACAAATAAAGGCATCCATTCTGGTGTCGACCCCCTAGGAGGTGACATCCTCATATTTGGCAATTGCTCTGCCTCCACACCAATAACGTCCTCATACATGTCGACACACACGTACCGACACACAGCAGACACACAGGGAATGCTCTATACGAAGACAGGACCCACTAGCCCTTTGGGGAGACAGAGGGAGAGTCTGCCAGCACACACCAAAAAGCGCTATATATGACAGGGATAGCCTTATGATTAAGTGCTCCCTTATAGCTGCTTTTATATTAATATATATATATATATATATATATAGCCATTTATTTTGCCCCCCCTCTCTGTTATACCCTGTTTCTGTAGTGCAGTGCAGGGGAGAGACCTGGGAGCCTTCCTGACCAGCGGAGCTGTGACAGAAAATGGCGCCGTGTGCTGAGGAGATAGGCCCCGCCCCTTTTCCGGCGGGCTCGTCTCCCGCTATTTAGTACATTTAGGCAGGGGTAAATATCTCCATATAGCCTCTGGGGCTATATGTGAGGTATTTTTAGCCTTTTTAAAGGTTTTCATTTGCCTCCCAGGGCGCTCCCCCCCCAGCGCCCTGCACCCTCAGTGACTGCCGTGTGAAGTGTGCTGAGAGGAAAATGGCGCACAGCTGCAGTGCTGTGCGCTACCTTAAGAAGACTGCAGGAGTCTTCAGCCGCCGATTCTGGACCTCTTCTTGCTTCAGCATCTGTGAGGGGGCCGGCGGCGTGGCTCCGGTGACCATCCAGGCTGTACCTGTGATCGTCCCTCTGGAGCTTCATGTCCAGTAGCCAAGAAGCCAATCCATCCTGCACGCAGGTGAGTTCACTTCTTCTCCCCTCTGTCCCTCGTTGCAGTGATCCTGTTGCCAGCAGGAATCACTGTAAAATAAAAAACCTAAGCTAAACTCTCTAAGCAGCTCTTTATGAGAGCCACCTAGAATTGCACCCTTCTCGGCCGGGCACAAAAATCTAACTGGAGTCTGGAGGAGGGTCATAGGGGGAGGAGCCAGTACACACCACCTGACCTGTAAAAGCTTTACTTTTGTGCCCTGTCTCCTGCGGAGCCGCTATTCCCCATGGTCCTTTCAGGAACCCCAGCATCCACTTAGGACGATAGAGAAAATACGTTTGTTTCTTCACCGTCGACACTGGAGTCAGTGTCCGTGTCTGTGTCGACCGACTGAGGTAAATGGGCGTTTTAAAGCCCCTGACGGTGTTTGAGACGCCTGGACAGGTACTAATTGGTTTGCCGGCCGTCTCATGTCGTCAACCGACCTTGCAGCGTGTTGACATTATCACGTAATTCCCTAAATAAGCCATCCATTTCGGTGTCGACTCCCTAGAGAGTGACATCACCATTACAGGCAATTGCTCCGCCTCCTCACCAACATCGTCCTCATACATGTCGACACACACGTACCGACACACAGCACACACACAGGGAATGCTCTGATAGAGGACAGGACCCCACTAGCCCTTTGGGGAGACAGAGGGAGAGTTTGCCAGCACACACCAAAACGCTATATTATACAGGGACAACCTTATATAAGTGTTTTCCCTTATAGCATCTTAATATATAATAATATCGCCAAATAAGTGCCCCCCCTCTCTGTTTTAACCCTGTTTCTGTAGTGCAGTGCAGGGGAGAGCCTGGGAGCCTTCCTAGCAGCGGAGCTGTGTAGGAAAATGGCGCTGTGTGCTGAGGAGAATAGGCCCCGCCCCCTTTTCGGCGGGCTTCTTCTCCCGTTTTTCTGACAACCTGGCAGGGGTTAAATACATCCATATAGCCCCAGGGGCTATATGTGATGTATTTTTAGCCAGCATAGGTACTTTCATTGCTGCCCAGGGCGCCCCCCCAAGCGCCCTGCACCCTCAGTGACCGTTGGTGTGAAGTGTGCTGAGAGCAATGGCGCACAGCTGCAGTGCTGTGCGCTACCTCATGAAGACTGAGAAGTCTTCAGCCGCCATTTCTGGACCTCTTCTCTCTTCAGCATCTGCAAGGGGGTCGGCGGCGCGGCTCCGGTGACCCATCCAGGCTGTACCTGTGATCGTCCCTCTGGAGCTAGTGTCCAGTAGCCTAAGAAGCCAATCCATCCTGCACGCAGGTGAGTTCACTTCTTCTCCCCTAAGTCCCTCGTTGCAGTGAGCCTGTTGCCAGCAGGACTCACTGAAAATAAAAAACCTAACAAAACTTTTACTCTAAGCAGCTCTTTAGGAGAGCCACCTAGATTGCACCCTTCTCGGCCGGGCACAAAAACCTAACTGAGGCTTGGAGGAGGGTCATAGGGGGAGGAGCCAGTGCACACCACCTGATCCTAAAGCTTTTACTTTTGTGCCCTGTCTCCTGCGGAGCCGCTATTCCCCATGGTCCTGACGGAGTCCCCAGCATCCACTTAGGACGTCAGAGAAATTAGGTAACATGGGCATCAGTAGGTTTCGGTGTGAAAACACAGATTCCAGAACTAAGATTAAGATTTTTAACCAAGTCAAAATTTCTAAATTTATAGTTACAGAAAAAGAAAGGTTACAAGAATATAATTATTACTTTAAAAAGTTTATATAGTCACACAAATAATTATAATTTCAAGAAATAATATAGGGGGGAAAAAGGGACAATGCTCATATCACCTAGGCAGGGCTGAACGCTGTGTGAGGTGAAGTCTCCTCTAGTAGGTATGTGGTACATTTTTTAATAGATTTCTTAGGCCTTAAGTTTTCATTATTCCATTCACAATTTAACTATAATTAAACTTATATATAAACTATAATTGTACTGTCTGATAAAGTCATAAAAAAACAAACTTTTACATAATTCACCTGATTATAATCATTGTATTTTCCTGTTTTAGGTAGATCGTTGGCCAGACACTGGATTTGTGAAAAAACTGCAAAGGAAGGACAATACGTTCTACTATTACAATAAACAAAGGGAGTGTGAAGACAGAGAAGTCCATAAAGTAAAAGTTTATATCTACTGAATATCACTGCACTTTGATGTGAACTGGCATGTCCAATAAATTTACTAATGTGTTAACAGTGATATCTTTTATTTGTTTTGTGTCCTGCTGAAGATGCACATATTTTATAGTAAATATTGTCTTTTTTGTCATTAATTTCATTTACCATTATACAAACCAGACTTTGAAAGTGAAAGTTAAATTGTTCAACTGACCTTTTGCAGACCCTCCAACATGACCCGTCCTACCAGGTACAAAGGGGGTAATTCCGAGCTGGTCACACGCAGACTATTTTTTGCACTGCTGGGTTCAGGTAATCGCCGCTTACAGGGGAGGGGGTTTGAGCTGTGCAGGGCTGCGATCGGCTGTGCAGAGAGCTGCACAGGCAAAAAGTTTGTGCAGTCGCTGCACAGCTCAAGACTTATCAGCTTTGATGATCCTTCCTGGAGCTGACGTCAGGATCCCTCCCTGCAAACGGCCAGGCACGTCTGCATTTTCTTCGACACTCCAAGAAAACGGTGAGTTGACACCTCCAGACAGCCTTTCCCTGTCAATCTTCTTGCGTTCGCCGCTGCAAATGCTTTCTTCGTTCTTCTCGTCGCTGCCCGGCAATGGCAGCAAGGCGCCTGCACATTGCGGCCCGCATGCATGAGCTGTTGTGACCGGATCGCACGGCTGCAAAAAACTGCAGCGTGCCATCGGGTCAGAATGACCCCCAAAGTGCTTTGCTCCTGGGCTTCCCTCTTAATTTATGACTGCGGGCAAACACCTTTCTTATCAACTGCCTAGTTCAACATTGGTGAAGACAATCAGAAATTATGAAGGAAGTCCAAAGCAGAGTATTTTGTACCCGATGGCAGAGGTCATATTGGAGGATTTGCTTCTGTATTATATTGGGAGGAAGGATTCCAGGACACATTTATAAAAAGTGATCCTGGAGAATGGCTTTTTCAATCAGGTTTTGGGGGTGGGCATTAGCTAGTACAGCAACATATGTGATTGCAGGGAGGGAAGCATTTGCATATAAAAATTATTATTCGGAAAATAATGGGAGCTAAACTTCAGAACGTTCCAAGGAATAGAAATAAGGGGCCAAATGCAATGCAGTGCGAGACAGTCGAAGCTCCGAGATTCCGGACGAACTCATACGTTTTTTTTAAAAGCGACAATCATTTACAAGGCAAAACCAAGTTGGTTTTGCCTTGCAAATGATTGCCGCTTTAAAAAAACTTACACTTACAGATGGTCACACAGCAGTAAAATATAGAGGTTAAAATCAATTTCACAAATTAAATATAGGTGCTTAAAGATAGAAACGTGAAAATTTGAAGAAAAAAAGAAGACTGCTCCACTCGTCTCCTTATATTATATATTTCTCTATACTAAGGAAATCCAATTTTTCTCAGTGTTGCATGTGTTCTGCAATCTATTAGGTGCTGCCTTTATGCATTCAATAAATTATTTATATAGCTTCAATTCATTATCTATTTGCTGTTATCAATGACTCTGTTTGTATTAAATATACATACACATGTGTTACTTAATAACTGGAGGTTATTTCTTGTCAATACATTTATTTGCACAGCAGATATTTATTTGATAATGAACATAGTGTGGAGAGGCAGTAAGCTACAAAATTTCCTTATTGCCCACTATTCTAATTACTTATATATTCATCTCCTCTGCAAAAGCCCAAATCTGTGACTCTGTGCCTGTGTGTATAACGCTGGGCATGACTAGGAGCTCTCATTGGGTTAGCGGCAGGGCTATCACACCCAGTCCACAGCTGATTGGGCGAGAAACGCCCTCCCACACAGGTTACATCCAATTGGAGGGTCTGCACTTTGGTTGTTGTGTGTTCCCAGAGCAGGATTACCAATGGGGCTGATGGAGCTGCAGCTCCAGGTCCATACCCCAAAATAGGCCCACTGCTTCTGCAGCAACATACCCTCCAACAATGGGGGTCATTCCGAGTTGATCACTAGCTGCCGTTGTTCGCAGCGCAGTGATCAGGCTAAAAATCTGCATTTCTGCGCAAGCACCGCAATGCGTAGGCGCGTCGTACATGTACAATGAGCATCATGGGTTTGCACAGAGTCTAACGAACATTCCTGTCGCACGGCCGAACGCAGGAAGATTGACATGAAGTGGGCGTTTCTGGGTGGCAACCGACCATTTTCAGGGAGTGTTTGGAAAAACGCAGGCGTGGCTGGGCGGGTGTGTGACATCACAAGCCGTCCCTCCGTCATTAGAATCAATGCACACGAAGAGTAACTACAGGGCTGGTCTTGTTTTGCACAAAAAGATTTTGCAGGCGCTCTGCTGCACAAGCGTTCGCACTTCTGCAAAGCGAAAACACACTCCCCAGTGGGCAGCCACAATGCGTTTGCACGCCTGCTAAAAATTGCTAGCAAGCGATCAACTCGGAATGACCCCCTATGTACACATAAAAATCGGTACAAATACGAGAAGGGGGCGTGGCTATGGGTAAAGTGGCATGGCCCCGCCCCTTTTCCTAGACTTTTAATGGAGGTTTGGAGAGCCAGAAATTGGTACAGACCATAAAAAAAAAGGTACTGTACCTGCCAAAAAGGTACAGTTGGGGGGTATGCCACTGCATCTGCAGCAAGTCTATAAATATTTGGCCGGCATGCGCCCCCCAAACGGTGTGTCGACACCCACAAAATGCAGTAGGAGGGCGTCCAGTGACCCCTCAAAACTCTTCTGTAACCAAAGGTGGGGGAAACACAATCACCATGTGGATTCCAATTATAATAGTGCACTTACAAGAAGTAGGTAGAAAATAAGAATTTACTCACCGGTAATTCTATTTCTCGTAGTCCGTAGTGGATGCTGGGAACTCCGTAAGGACCATGGGGAATAGACGGGCTCCGCAGGAGACTGGGCACTCTAAAGAAAAGATTAGGTACTATCTGGTGTGCACTGGCTCCTCCCTCTATGCCCCTCCTCCAGACCTCAGTTAGGGAAACTGTGCCCGGAAGAGCTGACATTACAAGGAAAGGATTTTTGGAATCCAGGGTAAGACTCATACCAGCCACACCAATCACACCGTACAACTTGTGATAACCTTACCCAGTTAACAGTATGAACAACAACTGAGCCTCACTCAACGGATGGCTCATAACAATAACCCTTATTTAAGCAATAACTATATACACGTATTGCAGAAAGTCCGCACTTGGGACGGGCGCCCAGCATCCACTACGGACTACGAGAAATAGAATTACCGGTGAGTAAATTCTTATTTTCTCTGACGTCCTAGTGGATGCTGGGAACTCCGTAAGGACCATGGGGATTATACCAAAGCTCCCAAATGGGCGGGAGAGTGCGGATGACTCTGCAGCACCGAATGAGCAAACACAAGGTCCTCCTCAGCCAGGGTATCAAACTTGTAGAACTTTGCAAAGGTGTTTGAACCCGACCAAGTAGCCGCTCGGCAAAGCTGTAAAGCCGAGACCCCTCGGGCAGCCGCCCAAGAAGAGCCCACCTTCCTTGTGGAATGGGCTTTTACTGATTTTGGATGCGGCAATCCAGCCGCTGAATGAGCCAGCTGAATCGTGCTACAGATCCAGCGAGCAATAGTTTGCTTTGAAGCAGGAGCACCCAGCTTGTTGGGTGCATGCAGGATAAACAGCGAGTCAGTCTTCCTGACTCCAGCCGTTCTGGAAACATATATTTTCAAAGCCCTGACTACGTCCAGCAACTTGGAGTCCTCCAAGTCCCGAGTAGCCGCAGGCACCACAATAGGTTGGTTCAAATGAAACGATGATACCACCTTTGGGAGAAATTGGGGACGAGTCCGCAATTCTGCCCTGTCCATATGGAAGATCAGATAAGGGCTTTTACATGACAAAGCCGCCAATTCTGACACACGCCTAGCCGATGCTAAGGCCAACAGCATGACCACTTTCCACGTGAGATACTTTAGTTCCACGGTCTTAAGTGGCTCAAACCAGTGGGATTTCAGGAAATCCAACACAAAGTTAAGATCCCAAGGTGCCACTGGTGGCACAAAAGGGGGCTGAATATGCAGCACTCCCTTAACAAACGTCTGAACCTCAGGCAGTGAAGCCAGTTCTTTTTTAAAGAAAATGGATAGGGCCGAAATCTGGACCTTTATGGACCCTAATTTTAGGCCCATAGACACTCCTGACTGTAGGAAGTGCAGGAATCGACCCAGCTGGAATTCCTCTGTAGGGGCCGTCCTAGCCTCACACCAAGCAACATATTTTTGCCATATACGGTGATAATGCTTTGCTGTCACGTCCTTCCTAGCCTTTATCAGCGTAGGAATAACTTCATCCGGAATGCCTTTTACCGCTAGGATCCGGCGTTCAACTGCCATGCCGTCAAACGCAGCCGCGGTAAGTCTTGGAACAGACAGGGCCCTTGTTGCAGCAGGTCCTGTCTGAGAGGCAGAGGCCATCGGTCCTCTGTGCGCATTTCTTGCAGTTCCGGGTACCAAGTCCTTCTTGGCCAATCCGGAACAATGAGTATTGTTCTCACTCCTCTTTTTCTTACAATTCTCAGCACCTTTGGTATGAGAGGAAGAGGAGGAAACACATATACCGACTGGAACACCCACGGTGTCACTAGCGCGTCCACAGCTATCGCCTGAGGGTCCCTTGACCTGGCGCAATATCTTTTTAGCTTTTTGTTGAGGCGGGACGCCATCATGTCCACCTGTGGCAGTTCCCATCGATTTGCAATCTGTGTGAAGACTTCTTGATGAAGTCCCCACTCTCCCGGGTGGAGGTCGTGTCTGCTGAGGAAATCTGCTTCCCAGTTGTCCACTCCCGGAATGAACACTGCTGACAGTGCTTGCACGGGATTCTCCGCCCAACGAAGAATCTTTGTGGCTTCCGCCATTGCCATCCTGCTTCTTGTGCCGCCCTGGCGGTTTACATGGGCGACCGCCGTGATGTTGTCTGACTGAATCAGCACTGGTTGGTCTCGAAGCAGGGGCTCCCCTTGACTCAGGGCGTTGTATATGGCCCTTAGTTCCAGTATATTTATGTGCAGACAAGTCTCCTGACTTGACCACAGCCCTTGGAAGTTTCTTCCCTGAGTGACTGCCCCCCATCCGCGGAGGCTTGCATCCGTGGTCACCAGGACCCAGTCCTGTATGCCGAACCTGCGGCCCTCGAGAAGATGAGCACTCTGCAGCCACCACAGAAGAGACACCCTGGCCCTGGGGGATAGGGTGATTAACCGATGCATCTGAAGATGTGATCCGGACCATTTGTCCAGTAAGTCCCATTGGAAGGACCTCGTATGGAACCTGCCGAAGGGAATGGCCTCGTATGAGGCCACCCTCCTTCCCAGGACTCGAGTGCAGTGATGCACTGACCCCTGTTTTGGTTTTAATAGATTCCTGACCAGTGTCACAAGCTCCTGAGCTCTCTCTATCGAGAGATAACCCTTTTCTGATCTGTGTCTAGGATCATGCCTAGGAGAAGCAGATGAGCTGTAAGAACCCACTGCGACTTTGGAATATATAGAATCCAGCCGTGTTGCCGTTCCACTTCCAGAGAAAGTGATACGCTGTTCAGCAACTGCTCTCTTGATCTCGCTTTTATGAGATCGTCCAAGTACGTGATAATAGTGACACCTTGCTTCCGCAGGAGCACCATCATTTCCACCATTACCTTGGTGAACATTCTCAAGGCCGTGGAGAGACCAAACGGCAACCTCTGAAATTGGTAATGACAATCCCGTACCGTAATTCTGAGGTACGCCTGATGAGGTGGATAAATGGGGACCTGAAGGTATGCATCCTTTATGTCCCGAGTCACCTTTCAGGCTTGCAATAACCGCTCTTAGCGATTTCAACGTGAACTTGAACCTTTTCAGGTATATGTTCAGGGATTTTAAATTCAATATGGGTCCCACCGAACCGTCAGGTTACGGGACTACAACATGGTCGAATAATAACCCCCTCCTTGTTGAAGGAGGGGAACCTTGACCACCGCCTGTTGAAGATACAATTTGTGAATTGCAGTTAACACTGTTTCCCTCTCGTGGGGGGAAGCCGGCAAGGCCGTCGGTGAGGGGGCATCTTCTCAAAGTCCAGCTTATATCCCTGAGACACAATATCGATCGCCCAGGGATCTAACCGGGAGTGAACCCACTTGTGGCTGAACTTACGAAGGCGTGCCCCCACCGGGCCTAGCTCCGCCTGTGGAGCCCCAGCGACATGCGGTGGATTTTTGTAGAGGCCGAGGAGGACTTCTGTTCCTGGGAACTAGCTGTGTTGTGCAGTTTCTTTCCTCTGCCGCCGCCTCTGGCAAGAAAGGACGCACCTCGGACTTTCTTGTTTCTTTATTCGAAAGGCTGCATTTGATAATGTCGTGCTTTCCTAGGCTGTGCAGGAATATAAGGCAAAATAATAAGAATTTACTCACCGGTAATTCTATTTCTCGTAGTCCGTAGTGGATGCTGGGAACTCCGTAAGGACCATGGGGAATAGCGGGCTCCGAAGGAGGCTGGGCACTCTAGAAAGATCTTAGACTACCTGGTGTGCACTGGCTCCTCCCACTATGACCCTCCTCCAAGCCTCAGTTAGGTACTGTGCCCGGAAGAGCGTACACAATAAGGAAGGATTTTGAATCCCGGGTAAGACTCATACCAGCCACACCAATCACACCGTACAACTCGTGATATGAAACACAGTTAACAGTATGAAACAATAGAGCCTCTCAACAGATGGCTCAACAATAACCCGATTTAGTTAACCATAACTATGTACAAGTATTGCAGATAAACCGCACTTGGGATGGGCGCCCAGCATCCACTACGGACTACGAGAAATAGAATTACCGGTGAGTAAATTCTTATTTTCTCTAACGTCCTAGTGGATGCTGGGAACTCCGTAAGGACCATGGGGATTATACCAAAGCTCCCAAACGGGCGGGAGAGTGCGGATGACTCTGCAGCACTGAATGAGAGAACTCCAGGTCCTCCTCAGCCAGGGTATCAAATTTGTAGAATTTTTGCAAACGTGTTTGCCCCTGACCAAGTAGCTGCTCGGCAAAATTGTAAAGCCGAGACCTCTCGGGCAGCCGCCCAAGATGAGCCCACCTTCCTTGTGGAATGGGCATTGACAGATTTTGGCTGTGGCAGGCCTGCCACAGTATGTGCAAGCTGAATTGTACTACAAATCCAACGAGCAATAGTCTGCTTAGAAGCAGGAGCACCCAGCTTGTTAGGTGCATATAGGATAAACAGCGAGTCAGATTTTCTGACTCTAACCGTTCTGGAAACATATATTTTCAGTGCCCTGACAACGTCTAGCAACTTGGAGTCCTCCAAGTCCCTAGTAGCCTAGGCACCACAATAGGCTGGTTCAGGTGAAACGCTGACACCACCTTTGGGAGAAACTGGGGACGAGTCCTCAATTCTGCCCTATCCATATGGAAAATCAAATAAGGGCTTTTACAAGACAAAGCCGCCAACTTTGATACTCGCCTGGCAGAAGCCAAGGCCAATAACATAACCACCTTCCACGTGAGATATTTCAGATCCACGGTTTTTAGTGGTTCAAACCAATGTGATTTTAAGAAACTCAACACCACGTTGAGATCCCAAGGTGCCACAGGAGGCACAAACGGGGGCTGACTCTGCAGCACTCCTTTTATAAATGTCTGAACTTCAGGTACTGAAGCTAGTTCTTTTTGAAAGAAAATCGACAGAGCCGAGATCTGTACCTTAATGGAACCCAATTTAAGGCCCATAGTCACTCCTGCTTGCAGGAAATACAGAAATCGACCTAGTTGAAATTCCTCTGTTGGGGCCCTTTCGGCCTCACACCATGCAACATATTTTCGCCATATGCGGTGATAATGAGTTGCTGTAACCTCTTTCCTGGCTTTATTAAGCGTAGGAATGACTTCCTCCGGAATGCCGTTTTCCTTCAGGATCCGGCGTTCAACCGCCATGCCGACAAACGCAGCCGCGGTAAGTCTTGGAACAGACAGGGCCCCTGCTGCCGCAGGTCCTGTCTGAGTGGCAGAGGCCATGGGTCCTCTGATATAAATTCTTGAAGTTCTGGGTACCAAGCTCTTCTTGGCCATCCACGAGTATCGTTCTTACTCCTCGCCTTCTTATTATTCTCAGTACCTTTGGTATGAGAGGCAGAGGGGAGAACACATAAACCGACTGGTACACCCACGGTGTTACCAGAGCGTCCATAGCTATCGCCTGAGGGTCCCTTGACCCGGTGCAATATCTTTTATAGCTTTTTGTTGAGGCGGGACGCCATCATGTCCACCTGTGGCCTTTCCCAATGGTGTACAATCCTATTGGAAGACTTCTGGAGGAAGTCCCCATTCTCCCGGGTGGAGGTCGTGTCTGTTGAGAAGATCTGCTTCCCAGTTGTCCACTCCGGGAATGAACACTGCTGACAGTGCTAACACATGATTTTCCGCCTATCGGAGAATCCTTGTGGCTTCTGCCATCGCCATCCTGCTTCTTGTGCCGCCCTGTTGGTTTACATGGGCGACTGCCGTGATGTTGTCTGATTGGATCAGTACCGGCTGGTTTTGAAGCAGAGGCCTTGCCGGCCTCAGGGCATTGTAAATGGCCCTCAGGTCCAGAATATTTATGTGTAGGGAAATAACCTGACTTGACCAAAGTCCCTGGAAATTTCTTCCCTGTGTGACTGCCTCCCAGCCTCAAAGGCTGGAATCCATGGTCACTAGGACCTAGTCCTGTATGCCGAACCTGCGGCCCTCTTGAAGATGGGCACTCTGCAGCCACCACAGTAGAGATAACCCTGTCTCCAAGGACCAGGGTATCAGCCTATGCATCGGAAGATGCGATCCGGACCACTTGTCCAACAGGTCCCTCTGAAAAGTTCTTGTATGGAACCTGCCTAATGGGATTGCTTCGTAGGAAGCTACCATTTTTCCCAGGACTCGCGTGCAATGATGCACCGCTACCTATTTTGGCTTCAGGAGGTCTCTGACTAGAGATGACAACTCCTTGGCTTTCTCCTCCGGGAGAAACACTATTTCTGGTTTATGTCCAGAACCATCCCCAGGAACAGTAGACGTGTCATAGGAACCAGCTGTGACTTTGGACTGTTTAGAATCCAACCATGCTGTTGTAGCACTTTCCAAAATAGTGCTACCCCGACTACCAACTGCTCCTTGGACCTCGCCCTTATAACGAGATTGTCCAAGTACGGGATAATTACAACTCCCTTTTTTTTGAAGGAGTATCAACATTTCGGCCATTACCTTGATAAAACACCCTCGGTGCCATGTACAGTCTGGACGGCAGTGTCTGGACTTGGTAATGGTAATCCTGTACCACAAATCTGAGGTACTCCTGGCAAGGATGGTAAATGGGGACATGCAGGTAAGCATCCTTGATGTCCCAGGATACCATGTAATCCCCCTCGTCCAGGCTTGGAATAACCGCCCTGAGCGATTCCATCTTGAACTTGAATTTTTGTGTTCAAGGATTTTAAATATAAAATGGGTCACACCGAACCATGCGGTTTCGGTACCCCAACCCGTGTGGAATAGTAACCCCGTCCTTGTTGAAGTAGGGGCACCTTGAGTATTACCTGCTGGGAATACCGCTTATTAATTGCCTCTAGCACAGCCTCCCTGCCTGAGGGAGTTGTCAGCAAGGCATATTTTAGGAAACGGCTGGGGGGGAGACATCTCGAATTCCAGCTTGTACCCCTGAAATACTACTTGAAAGAAACAGGGATCCACCTGTGAGCGAGCCCACTAATTGCTGAAATTTTTTGAGACGGCCCCCCACCGTACCTGGCTACACCTGTGGAGCACCCGCGTCATGGTGTGGCCTCACAGGAGGTGGGGGAAGAATCTTGATTCTGGGAACAGGCTGACTGGTGCAGCTTTTTTCCCTCTACCCTTGTCTCTGTACAGAAAGGAAGCGCCATTTGACCCGCTTGCTTTTCTGAAGCCGAAAGGATTGTACCTTTGTCTGTGAGGAAACCTGAGGTAAAATTATTTCTTCCCAGCAGTTGCTGTGGATACGAGGTCCCAGAGACCATCCCCAAATAATTCCTCACCCTTATAAGGCTCTCTATGCGCTTTTTAAGTCAGCATCACCTGTCCAGTGACAGGTCTCTAATACCCTCCTGACAGAATGGACATTACATTTATTTTGGATGCCAGCCGGCAAAATATCCCTCTGTGCATCCCCCATATATAAGACGACGTCTTTAATATGTTTTTATGTTTTCCAACTAGTATCCCTGTTTGACAGGGTCACCGACCACGCTGCAGCAGCACTATCTGCAGGTCTCAGTCTAGTACCTGAGTGTGTAAATACAGACTTCAGGATAGCCTCCTGTTTTTTATCAACAGGTACCTATTAAAGTGGCCGTATCCTAAGACGGCAGTGCCACCTTTTTTGACAACTGTGTGAGCGCCTTATCCACCCTAGGGGATATCTCCCAGCGTAACTTATCCACCTGGCGGGAAAGGGTACGCCATCAGTAACTTTTTATAAATTACCAGTTTCTTAACGGGGGAACCCACGCTTTCACACACTTCATTTATTCATCTGATGGGGGAACAAAACACTGCCTGTTTTTTCTCCCCAAACCTAAAACCCATTTTTAGAGGTGCTTGGGTTAAAGTCAGAAATGTATAACACATTTTTTATTGCCGGGATCACGTCACGGATGTTCCTAGTGGATTGTGTATATGTCTCCACCTTGTCGACACTGGAGTCAGACTCCGTGTCGACATCTGTGTCTGCCATCTGAGAGAGCGGGCGTTTTTGAGCCCCTGATGGCCTTTGAGACGCCTGGGTAAGCGCGGGCTGCGAAGCCGGCTGTCCCACAGCTGTTACGTCATCCACCCTTTTATGTAAGGAGTTGACACTGTCGGTTAATACCTTTCACCTATCCATCCACTCTGGTGTCGGCCCCACAGGGGGCGACATCACATATATCGGCCTCTGTTCTGTCACCATATAAGCCTCCTCATTCAACATGTCGACACAGCCGTACCGACACACCGCAGACACACAGGGAATGCTCTAAACGAGGACAGGACCCACAAAAGCCCTTTGGGGGGACAGAGTAAGAGTATGCCAGCACACACCAGAGCGCTATATATATACAGGGACTAACTGAGTTATGTCCCTAATAGCTTTTATATAATATACTGTATACAGTGCCAATTTTAATGCCCCCCCTCTCTTTTCCCTCTTACTGTACTGTAGAATTGCAGGGAAGAGCCAGGGAGCTTCCCTCCAGCCGAGCTGTGAGGGAAAAATGGCGCCAGTGTGCGGAGGAGATAGGCTCCGCCCCTTTTTCGCAGCCTATTCTCCCGTTTTTTATGGAATTCTGGCAGGGGTATTTACCTCATATATAGCCCCTGGGGCCATATATTGAGGTATTTTAGCCAGCCAAGGTGTTTTTATTGCTGCCTCAGGGCGCCCCCCCCAGCGCCCTGCACCCTCAGTGACCGGAGTGTGAAGTGTGTGAGAGGAGCAATGGCGCACAGCTGCAGTGCTGTGCGCTACCTTGGTGAAGACAGAGTCTTCATGCCGCCGATTTTCCGGACCATCTTCTTGCTTCTGGCTCTGTAAGGGGGACGGCGGCGCGGCTCCGGGACCGAACATCAAGGCTGGGCCTGCGGTCGATCCCTCTGGAGCTAATGGTGTCCAGTAGCCTAAGAAGCCCAATCCGGCTGCAAGCAGGCGAGTTCGCTTCTTCTCCCCTTAGTCCCTCGCTGCAGTGAGCCTGTTGCCAGCAGGTCTCACTGAAAATAACAAATTCTAAGACTATAACTTTCTAAGAGCTCAGGAGAGCCCCTAGTGTGCATCCAACCTCGGCCGGGCACGAAATCTAACTGAGGCTTGGAGGAGGGTCATAGTGGGAGGAGCCAGTGCACACCAGGTAGTCTAAGATCTTTCTAGAGTGCCCAGCCTCCTTGGGAGCCCGCTATTCCCCATGGTCCTTACGGAGTTCCCAGCATCCACTAGGACGTTAGAGAAATTAGAATTTACCAGCTAAAGCTGCGGAGACCAGGTCCGAGAACCCTTCTCCACACAATCCTCAGCCTTCCATATGCCTCTTAAGTCGGCATCATCTGTCCAGTGCATATTCTACAGGACACATCAAGCAGAAATCGACATAGCTTTGACTCCAGGACCCAGTATACTCATGTCTCTTTGGGCATATATATATATATATATATATATATATATATATATATATATATATATATATATCTATCTATCTATCTATCTCTTAAGACAGCATCTTCAATATGTATATATCTATATATATATACATATATATATATATATATATATCTATATGCATACTAGGGTCTCAATCTCTGCTGATAAGGTACCTGTCCACGCTGCCACAGCGCTATAAACCCATGCCGACACAATCGCCGGTCTGAGTAGTGTACTAGAATGTGCACGCTATCTGCAGGATCCCTGAGAACAGCTAGTGCTACCGTCTGGGCAAACGTGACACCCTAGGGGAAGATTCCCATCACATCCTGGCCCTGGTGGGGAAAGGATACTGCCTGAGCATTCCTTGTGTGAAGCTGCAGTTTCTTGTCTGGAGATTCCCACCCTTTTTCCTCATGAGAGGAGGGAAATTTACCTCAGCTTTCTTCCCCGTAACATGTGTACCCTTGTGTCAGGGACAAATGAGTCATCAGTGATATGCAAATCATCTTTTATTACAATAATCATATACTGAATACCTTTCAGCCATTTTGGCTGTAACTTTGCATTATCGTAGTCGACACTGGAGTCAAACTCCGTGTCGATATCAGTGTGTATTATTTTGGATAGTGATCATTGTGAGACTCTGAAGGTCTCTGCGACATAGGGACAGACATGGGTAGATTTCCTGTCTGTTCTCTCATCTTTTGTGCAATAAATTCACCTCAGCACTTACACATATCCAAACAGGTGTCGGCGTTGTCGACGGAGACACCCTCTCACACACATTTTCTCTATCTCCTCCTTAGGGGAGCCTTTTACCTCAGACATGTCGACACACGCGTACCGACACACCACACACACAGGGGATGCTCTATTTGAAGACAGTTCCCCCACAAGGCCCTTTGGAGAGACAGAGAGAGAGTATGCCAGCACACACCCCAGCGCTATATAACCCAGGGATTACACTACAACTCAGTGTTTACCCAGTAGCTGCTGTATATACAAATTTGCACCTAAATTTATGTGCCCCCCCTCTTTTCAGCCTTTGTGTATCTGGATACTGCAGGGGAGAGCCTGGGGAGCTTCTTTCCAGCGGAGCTGTGAATAGAAAATGGCGCTGGTGTGCTGAGGAAGAAGGCCCCGCCCCCTCAGCGGCGGGCTTCTGTCCCGCTTTCTGTGTGAAAAAATGGCGGGGTTTTTTACATATATACAGTGCCAGACTGTATATATGTATTTTTATTGCTAAAAGGTACTTCAATTGCTGCCCAGGGCGCCCCCCCCGCAGCGCCCTGCACCCTACAGTGACCGGAGTGTGTAAGTGTGCTGGGAGCAATGGCGCACAGCTGCGGTGCTGTGCGCTACCTTAAATGAAGACAGGAGTCTTCTGCCGCCGATTTCGTCGTCTTCAAGCTTCTGTTCTTCTGGCTCTGCGAGGGGGACGGCGGCGCGGCTCCGGGAACGGACGAACGAGGACAGGTGCCTGTGTTCGAACCCTCTGGAGCTAATGGTGTCCAGTAGCCTAAGAAGCACAAGCTAGCTGCAAGCAGGTAGGTTTGCTTCTCTCCCCTTAGTCCCACGTAGCAGTGAGTCTGTTGCCAGCAGAAGCTCACTGAAAATAGAAAACCTAATAAATACTTTCTTTACTAGTAAGCTCAGGAGAGCCTACTAGGAGCACCCAGCTCTGGCCGGGCACAGATTCTAACTGGGGTCTGGAGGAGGGGCATAGAGAGAGGAGCCAGTGCACACCAGATAGTACCTAATCTTTTCTTTAAAGTGCCCAGTCTCCTGCGGAGCCCGTCTATTCCCCATGGTCCTTACGGAGTTCCCAGCATCCACTAGGACGTCAGAGAAATAAGGAACAGAATCATAACAGTCCAATGACGATTCCTTTCTTCGAATGTTTTCCACCAAGGGCTCAACTCATTGTGAAATGAGGATGGCGTACACCTTTTTGCTGAAGGCTTGTTCTCCACGACTCTTAAAAAGCAAACTATTCTTCAGATACCATAAAAACCTGTCCCCAGTACACACCCCACCTCATCATATGTTAGCTGGTCACCCTTGCTTGTATCATCTACGCAGGGCCGGTTCTTGCCCTTGTGGCGCCTCTGGCAAACATATAGGGGTGTGGCTTCATATGGAGGCGTGGTCAGTTACGCCCCCATTTTCCCCCTTGAAGCGCAGCTGAAAGAAAAAAAATGTATACTTACGATCCCCGCTCCTGATTCCAGACCGCTGCAGACCTCCGCCGCTCTTCTCTCCACGGATCTATGGGAGAGACGTCAGTCATCACGTCTCTCCCATAGCACAGCACAGACACTAGAGGTCAATTATGACCCCTAGCGTCTGTGCCACAATGCTGTGCAGTGCGCGATGACATCGCGCACCGCACAGCAAAGGTCCTCTCCACGAAGGGAAACTAGACGCGTAGCGTCTGGTTCCCTTCTCAGCAGGGGACCAGCGGGGGGCACAGTGGAGGATCTTGCCATGGTGCGGCGCCCTCCGGAAGGCGGCACCCTGGGCAAAAGTCCTGCTTGCCCGTGGCAAGATCCGCTACTGCATGGGAGAAACTTTGTAAAGAGGCCACACTATTTACATAAACCTTTTTCTGCAAAAATGCTCATTTCTTGTTTTGAGAGATAATATTGGAGACAGCCCCTCCTTTTGCCAAATTTTGGTTTATCTTTCTTTGGCATTAATTGTTCAAAAATTGCAACAGCAGGATTCTACTGTACATGCAGATTTTTTTGTGAAAAAAAATCCCACTAACATTATAATATGCCTACATGTATATATTTTATGTTTAGATAAAACATCGGTTTGACAACATCCGTTTTTCGCACTTCTTACTGATGTTTCACCAATATTTTTTACAGGCTATACAATTAGATTAGCCTTTAAAAAATAGCTCTCCTCCCAAAAACACACAAGTTCAGTGAGAAACCGCAAAACAAAATCCCTGCCCCGCACCTCGCCCGGGGCTTTTCGGGGCTAATTGGATAGCTCTGGCACACTAATTACCCTACTATATGTAGGTATAAAATCACAGCTTAATAAGGCCATTTTTTAAACTAGGAAAGCTCATGCATTACATGTAGGAACTTCTTTTTAATTTGACAATATATGGGATTTTTTTTCTTAATACTGTTTAAGTCATTGGTGATCACCTAGAGGATACTGGGAATCCATTTAGTACCATGGGGTATAGACGGGTCCACTAGGAGCCTTGGGCACTTTAAGAATTTGATAGTGTGCGCTGGCTCCTCCCTCTATGCCCCTCCTACCACACTCAGTTTAGAAAATGTGCCCGGAGGAGCCGGTCACGTCGCTAGAAGCTCCTGAAGAATTTTCTGAATTTATTTTGTATGTTTGTCATTTTCAGGCAGGGCTAGATGGCACCAGCCTGCCTGCTTCGTGGGACTTAAGGTGTGTACACACGGTGAGATAAATCTGTGAGATTTTGACTATATAGTCAAAATCTTATGAAAAGTTAGTGCATATCTCAAGGAGTTAGGCAGCTTGTGATACTGATTCGATCCCGATGCGCGCTCCCGTGGGGTCGGTATCGCAAGGCTAGATAGACTGTGCAGGCAAGTCAATCTTGACTATCTAGTGTACAATCTAGTACAAAGTATAGTTAAAATTGGCACTTAGTCAAAATCGTACATAGACAAAATCTCAAGCACAGACAGTCAAAATCTGTACAATCTGTGCTATCTGGGGGAGTTCAAGGGAAATCGCATAGTCAAAATCGAACATAGCAGGGATCTCACCGTGTGTACACACCCTTAGGAGGAGGAACGGGCCAACCTCTTGAAGGGTTAATGGTCCCATTCCCTGCTGACAGGACACTAGCTCCTGAGGGAACTATTCGCAAGCCCACCACGGCTAGCGTACATTCCCGCAGAACACCGCCACCCCTAACAGAGCCAAAAGATAGAAGAGTGGCGAGTACTAAGCCAGCGTCCCGGTTAGCGGGTCGCCGGCCATTATGGCGGCATGAGGGTACGGAGACGCATGGTTTCTACAGCAGGCGGATGAATCTCCAGACACAGTGCAGACGCACCGCTTCTGAGTGAGCGAACGGAGTCTAAGTACACTACGTGTGTACACAGTACCCAGACTGGCATTACAGACGTAAAAGGGGGCTGACTCCATTTTAGGCACTAAAATTACCTCAGCCAGTATAAAAAAGCAGGGAGACCGCACGCCATTAAAGGGGGGGGGCTTCACTAAGAGCAGATCCAGCAGCTCACCAGCACCATTTTCCCTCTGCAGTGGACACAGACGCTGACTGACAGGGACGCGCAGCTCCTCCAGAGAGACTCCAGATTACCTCAGCGGTACCAGGGGGTCATAGCAGGGGGGAGCGCTTAGTAGTGTACAAAGTCCCCAATCTGTGTACTTAGCCTGCAACATGGCTAAGCTTGGCATTAGCAGTAGTGGTGCTGTGTGCTGGCTCCAGGCTATATCTGTGTCTCTCTTGAAGGTCTCTTTGTGTGCATTTAACCTGTTCCTGTATGTGTGTGCTGTCACAGTATGTCAGACAAAGAGTGTGTTTCATGTAAGGCACAGTGTTCCTCTTCGCCAGCGGGTTCACTGCAGTGTACTCAGTGCAGTGCACCCTCCCAGGCTAGCGGGGCAGAGACAGCTTGGCAGGATTCCAATAGGGGAATGATTTCCAATATTTCTACTAAATTGTTTAGCAATGAGAAAGAGACAATCGATGACTGAGTGTATGAACAGAGACTCAATACCCAAACCAGCGTCTCAATCCCCTGCCATTTGTCCGCAAAAACGTCCTTTGGCCCATACCCTGCAGTCTGACTCTGATGATGAGGGGTCAGACGAGGAGGGGGAGGTGGACTCAGAGAAGGGGGGGGGGGGGGGGGGGGGCTATTCTGTCACAGGGAATAGAGGCTCTCATACAAGCTGTCAGAGAAGTTCTGCATATTCCTGATAAGGTAACAGAGTAATCTGAGGAATCTTATTTTATAAAAAAATAAATCCTCAGCCACTTTTCCTGAGTCAAAAGGAACTAAATACCCTGTTTGAGGAACCATGGGTTAATCCTGATAGGAAATTACAAACCCCTAAAAGATTGAGATCATCTTTTCCCTTTTCCTCCAGAGGATAGGAAATAATGAGCAAATTCACCGATAGTGGCTGCATCAATATCCAGGCTGTCACGGAAAATTGTATTGCCTGTTCCTGGTGCAGCCCCTCTAAAAGACACGGCTGATCGTAGAAATGAGAATGCACTCAAAACTTTGTATACAGCTTCTGGGGTGTCCCAGAGACCCACTATAGCTTGTGGGTGGATTACTAAGGCCATCGCAAAATGGTCGGGTAACCTAATTAAGGGGTTAGGTACCTTGTCTCAGGGGGAGATTATTTTACTCCTGCAACATATACAGGACTCTGTGAACTTTATGGTGGAAGCCATAAAAGTAATAGGCTTGCTTAATGCATGCACCACTGCTATGGCAGTGTCAGCACGCAGAGGCTTATGGCTATGCCAGTGGACTGCGGACTCCAGGAAAGCCTACCTTTCACAGGAGAGGCTTTATTTGGAGATGAAACTAGACAAATGGATCTCTAAAGCTACTGCGGGTAAGCTCTGATGCTTGGAAGACTGGCAGGTGAGAGCTCAACTAAGGTTTTTCAGTCACATCTGGACAACATCATGCCAGGATCCCTGGGGCATAGATCTTATTTCCCAAGGCTACAGACTGGAGTTTCAGGAGTTCCCACCTCACAGATTCTTCAAATCAGGCTTACCAGTTTCACAGGAAGCAAGTATAACCTTACAGAGTGCCATTCAAAAACTGGTACAGACTCAGGTCATTGTTCCAGTTCCACCTCATCTGCAAGACAAGGGATATTATTCCAACTTGTTTGTAGTACCGAAACCGGACAGTTCGGTAAGACCGATTTTGATCCTCAAGTCGTCTAACCCGTACTTACGAGTGTTCAAATTCAAGGTGGAGTCTCTGAGAGCGGTGATCTCAGATCTGGAGGAGGGGGAATTCCTAGTGGATATCAAGGATGCGTACCTTCACGTTCCGATCTGGCCACCTCATAAGGCTTATCTATGGTTTGCACTGCAGGACTGCCACTACCAGTTCCAGGCCCTGCCATTTGGTCTCTCCACGGCACCGAGAGTTTTTACCAAGGTGATGGCAGAGATGATGTTTCTACTCCGCAAACAGGGAGTGAACATAATTCCGTACCTGGACGATCTTCTGATAAAGGCACAGTCCAGGGAGCGGTTGTTTGACAGCATTAGCCTCTCAACCAGCCTGCTCCTGGATCACGGGTGGATTCTGAACTTACCAAAATCTCACCTGGAACCGACGCAGAGGCTTTCCTTCCTGGGAATGATACTGGACACAGAGTCTCAGAGAGTGTTCCTTTCCTCGGAGAAGGCTATGGAAATCCATTTGATGGTTTGGCCTGTCCTGAAGCCAACCCGGATCTCGATGCATCTGTGCATTCACCTTCTGGGGAAAATGGTGGCCTCCTACGAGGCGCTTCAGTACGGAAGGTTTCATGTGAGGCCCTTCCAGTTGGATCTGTTGGACAAATGGTCCGGTTCGCATCTTCACATGTACCAGAGGATCTGTCTGTCACCAAAAGTCAGAATCTCCCTTCTGTGCTGGCTACAGACTTCTCACCTTGTCGAGGGTCGGCGGTTCGGGATTCAGAATTGGGTTCTGCTAACCACAGACGCAAGCCTCAGAGGTTGGGGAAGAGTCACCCAGGGGGTGCAGTTTCAGGGAAGATGGTCAAGTCAGGAAGTCGTCCTTCCAATAAACATCTTGGAACTCAGGGCAATCTACAATGCCCTTCTGCAGGCCTCATCTATACTTTAGAATCAGGCCATTAAAGTCCAGTCGGACAATGTAACGGCGGTAACATACATAAACTGACAGGATGGAATGAAAAGCAGAACAGCAATGTCAGAGGTGTCAAGAATTCTCTGGGTGGAAAAACACGCCATGGGGTTATCGGCAGTCTTCATTCTAGGAGTAGACAACTGTGAAGCAGACTTCCTCAGCAGACACGACCTGCACCCGGGGAGTGTGGACTCTACCCGGAGGTGTTCCGGTGGTTGACACGTCGGTGGGGATATCCACAGATCGACATGATGGCCTCTCGTTACAAGAAGAAGCTCAAGCGATCTTGTTCCAGGTCGAGAGACACAGAAGCAGTAGCGGTAGACACTCTGACAACTCCATGGGTCTACCAGCTGGTGTACGTGTTTCCTCCACTTCCTCTGATCCCAAGAATTCTAAAGAGAATAAAAAAGAAAAAGTTCAAGCAATCCTCATTGCTCCGGACTGGCCTAGAAGGGCCTGGTACGTGTATCTTCTCGAGATGCTGATCAAAGATCCGTGGGCTCTACCTCTTCGCAAGGATCTTCTGCAACAGGGCACGTTTATATATCAAGACTTACCGTGGCTACGTTTAACGGCATGGAAGTTGAATGGCTGATTCTAGCCAGGAGGGATTCCTGACAAGGTCATCCAGACTATGATCCAAGCCAGGGGGGGGGAGAGGGGGGCACGTCTAAACATTACCACTGTATATGGAAGAAGTATGTCTCTTGATGTGAGAGCAGACAATATTCTGCGGTGGAATTTCATCTGGGACGTCTCTTACTTTTTCTGCAGAATGGATGTGAGCCTACGCCTAGGCTCCATTAAAGTCCAGATTTCGGCTTTGTCTATTTTCTTTCAGAAAGAATTGGCTTCTCTCCCTGAGGTCCAGACGTTCTTGAAAGGTGTTCTGCACATCCAGCCTCCCTTTGTGCCTCCCACGGCACCTTGGGACCTCAATTTGGTGCTGCAGTTCCTCCAATCAGACTGGTTTCAACCGTTAAAGGAGGTTGACAAAAAGTACCTTATGTGGAAGACCGTCACACTGTTGGCCTTGGCCTCAGAAAGACGTGTCGGAGCTAGGGGTGTTGTCTCACAAGAGTCCCTACTTAATTTTCCATGGGGACAGAGCTGAACTCAGAACACGTCAGCAATTTCTTCCTAAGGTGGTGTCCGCTTTTCACATCAACCAACCTATTGTGGTTCCGGCTGTGATGAACACCTCTGCTACTTCAAAGTCTTTGGATGTTGTGAGGACTTGAAGGTGTATGTAAAGAGAACAACTCGTCACAGAAAATCCGACTCACTGTTCGTTCTCTATGATCCCAATAAAATTGGGTGTCCTGCTTCAAAGCAGTCTATTGCACGCTGGATCAGGCTCACTATCCAGCATGCTTATTCCACAGCAGGCTTGCCGGTTCCAAAATCTGCACAAGCCCACTCTACTAGGTCGTGGGTTCTTCTTGGGCGGCTGCCCAGGGTGTCTCGGCTTTACAGCTCTGCCGAGCAGCTACTTGGTCAGGTTCGAACATGTTTGCAAAGTTTTACAAGTTCAATACTTTGGTCTCTGAGGACCTTCAGTTTGGTCAATCAGTTCTGCAGGAACCTCAGCACTCTCCCACCCAGTTTGGGAGCTTTGGTACTTCCCCGTGGTACTAAATGGATTCCTAGTATCCTCTAGGATGTAAGAGAAAATAGGATTTTAATTATTTACCGGTAAATCCTTTTCACGTAGTCCGTAGAGGATACTGGGCGCCTGCCCGGTGCTTCATTCTTCCTGCACTGTTACTTGGTTAAGTATTCTGGTTTGTTCAGCTGTTGCTGCTCATGTTTCAAGTTTGGTAAGAATGGCTTTCCTATTGTTCTCTGTGCTGGTTTGTAATCTCACCACGTTTCTTATCTATCCTCTCAAAGTATGTCCATCTCCTCAGGCACAGTTTCCTAGACTGAGTCTGGTAGGAGGGGCACAGATGGGAGGAGCCAGCGCACACTATCAAATTCTTAACGTGCCCAAGGCTCCTAGTGGACCAGTCTATACCCCATGGTACTAAATGGATTCTCAGTATCCTCTACGTACTACGAGAAAAAGATTTACCGGTAGGTAATTAAAATCCTATTATTTCTGCAGTGCTGAGTAAATAGCTGCGAACAGTCTGCTTCATTTCAAAGAAAGGAATGCCTCATTATGGGGAGGGATAGGGCTCAAAAATGCCCTGTATTGGCCGATGGTGACTAGACAATAACTAATAAGAGGGCTGCATCATTTGAACACCTCTCTTTCAATTTGCGTTTTCCTGATTTTATGGATGCTACTGTAGGTCGGGGAAAGAGCTTTTGCTGCAAACATTTGTATTGGGGCACAAAGTTCAAAAGAGGGACCTTTCCTCTATCAAACAAGGGCGCTCCTATCCTTTTATGTTATATCGTGAGTAAGATACTGAGGTTTAAAAGTCCCTGTCCACAACTTTCTGTAAATTACATTTACATTGATTATAGAGCCATTGGCATCCATGTGATAAACGACAGCACTTCATGCAACTTTCCCCATCTGCCACCCATACCAGTGGGGAAGTTAGATTAAAATAAAATCACCTTTTCCAGAGTGGATGATGAGCCCCACTTGTTGGGCACAGTTTGGGTTGCACATAAAACAAAGATGAGTCAGGGACAAGATCAGGTGCGGTTAACTGTACTGACCTCCAAGGGGGAATTCAGTTAGCTGTGGGGTTTACCCCACTGGTAATTTCTGGCAAAAAACACTGCGTCACAGGGTAAGGCTATTCAATAAAACAGACATTTTCCTGCACCCAAAAATTGGTATTCACGTGCAGAAAACCACTGATTTTGCGAAACTGCATAATCACTGTGGTTTTTATTCCCATGCGCATCTGATTTTTTTTTGGGGGGAGGAATTTTACGCTTTTTCCTTGCAGCTTCTGGAGTTGCAAAGTTCACTCTGACCCCTGAGGACTTGCGCGGGTTAACCCACTAATTGAATAGGTTTAATGCATCAATTAGTCACAGGGTAAACCCTGCGGCTAATTGAATCCACCCCAAGAGTCTATTAGGCTCTTACTAAATATTTCCGTACTTATTATACACCATATTAAAATAAAAGCCGATAGATGCCTAAGCAAAGTGGCCATACACATCTCACATCAGTCACGCTCGCACCACAACCATGTAACCTGCAAGGAAAGAAACAGTCATTACTCCGTTTTAGATACAAAACACATCAGCGCCCCAGAGCACCAGTAGCGCCGCCTCCTCAGCCAAAGAGCCGGCGGCCACCAGCTGGAAACACACACTATTTGCTCCTGCCCGGAGTGTCCCTGCCGCCGCCTCAGTTCCTACCTATCTCTTTCCCGGCGCCGCCGCTGACGCCTGGATGGGCGTGTCACTACTGCCCGCCGCCGACACTGACGTCTCACCAATAGGTGAAGATGGGCACGAGTGCGCATGCGCAGACTTATGTTCAGTCGCTGCCCCTCCAGAGTTGTGCTGGTCATGGTTGTCCGGGTAACTGTGTGCCGCAGCCGGGGCTGACTTACCGCGCTGTGTGCTGCGTGCTAACGGGATGTTACAGGTGAGATAACATCAGGGGGTGCTGCGCCGGGCTGGAGGAGGCAGTACGGCGGGTGCACCGAGGAAAGCTGTTCGGCTGTTGTCGGTGCATAGAGACGCAGTTACACTTAAGTGAGGGCACTGCGGAGCGTTATTGCCCCCCAGCCGTAGCTGGCGGCGTGCACAGGCTGTCCTGGCAGGCGGAGGGTTACACCTGCTATTGGTCGGTGAGGTGGCTGCTGCCAGTGACTATGGCAATACAGTAGTTATATGTGTTCTTTCCAGAGCCCTTTCCCTGTGCACTACAGGCTGGCCACCCAGTCATCACCCTTTACTATAGCTGACTGCATGGGGAATGAAAGCACCTCTGGCTTACATAGGGCCCCACAATTCTAGGGGTTTCGAGCAGGGGCAGGTGGTGGTCATGGAGTTGCCAGGCATCAGCATTCTCTCTACCTGCCTCCCAGCCTGCACCCAGGCAATGAGTAGCTACCAGCATGCTTATTGGTGGGTGGGTGACTGGAGCTATCCACCAATCTCAGTGCTGACAACAATTTACTTTATGGGAGCATACGAAGAGATGGCACAGGACCGCAGGAGGGGCATGTTTTGATTCTTTTTAATTGGATTTCATGAATGGGTGTGTATTGGCCCCAGTGCATTACTTTGCCCAGGGCCTACAATGCGGATAAGACGGCCGTTGGTATAAGTAAAATGGATGTACGTTGCTCAAAAGAAACAGCACATGTATTTAGATCACCGTCATATATGAATCAGGTTTACTACACATCATCATCAGCATGAATTTGCATTATCAGCATGAACCCCCTAGTCCCCCTTCCGTGCAATCGCAAAGCCCCACCCCCATCTCTGATTGACCCACTGCCCTGTGCGTAATAGAACAGGGATGACCATTAGTGGGCGAAACCACCAGTGGTTCCCAATCGGGTTATATACAAATGAGGTTATCCACCAATGGTACCACCAATAGCCATTCCTACTCTCTGGTCATTAATCGGAATGTGTTAAAAATCTTGTTTCTGCGGGCACTCACTTTCAGAGCATGCACAGTGTACATTTATGCAAGATAGTCTACCAACACAGGTGTACATTCAAGTCTGTATCAGCCCCATGTTGTACATGTACAATCCTCAGTACTTCAGAGTACATAGTGCAACTTTAAAACTCTTCAGTTGTATTATGGTTGATTAAACCTCATCACGTAAAATGTGTGTAGCAGTAACATCTAGTGTCTGCCTTGTTTTACTGTTATGAGATATAAAGGGAAAGGTGAAACAGCATAAGGAAAAGTAGCTCTGTTGCTGACATATGTAAATAAAATGTGGTACCTGTAAACAGTTGGTATAGTGTTTATTCACGTAAGTAGTCTCATTGAGACTGTTGTATGTTAATCTCCAGTTTTATGCAGATCACGTTAAACATTGGAATGTCACAGTGTGTGCATAGCGCTCTGTAGCTGTCTTTTAGCTGCTTTCCTTGCTCATGCATTTTATCTGCCCACATGACTTTCCATGTTCATAAATGAGCTTCAGTGAGTAGTTTCTGGTACTTCTGTAACACATATACCCCCTGCAATCTACACATATTTAGTCTAGTCCAGGTGTTGGATATTCAGTACATGCTGAGGCCTCTTAGGGATCTATGTAATTAGCCTGGAGAGAAAGAATGCCAGTCAGCTAGATCCTGTCATGTTACAGGCGGTATCCGTTTGGATGGTCGACAACTATTGGTCGACACATGAAAAGGTCGACATGGCTTTAAAAAAAAAATCACTTTCACATACTTTACCATCCACGTGGACTACGATTGGGAACGGTAACCTGCGCGAGGCACCTTTGCGAGCCATGCAAGGGAACGCGGTACACTAATTGGGGTTCCTGGTCATGTAACGGAAAAAATGTCACCAAAAACAGTAAAAAAAATCCATGTCAACCTTTTCATGTGTCAACATACACTTGTGAGATATCAGGTACAATCCTTCAATTTCGACCGCATCTGTGAGATAAATCGAAGGATTGTATGCACATTTTAGGTACCATGCGATGCGCGTGTACGCCGGTCGAATCTTGCGTCACAAGATAATAAATGCTGCACTTAATTTCTCTAACGTCCTAGTGGATGCTGGGGACTCCGTAAGGACCATGGGGAATAGACGGGCTCCGCAGGAGACTGGGCACTCTAAAGAAAGATTTAGTACTACTGGTGTGCACTGGCTCCTCCCTCTATGCCCCTCCTCCAGACCTCAGTTAGAATCTGTGCCCGGACAGAGCTGGGTGCTCCTAGTGGGCTCTCCTGAGCTTGCTAATAAGAAAGTATTTTAGTTAGGTTTTTTATTTTCGGAGAGCTTCTGCTGGCAACAGACTTTCTGCTACGTGGGACTGAGGGGAGAGAAGCAAACCTACTAACTGCGGCTAGGTTGCGCTTCTTAGGCTACTGGACACCATTAGCTCCAGAGGGATCGAACACAGGACCTGACCTTGTTGTCCATTCCCGGAGCCGCGCCGCCGTCCTCCTCGCAGAGCCAGAAGGCAGAAGCGGAGAAGACATCGAAATCGGCGGCAGAAGACTCCTGTCTTCACATGAGGTAGCGCACAGCACTGCAGCTGTGCGCCATTGCGCCCACACTAACCCACACACTCCGGTCACTGTAGGGCGCAGGGGGGGGCGTCCTGGGCAGTAATTGATACCTCCTGGCGAAAGCTGCATATAGACAGTGGGACACTGTTATATGTATGAGCCCCCGCCATTTATTTTACAAAAAATCGCGGGACAGAAGCCCGCCGCTGAGGGGGCGGGGCCTTCTTCCTCAGCACTCACCAGCACCATTTTCCTTCCACAGCTCCGCTGAGAGGAAGCTCCCCAGGCTCTCCCCTGCAGAATCACGGTTGAAGGGTGAAAAAGAGAGGGGGGGCACATAAATTTAGGCGCATTAATCATAATACAGCAGCTACTGGGTAAAAACACTAAGTTACTGTGTAATCCCTGGGTTATATAGCGCTGGGGTGTGTGCTGGCATACTCTCTCTCTGTCTCTCCAAAAGGCCTTGTAGGGGTCCTGTCCTCATTTAGAGCTTCCCCTGTGTGTGTGTGGTGTGTCGGTACGCATGTGTCGACATGTTTGACGAAGAGGGCTTTGTGGAGGCAGAGCAAATGCAGTTGACTGAGGTGTCGCCGCCGACGGTGCCGACACCTGATTGGATGGATATGTGGAAGGTGTTAAATGATAATGTAAACTCCTTACATAAAAGGTTGGATAAAGCTGATACCTCGGGCCAGTCAGGGTCTCAACTCATGCCTGATCCTACCCTCAGGGTCTCAAAAGCGCCCACTATCCAAAATGGTTGACACAGATGTCGACACGGATTCTGACTCCAGTGTCGACGACGATGATGCAAAATTGCAACCGAAAATGACAAAAGCTATACGTTACATGATTATAGCGATGAAGGATGTTTTACACATATCAGAGGGTAAACCCTGTCCCTGACAAGAGGGTTTATATGTATGGGGAGAAAAAGCAAGAGGTGACTTTTCCCCCTTCACATGAGTTAAATGAGTTATGTGAAAGAGCGTGGGATTCCCCAGATAAGAAAGTCCTGATTTCCAAAAGATTACTTATGGCGTACCCTTTCCCACCGGAGGACAGGGTGCGCTGGGAATCCTCCCCTAGGGTAGATAAAGCTCTCACACGATTATCTAAGAAGGTGGCCCTGCCGTCGCAGGATACGGCCACCCTAAAGGATCCTGCAGATAGAAAGCAGGAAAGTATCCTGAAATCTGTTTATACACATTCAGGGACTCTACTGAGGCCGGCAATTGCGTCGGCGTGGATGTGTAGTGCTGTAGCAGCGTGGACAGATAATCTGTCTGAGGAAATGGATACATTGGACAGGGATACCATTATGCTGACCCTGGGGCATATAAAAGACACTGTCCTATATATGAGGGATGCCCAGAGGGACATTTGCCTACTGGGCTCTAGAATTAATGCAATGTCAATTTCTGCCAGGAGGGTCCTGTGGACTCGGCAGTGGACAGGTGATGCCGACTCCAAAAAACACATGGAGGTGTTACCTTACAAGGGTGAGGAATTGTTTGGGGACGGTCTCTCTCACCTGGTTTCCACAGCTACTGCTGGGAAGTCAAACTTTTTGCCATATATTCCCTCACAACCTAAGAAAGCACCGTATTACCAAATGCAGTCCTTTCGCGCACAAAGAAGCAAGAAGGTCAGAGGTGCTTCCTTTCTTGCTAGAGGCAGGGGTAGAGGAAAAAAGCTGCACCTTACAGCTAGTTCCCAGGAACAGAAGTCCTCCCCGGCTTCCACTAAATCCACCGCATGACGCTGGGGCTCCACGGGTGGAGCCAGGAGCGGTGGGGGCGCGTCTCCGACATTTCAGCCACCAGTGGGTTCGCTCACAGGTGGATCCCTGGGCTATACAGATTGTGTCTCAGGGTTACAAGCTGGAATTTGAGGTGATGCCCCCTCAACGTTACCTAAAATCGTCCCTGCCAGCTTCCCCCATAGAAAGGGAAGTAGTGGTAGCGGCAATTCACAAGCTATTTCTCCAGCAGGTGGTGGTAAAGGTTCGCCTTCTTCAACAGGGAAAGGGATACTATTCCACAATGTTTGTGGTACCGAAACCGGACGGTTCAGTCAGACCTATATTAAATTTAAAGTCCCTGAACATTTATCTGAAAAGATTCAAGTTCAAAATGGAATCGCTCAGAGCGGTCATTGCAAGCCTGGAAGAGGGGGATTTTATGGTGTCTCTGGACATCAAGGATGCTTACTTGCATGTCCCCATTTATCCGCCTCATCAGGAGTACCTCAGATTTGTGGTACAGGACTGTCATTACCAATTCCAGACGTTGCCGTTTGGGCTCTCCACGACACCGAGAATATTTACCAAGGTAATGGCAGAAATGATGGTGATCCTGAGAAAGCAAGGAGTCACAGTTATCCCATACTTGGACGATCTCCTCATAAAGGCGAGGTCGAGGGAGCAGTTGCAGATCAACGTAGCGCACTCTCAGGAAGTGTTGCAACAGCATGGCTGGATTCTGAATATCCCAAAGTCGCAGCTGATTCCTACGACGCGTCTGCCCTTTCTGGGCATGATTCTGGACACAGACCAGAAGAAGGTGTTTCTCCCGACGGAGAAGGCTCAAGAGCTTGTGACTCTAGTCAGAGACCTCTTAAAATCGAAACAGGTCTGTGCATCACTGCACGCGAGTCCTGGGAAAGATGGTGGCATCGTACGAAGCCATTCCCTTCGGCAGGTTCCATGCGAGGATCTTTCAATGGGATCTGTTGGACAAATGGTCCGGATCGCATCTTCAGATGCATCGGCTGATCACTCTGTCCCCCAGGGCCAAGGTGTCTCTTCTGTGGTGGTTACAGAGTGCTCACCTTCTCGAGGGCCGCGGGTTCGGCATACAGGACTGGGTCCTGGTGACCACGGATGCGAGCCTCCGAGGGTGGGGGGCAGTCACTCAGGGAAGAAACTTCCAAGGGTTGTGGTCAAGTCAGGAGGCTTGTCTGCACATAAATATCCTGGAACTAAGGGCCATATTCAACGCCCTGAGTCAAGCGGAGCCCCTGCTTCGCAACCAACCGGTGCTGATTCAGTCAGACAACATCACTGCGGTGGCTCATGTAAACCGCCAGGGCGGCACAAGAAGCAGAGTCGCGATGGCGGAAGCCACCAGGATTCTTTGGTGGGCGGAGAATCACGTGCAAGCACTGTCAGCAGTGTTCATTCCGGGGGTGGACAACTGGGAAGCAGACTTCCTCAGCAGGCACGACCTTCACCCGGGAGAGTGGGGACTTCATCACGAAGTCTTCATTCAGATTACAAATCGATGGGAACTGCCACAGGTAGACATGATGGCGTCCCGTCTCAACAAAAAGCTACAACGGTATTGCGCCAGGTCAAGAGAACATGAGGCAATAGCTGTGGAGGCCCTGGTAACACCGTGGGTGTTCCAGTCGGTCTATGTGTTTCCTCCTCTTCCTCTCATACCCAAGGTGCTGAGAATCGTAAGAAGAAGAGGAGTGAGAACAATACTCATTGTTCCGGATTGGCCAAGAAGGCCTTGGTACCAGGAGCTGCAAGAAATGCTCACAGAGGACCCATGGCCTCTGCCTCTCAGACAGGACCTGTTGCAACAGGGCCCTGCCTGTTCCAAGACTTACCGCGGCTGCGTTTGACGGCATGGCGGTTGAACGCCGGATCCTAGCGGAAAAAGGCATTCCGGAGGAAGTTATTCCTACGCTGATAAAGGCTAGGAAGGACGTGACAGCAAAGCATTATCACCGCATATGGCGAAATATGTTGCTTGGTGTGAGGCCAGGAAGGCCCCTACAGAGGAATTCCAACTGGGCAGATTTCTGCACTTTCTACAGTCTGGAGTGACTATGGGCTTGAAGTTGGGATCCATAAAGGTCCAGATTTCGGCCCTATCCATTTTCTTTCAAAAGGAACTGGCGTCTCTTCCTGAAGTTCAGACGTTTGTTAAGGGAGTGCTGCATATTCAGCCCCCTTTTGTGCCACCAGTGGCACCTTGGGATCTCAACGTGGTGTTGGGTTTCCTAAAATCCCACTGGTTTGAACCACTTAAGACCGTGGAGCTAAAGTATCTCACGTGGAAGGTGGTCATGCTATTGGCCTTAGCTTCGGCTAGGCGTGTGTCAGAATTGGCGGCTTTGTCATGTAAAAGCCCCTATCTGGTTTTTCATATGGACAGGGCAGAATTGCGGACTCGTCCCCAATTTTTGCCAAAGGTGGTGTCATCTTTTCATTTGAACCAACCTATTGTAGTGCCTGCGGCTACTCGTGACTTGGAAGATTCCAGGTTACTAGATGTAGTCAGGGCTTTGAAGATTTATGTAGCCAGAACGGCTGGAGTCGGGAAAACTGACTCGCTGTTTATCCTGTATGCCCCCAACAGGTTGGGTGCTCCTGCTTCAAAGCAAACCGTTGCCCGCTGGATCTGTAACACGATTCAGCAGGCTCATTCTGCGGCTGGATTGCTACATCCAAAATCAGTGAAAGCCCATTCCACAAGGAAGGTGGGCTCTTCTTGGGCGGCTGCCCGAGGGGTCTCGGCTTTACAGCTTTGCCGAGCTGCTACTTGGTCGGGTTCAAACACATTTGCAAAATTCTACAAGTTTGATACCCTGGCTGAGGAGGACCTTGAGTTTGCCCATTCGGTGCTGCAGAGTCATCCCCACTCTCCCGCCCATTTGGGAGCTTTGGTATAATCCCCATGGTCCTTATGGAGTCCCCAGCATCCACTAGGACGTTAGAGAAAATAAGATTTTACTCACCGGTAAATCTATTTCTCGTAGTCCGTAGTGGATGATGGGCGCCCGTCCCTAGTGCGGACTTTCTGCAATACGTGTATATAGTTATTGCTTAATAATGGGTTATGTTGTGTTGGCATCCATTGTTGATGCCCTGTTGTTGTTCATACTGTTGACTGGTGTGATTGGTGTGGCTGGTATGAGTCTTACCCGGGATTCCAAAATCCTTTCCTTATAATGTCTGCTCTTTCGGGCACAGTTTCCTTAACTGAGGTCTGGAGGAGGGGCATAGAGGGAGGAGCCAGTGCACACCAGTTAGTACTAAATCTTTCTTTAGAGTGCCCAGTCTCCTGCGGAGCCCGTCTATTCCCCATGGTCCTTACGGAGTCCCCAGCATCCACTACGGACTACGAGAAATAGATTTACCGGTGAGTAAAATCTTATTATTTATCGCATCGCAGTGCGATTGCATGTGTTTTTGAAAACACAGACAATATTTCTCTAACGTCCTAGTGGATGCTGGGGACTCCGTCAGGACCATGGGGATTAGCGGCTCCGCAGGAGACAGGGCACAAAAATAAAGCTTTAGGATCAGGTGGTGTGCACTGGCTCCTCCCCCTATGACCCTCCTCCAAGCCCCAGTTAGGTTTTTGTGCCCGTCCGAGCAGGGTGCAATCTAGGTGGCTCTCCTAAAGAGCTGCTTAGAAAAAGTTTTTAGGTTTTTTATTTTCAGTGAGTCCTGCTGGCAACAGGCTCACTGCAACGAGGGACTTAGGGGAGAAGAAGTGAACTCACCTGCGTGCAGGATGGATTGGCTTCTTAGGCTACTGGACACCATTAGCTCCAGAGGGATCGAACACAGGCCCAGCCATGGAGTCCGGTCCCGGAGCCGCGCCGCCGACCCCCTTGCAGATGCCGAAAAGCGAAGAGGTCCAGAAACCGGCGGCAGAAGACTTTTCAGTCTTCATGAGGTAGCGCACAGCACTGCAGCTGTGCGCCATTGTTGTCACACACTTCACACCAGCGGTCACGGAGGGTGCAGGGCGCTGCAGGGGGCGCCCTGGGCAGCAATGAGAATACCTTGTTCTGGCTAAAAAATACATCACATATAGCCCTTGGGGCTATATGGATGTATTTAACCCCTGCCAGGTCTCACAAACTCCGGAGAAGAGCCCGCCGAAATAGGGGGCGGGGCCTATCTCCTCAGCACACGGCGCCATTTTCCTGCTCAGCTCCGCTGCGAGGAAGGCTCCCAGGACTCTCCCCTGCACTGCACTACAGAAACAGGGTAAAAAAGAGAGGGGGGGCACTTTTTTTGGCGTTTTTGATATATATTAAGCTGCTATAAGGGAGACAACTCTTCTATAGGGTTGTTCCTATATATTTATAGCGCTTGGGTGTGTGCTGGCAAACTCTCCCTCTGTCTCCCCAAAGGGCTAGTGGGGTCCTGTCTTCGATAAGAGCATTCCCTGTGTGTCTGCTGTGTGTCGGTACGTGTGTGTCGACATGTATGAGGACGATGTTGGTGTGGAGGCGGAGCAATTGCCGGTAATGGTGATGTCACCCCCTAGGGAGTCGACACCGGAATGGATGGCTTTATTTATGGAATTACGTGATAATGTCAGCACATTACAAAAATCAGTTGACGACATGAGACGGCCGGAAAACCAGTTAGTACCTGTACAGGCGTCTCAGACACCGTCAGGGGCTGTAAAACGCCCTTTACCTCAGTCGGTCGACACAGACCCAGACACGGACACCGAATCTAGTGTCGACGGTGAAGAAACAAACGTATTTTCCAGTAGGGCCACACGTTATATGATCACGGCAATGAAGGAGGCTTTACATATCTCTGATACTGCATGTACCACAAAAAGGGGTATTATGTGGGGTCTGAAAAAACTACCTGTAGTTTTTCCTGAATCAGACGAATTGAATGAAGTGTGTGATGAAGCGTGGGTTAACCCCGATAGAAAACTGCTAATATCAAAGAAGTTATTGGCATTATATCCTTTCCCGCCAGAGGTTAGGGCGCGCTGGGAAACACCCCCTAGGGTGGATAAGGCGCTCACACGCTTATCAAAACATGAAACGGCCGCCCTCAAGGATCCAGCAGATAGGAGGCTGGAAACTACCCTGAAAAGTATATACACTCATACTGGTGTTATACTGCGACCAGCCATCGCCTCTGCATGGATGTGCAGTGCTGGGGTGGTTTGGTCGGATTCCCTGACTGAAAAT
The DNA here is from genome assembly GCF_028390025.1 of Pseudophryne corroboree. Classification (NCBI taxonomy): domain Eukaryota; kingdom Metazoa; phylum Chordata; class Amphibia; order Anura; family Myobatrachidae; genus Pseudophryne; species Pseudophryne corroboree. Next base: position 409,259,424 of record NC_086449.1, read on the forward strand.
ATTGATACCCTGGATAGGGACAGTATTTTACTGACTATAGAGCATTTAAAGGATGCATTTCTATATATGTGAGATGCACAGAGGGATATTTGCACTCTGGCATCGAGAGTAAGTGCGATGTCCATATCTGCCAGAAGAAGTTTATGGACGCGACAATGGTCAGGTGATGCGGATTCCAAACGGCATATGGAAGTATTGCCGTATAAGGGGGAGGAATTATTTGGGGTCGGTCTCTCGGATTTGGTGGCCACGGCAACAGCCGGGAAATCCACCTTTTTACCTCAGGTCCCCTCCCAACAGAAAAAGACACCGTCTTTTCATCCGCAGTCCTTTCGTTCCTATAGGAACAAGCGGGCGAAAGGACAGTCATATTTGCCCCGAGGCAAAGGAAAGGGTAAGAGAGTGCACCAAGCAGCTTCTTCCCAGGAGCAGAAGCCCCCCCCGGCTTCTGCAAAGCCCTCAGCATGACGTTGGGGCTTTACAAGCGGACTCAGGGGCGGTGGGGGGTCGACTCAAGAATTTCAGCGCACAGTGGGCTCACTCACAGGTGGACCCCTGGATCCTGCAGATAATATCTCGGGGTTACAGGTTGGAATTCGAGAAGTTTCCCCCGCGCCGGTTCCTAAAGTCTGCTCTGCCAACGTCTCCCTCAGACAGGGCGACGGTATTGGAAGCCATTCACAAGCTGTATTCTCAGCAGGTGATAGTCAAGGTACCCCTCCTACAACAGGGAAAGGGGTATTATTCCACACTATTTGTGGTACCGAAGCCGGACGGCTCGGTAAGACCTATTCTAAATCTGAAATCTTTGAACCTGTACATACAAAAATTCAAGTTCAAGATGGAGTCACTCAGAGCAGTGATAGCGAATCTGGAAGAAGGGGACTTTATGGTGTCCCTGGACATCAAGGATGCTTACCTGCATGTCCCAATTTGCCCTTCACATCAAGGGTACCTCAGGTTCGTGGTGCAAAACTGTCATTATCAGTTTCAGACGCTGCCGTTTGGATTGTCCACGGCACCTCGGGTCTTTACCAAGGTAATGGCCGAAATGATGTTTCTTCTACGAAGAAAAGGCGTATTAATTATCCCTTACTTGGACGATCTCCTGATAAGGGCAAGGTCCAGGGAACAGCTGGGGGACGTAGTAGCACTAACCCAAATAGTGCTACAACAGCACGGGTGGATTCTGAATTTTCCAAAATCTCAATTGACCCCGACGACACGTCTGCTGTTCCTGGGAATGATTCTGGACACGGTTCAGAAAAAGGTGTTTCTTCCGGAGGAGAAAGCCAAGGAGTTATCCGAACTTGTCAGGAACCTCCTAAAACCAGGGAAAGTGTCTGTGCATCAATGCACAAGAGTCCTGGGAAAGATGGTGGCTTCTTACGAAGCGATTCCATTCGGCAGATTCCACGCACGAACTTTTCAGTGGGATCTGCTGGACAAATGGTCCGGATCGCATCTGCAGATGCATCAGCGGATAACCTTATCGCCACGGACAAGGGTGTCTCTTCTGTGGTGGTTGCAGAGTGCTCATCTGTTAGAGGGCCGCAGATTCGGCATACAGGACTGGGTCCTGGTGACCACGGATGCCAGTCTGAGAGGCTGGGGAGCGGTCACACAGGGAAGAAACTTCCAGGGAGTATGGTCAAACCTGGAGATGTCTCTTCACATATATATACTGGAGCTAAGAGCGATTTACAATGCTCTAAGCCTGGCAAAACCCCTGCTTCAGGGTCAGCCGGTGTTGATCCAGTCGGACAACATCACGGCAGTCGCCCACGTAAACAGACAGGGCGGCACAAGAAGCAGGAGAGCAATGGCAGAAGCTGCAAGGATTCTTCGCTGGACGGAAGATCATGTGATAGCACTGTCAGCAGTGTTCATTCCGGGAGTGGACAACTGGGAAGCAGACTTCCTCAGCAGACACGATCTACACCCGGGAGAGTGGGGACTTCATCCAGAAGTCTTCCACATGATTGTGAACCGTTGGGAAAAACCAAAGGTGGACATGATGGCGTCTCGCCTCAACAAAAAACTGGACCGGTATTGCGCCAGGTCAAGAGACCCTCAGGCAATAGCTGTGGACGCTCTGGTAACGCCGTGGGTGTTCCAGTCAGTGTATGTGTTTCCTCCTCTGCCTCTCATACCAAAAGTACTGAGAATTATACGGCAAAGGGGAGTAAGAACGATACTCGTGGCTCCGGATTGGCCAAGAAGAACTTGGTACCCGGAACTTCAGGAGATGCTCACGGAAGATCCGTGGCCTCTACCTCTAAGACGGGACCTGCTTCAGCAGGGACCGTGTCTATTCCAAGACTTACCGCGGCTGCGTTTGACGGCATGGCGGTTGAATGCCGAATTCTAAGGGAAAAAGGCATTCCGGAAGAGGTCACTCCTACACTGGTAAAAGCCAGGAAGGAGGTGACTGCACAACATTATCACCGCATTTGGAGAAAATATGTTGCGTGGTGTGAGGCCAGGAAGGCCCCCACGGAGGAATTTCAATTGGGTCGATTCCTACATTTCCTGCAAACAGGATTGTCTATGGGCCTCAAGTTGGGGTCCATTAAGGTTCAAATTCGGCCCTGTCGATTTTCTTCCAGAAAGAATTGGCTTCAGTTCCTGAAGTCCAGACTTTTGTCAAGGGAGTACTACATATACAGCCCCCGGTTGTGCCCCCAGTGGCTCCGTGGGACCTTAATGTAGTTTTGGATTTTCTCAAATCCCATTGGTTTGAGCCACTCAAATCGGTGGATTTGAAATATCTTACATGGAAAGTAACCATGCTACTGGCCCTGGCTTCAGCCAGGAGAGTGTCAGAATTGGCGGCTTTATCGTATAAAAGCCCATATCTGATTTTCCATTCGGACAGGGCAGAACTGCGGACGCGTCCTCATTTTCTGCATAAGGTGGTGTCAGCGTTTCACCTGAACCAGCCTATTGTGGTGCCTGCGGCTACTAGCGATTTGGAGGATTCCAAGTTGCTGGATGTTGTCAGGGCATTGAAAATATATATTTCAAGGACGGCTGGAGTCAGAAAATCTGACTCGCTGTTTATACTGTATGCACCCAACAAGCTGGGTGCTCCTGCTTCTAAGCAGACGATTGCTCGTTGGATTTGTAGCACAATTCAACTTGCACATTCTGTGGCAGGCCTGCCACAGCCTAAATCTGTCAAGGCCCATTCCACAAGGAAGGTGGGCTCATCCTGGGCGGCTGCCCGAGGGGTCTCGGCATTACAACTCTGCCGAGCAGCTACGTGGTCGGGGGAGAACACGTTTGTAAAATTCTACAAATTTGATACCCTGGCTAAAGAGGACCTGGAGTTCTCTCATTCGGTGCTGCAGAGTCATCCGCACTCTCCCGCCCGTTTGGGAGCTTTGGTATAATCCCCATGGTCCTGACGGAGTCCCCAGCATCCACTAGGACGTTAGAGAAAATAAGATTTTACTTACCGATAAATCTATTTCTCGTAGTCCGTAGTGGATGCTGGGCGCCCATCCCAAGTGCGGATTGTCTGCAATACTTGTACATAGTTATTGTTACAAAAAAATCGGGTTGTTATTGTTGTGAGCCGTCTGTTCAGAGGCTCCTACGTTGTCATACTGTTAACTGGGTTCAGATCACAAGTTGTACGGTGTGATTGGTGTGGCTGGTATGAGTCTTACCCGGGATTCAAAATCCTTCCTTATTGTGTACGCTCGTCCGGGCACAGTATCCTAACTGAGGCTTGGAGGAGGGTCATAGGGGGAGGAGCCAGTGCACACCACCTGATCCTAAAGCTTTATTTTTGTGCCCTGTCTCCTGCGGAGCCGCTAATCCCCATGGTCCTGACGGAGTCCCCAGCATCCACTACGGACTACGAGAAATAGATTTATCAGTAAGTAAAATCTTATTATCGCACTGCGATGTGCGATGGGCACCCCCCGGAAGCGGGCAGAGGCCGCTCCCACCCGGTGGTGACGTGACCATCACGTGATTACCATGCAGTCTATCGCATGATCGCATGGTAATCATTTTGGCAATTCAGGTGCGATTTCATCGCACCTGCAATGTCACATCGCAGGGTATCGCACAAGTGTATGGGGGCCATTAGACAAAAATATGACTTTGCTCTTCTTTTTCTAAATGACCCTAAAGTGTCGCCCTGCAGACTTCCATACTCTTATGTCTGCTGGTGTGAGATTGATGTAGGTGCATGTGATCTTTACTGAGCTTCACGTCACATAGATCAGAATTCCATATTTCAGTCCCCAATTAATACACGTTGAAGTGATAATACTGACTTGAAAAAATGTTGCAGTTTAGCATATTTTTTAGTTTCAAGTTCAGTTCATGAGTTACATTGCTTGGAGAAAATATGACTTCACTGTTTTAAATTCCCTACTTAAGCAAATGTTTTATGTTCAATCGCTGCTTAAAAAGGGATGCCCACCTTTGTACAGCCTGTAATTGCTGTGCATAAATATTTCCCTATCTCAATCTATTTAAAGGCTTCTATTTACCACTAGTATTGCAATAACTGTCATTTTCTAATGTAAAGGGATACTGACACTTTCTATATACATTTATTTCATACTTTTAATACCCTTTTATTGTGTGTACACTACAATTTATTTTAATAAATAAAAAAATATCTAATCGCCCCCCCCCTGCTTTTTCTGTACATTGGGGGTCATTCCGAGTTGTTCGCTCGCAAGCTGCTTTTAGCAGCTTTGCACACGCTAAGCCGCCGCCTACTGGGAGTGAATCTTAGCATATTAAAATTGCGAACGAAAGATTCGCAATATTGCGATAAGACATCTCTGTGCAGTTTCTGAGTAACTCGAGACTTACTCGGCATCTGCGATCAGTTCAGTGCTTGTCGTTCCTGGTTTGACGTCACAAACACACCCAGCGTTCGCCCAGACACTCCTCCATTTCTCCAGCCACTCCCGCGTTTTTCCCAGAAACGGTAGCGTTTTCTCTGACGTCCTAGTGGATGCTGGGAACTCCGTAAGGACCATGGGGAATAGCGGCTCCGCAGGAGACTGGGCACAAAAAGAAAGCTTTAGGACTACCTGGTGTGCACTGGCTCCTCCCCCTATGACCCTCCTCCAAGCCTCAGTTAGATTTTTGTGCCCGACCGAGCAGGGTGCAATCTAAGGGGCTCTCCTGAGCTTCTTAGATAAAAGTTAGTTTTAGGTTTTTTATTTTCAGTGAGACCTGCTGGCAACAGGCTCACTGTATCGAGGGACTAAGGGGAGAAGAAGCGAACCTGCCTGCTAGCAGCCAGCTTGGGCTTCTTAGGCTACTGGACACCATTAGCTCCAGAGGGATCGAACACAGGCCCAGCCTCGGAGTCCGGTCCCAGAGCCGCGCCGCCGGCCCCCTTACAGAGCCAGAAGCAAGAAGAGGTCCGGAAAATCGGCGGCAGAAGACATCAGTCTTCATCAAGGTAGCGCACAGCACTGCAGCTGTGCGCCATTGCTCCTCATGCACACCTCACACTGCGGTCACTGATGGGTGCAGGGCGCTGGGGGGGGGGGGGCGCCCTGAGCAGCAATATTAACACCTTGGCTGGCAAAAATACATCACATATAACCCCCAGGGCTATATGGATGTACATTAACCCCTGCCAGAATCCATAAAAATGCGGGAGAAAAGTCAGCGAAAAAGGGGCGGAGCTATCTCCTTCAGCACACTGGCGCCATTTTTCCCTCACAGCTCCGTTGGAGGGAAGCTCCCTGGCTCTCCCCTGCAGTTAATACACTACAGAAAGGGTTAAAAAGAGAGAGGGGGGGGGCACAATTTAGGCGCAGTATACATATATATATGCAGCTATAAGGGAAAACACTTTTTATAGGTGCTATCCCTGTGATATATAGCGCCCTGGTGTGTGCTGGCATACTCTCCCTCTGTCTCCCCAAAGGGCTTTGTGGGGTCCTGTCCTCTATCAGAGCATTCCCTGTGTGTGTGCTGTGTGTCGGTACGGCTGTGTCGACAGGTATGTGGAGGATAATGAGGTGGAGGCGGAGCGAATGCCTGTAAATATGTTGTCACCCCCTGCGGGGTCGACACCGGTGTGGTTGAACTTATGGAGGGATTACGTGAAAGTGTCAACTCCTTACATAAAAGGTCGACGACACAGAACAGCCGGCTACTCAGCTTGTGCCTGTTCCAGCGTCTCAAATGTCATGGGGGGCTCTAAAATCGCCCGCTACCTCAGATAACAGATACAGATGTCGACACGGATACTGACTCCAGTGTCGACGTCGATGAGACTGGTGTACCCTCCAAATAGGTCCACCCGTTACAGGATTGAGGCAATGAAAAATGTATTACACATTTATGATTATACCCCAGGTACCACATAAAAGGGTATTGTGTTTGGTGAGAGAAAACTATTAGTAGTTTTTCCTGCATCTGAGAAATTAAATGAGGTGTGTGAGGAAGAGTGGTCTTCCCCCGGTAAGAAATTGATAATTTCTAAAACGGTTATTGGCAGCGTACCCTTTCCCGCCAGAGGATAGGTCACGCGGGGAAACACCCCATAGGGTAGATACAGCGCTTACACGCTTATCAGAAAAGGTGGCACTACTGTCTCCGGATACGGCCGCCCTGAAGGGACCTGCTGATAGAAAGCAGGAGGTTACCCTATAAGATATAGTCACACACTAGGGCATTATATTGCGACCAGCCGTTGCTTCGGCATGGATGTGCAGTGCTCCCGCTGCGTGGTCAGATTCCTTGTCGGAAAATAACTATGGATAGGGACAATATTTTGCTGAAAATAGAGCATATAAAAGACGTGGTCTTATACATGCGTGATGCACAGAGGGATATTTGCCGGCTGGCATCAAAAATAAGCGCTAGGTCCATTGCCGCCAGACGGGGGTTATGGACTTGGCAATGGTCAGGCGATGCCGACTCGAATCGGCACATGGAAGTTGCCCTATAAGCGGGTAAAACTGTTTGGGGATAGTTTTTCAGACCTCGTTTCCACAGCTACTGTTGGGAAATCGATTTTTTTGCCACAGGCTACCCCACAATAAAAGAAAGCACCGTATCATCAAGTACAGTCCTTTCGGCCCCAGAAAAGCAAGAGGGCTAGAGGCTCATCCTTTCTGCCGAGAGGCAAAGGTAGAGGAAAAAGCTGCAACACACAGCTAGTTCCCAAGAGCAGAAGTCCTCCCTGCGTCCGGTAGGTCCACAGCATGGTGCGGGGGCTGCTCAGGCGGACCCGGGTACGGTGGGGGCCCGTCTCAGAAATTTCACCGGACAGTGGGCTCTCTCACATGGATCCCTGGGTCTTTCAAGTAGTATCTAAGGGGTACAGGCTGGAGTTCGAGACGTTCTTCCCCCCGCCGTTTCCTAAAATCTGCCTTACCTGCACCTCCCTCTGCCAGGGAGACGGTGTTGGTGGATATTCAACACTATAATCACAACAAGTGATTGTCAAGGTGCCCCTCCTTCAGCAAGGAAGGGGTTACTATTCCACAGTGGTTGTGGTACCGAAACGTTTCGGTGAGACCCATCTTGAAATTAAAATACTTGAACTTTTATATCAGAAGATTCAAGTTCAAGATGGAATCGCTCAGGGCGGATATTACGAGCCTGGACGAGGGGGATTACAGGGTCTCCCTGGACATCAAGGATGCGTACCTGCATGTCCCCATTTACCCTCCTCACCAGGAGTACCTCAGATATGTGGTACAGGACTGTCACTATCAGTTCCAGACGCGGCCGGTGGAGTTGTCCACGGCACCGAAGGTCTTTACCTAGGTAATGGCAGAAGTGATGATACTCCTTCGCAAGAAGGAAGTTTTTATTATCCCGTACTTGGACGATCTCCTGATAAAGGCGAGGTCCAAAGAACAATTGGTAGTGGGGGTAGCACTCTCTCGGGAAGTGCTACAACCGCACGACTGGATTCTCAATATTCCACAGTCACAGCTGGTCCCGACGACACGTCTTCTGTTCCTGGGAATGTTTCTGAACGCAGACCAGAAAAGAGTGTTTCTTCCAGTGGAAAAAGCCGAGGAGTTGTCATCTCTAGTCAGAGACATCCTAAAACCAGGACAGGTGTCGGTACATCAATGCACACGAGTCCTGGGAAAAATGGTAGCTTCGTACGAAGCATAATTCCATTCGGAAGACTCCACGCAAGGACGTTTCCAGTGGGACCTGTGGGACTAATGGTCCGGGTCCCATCTACAGATACAACAGCGGATAACCCTGTCAGCAAGAAACAGGGTGTCGCTGCTGTGGTGGCTGCAGAGGGCTCATCTACTAGAGGGCCGCAGATTCGGAATACAGGACTGGGTCCTGGTGACCACGGATGCCAGCCTTCGGGGCTGGGGTGCAGTCACACAGGGAAGAAATTTCCAAGGAGATTTCGCTTCACATAAATATTCTGCAGCGAAGGGCCATTTACAATGCCCTAAGCCAAGCAAGGCCCCTGCTTCAGAACCAGCCGGTACTGATCCAATCAGACGACATCACGGCGGTCGCCCATGTAAACGGACAGGGCGGCACAAGAAGCAGGATGGCGATGGCAGAAGCCAGAGGGATTCTCCGATGGGCGACCTACACCCAGGAGAATGGGGACTTCATTCAGAAGTTTTCCAAATGCGGGTAAACCGTTGGGAATGACCACGGGTGGACATGATGGCGTCCCGCCTCAACAAGAAGTTGAAAAGATATTGCGCCAGATCAAGGGACCCTCAGGCGATCGCTGGGGACGCTCTAGTGACACCGTGGGTGTACCAGTTGGTTTATGTGTCTCCTCCTCTACCTCTCATACCCAAGGTACTGAGAATAATAAGAAGGCGAGGAGTGAAAACCATACTCGGGGTTCCGGATTGGCCATGAAGAGCTTGGTACCCGGAACTTCAAGAGATGCTGGCAGAGGACCCTTGGCCTCTGCCGCTTAGACAAGACCTGCTGCAGCAGGGACCCTGTCTGTTCCAAGACTTACCGCGGCTGCGTTTGACGACATGGCGGTAGAACACCGGATCCTAAAGGAAAAGGGTATTCCGAATGAAGTCATCCCTACCCTGATCATAGCCAGGAAGGATGTCACCGCAAGACATTATCGCCGCGTTTGCCAAAAATTTGTTGCTTGGTGGGAGGCCATGAAGACCCCGACGGAGGAATTTCAACTATGTCGATTCCTGCACTTCCTGCAAGCAGGGGTGACGTTTGGGCCTCAAATTGGGGTCCATCAAGGTCCAGATTTCGGCTCTGTCGATTTTCTTCCAGAAAGAACTGGCTTCACTGCCTGAAGTTCAGACTTTGGTTAAAGGAGTACTACATATTCAGCCTCCTTTTGTGCCTCCTGTGGCACTTTTTGGATCTCAACGTGGTGTTGGATTTCCTAAAGTCGCATTGATTGAGCCACTTAAAACCATGGAGCTAAAGTATTTTGCGTGGAAAGTGGTCATGCTGTTGGCCTTGGCCTTGGCCAGGCGTGTGTCAGAATTGGCGGCTTTGTCATGTAAAAGCCCTTATCTGATTTTCTATATGGATAGGGCAGAGTTGAGGACTCGTCCTCAGTTTCTCCCGAAGGTGGTCTCAGGTTTTCACTTGAACCAACCTATTGTGGTGCCTGCGGCTACTAGGGACTTGGAGGATTCCAAGTTGCTGGACGTAGTCAGGGCCCTGAAAATTTTATTTTTCCAGGACGGCTGGAGTCAGGAAAACTGACTCGCTGTTTATCCTGATGGCACCCAACAAGCTGGGTGCTCCTGCTTCTAAGCAGTCTATTGCGCGCTGGATTTGTAGCACTATTCAGCTGGCGCATTCTGCGGTAGGATGACCGCAGCCTAAATCAATAAAAGCCCATTCCACAAGGAAGGTGGGATCATCTTGGGCGGCTGCCCGAGGGGTCTCGGCTTTACAACTTTGCCGAGCAGCTACTTGGTCAGGGGCAAACACGTTTGCAAAATTCTATGAATTTGATACCCTGGCTGAGGAGGACCTGGAGTTCTCTCATTCGGTGCTGCAGAGTCATCCGCACTCTCCCGCCCGTTTGGGAGCTTTGGTATAATCCCCATGGTCCTTACGGAGTTCCCAGCATCCACTAGGACGTCAGAGAAAATAAGAATTTACTTACCGATAATTCTATTTCTCGTAGTCCGTAGTGGATGCTGGGCGCCCATCCCAAGTGCGGATTGTCTGCAATACTTGTACATAGTTATTGTTAACTAATCGGGTTCTTGTTGTGAGCCATCTATTCAGAGGCTCCTCTGTTATCATGCTGTTAACTGGGTATAGTATCACGAGTTATACGGTGTGGCTGGTATGAGTCTTACCCGGGATTCAAAATCCTTCCTTATTGTGTACGCTCGTCCGGGCACAGTATCCTAACTGAGGCTTGGAGGAGGGTCATAGGGGGAGGAGCCAGTGCACACCAGGTAGTCCTAAAGCTTTCTTTTTGTGCCCAGCCTCCTGCGGAGCCGCTATTCCCCATGGTCCTTACGGAGTTCCCAGCACCCACTACGGACTACGAGAAATAGAATTATCGGTAAGTAAATTCTTATTTTTTCACACACACACCCATAAAACGGCCAGTTTCCGCCCAGAAACACCCACTTCCTGTCAATCACACTACGATCACCAGAACGAGGAAAAAACCGTGAGTAAAATTCCAAACTGAATAGCAAATTTACTTGGCGCAGTCGCAGTGCGGACATTGCGCATGCGCACTAAGCGGAAAATCGCTGCGATGCGAAGAAATTTACCGAGCGAACAACTCGGAATGACCCCCATTGTACTGTATACATTGTACATTTCGTATAAAGTGCAGCTGTATACAGAGAAGCAAACAAAAAGGAGCCTGCCACAGTTACACACAGGAAGGGTAATGGTAGAAGGGATACATAATGTAATCTGTGGGCACTTTCACAGGTTAAAAGGAAACTAATAATAATAATTAATAATAAAAAACACCACAGGATTCAGTTAGCATAACTTGAGAATAGAGATGAAGCTAGAAAATTTTACTATTTAAATAACTCATGAGACAAATGGGACAACCTGGCTCGGTATGCTATTCCGGTGGTCGGGTGAGACCCGTTTCTTCATGAGTCGGGTAACAGCTAAAATGAAGGGTTATTCCTGGGTCGTCACCCATGTGTGAAAGTGGTAGCTCTGGCTTCAACCCATGTTCTGTGTCCCGTGTCTGAGCCGGGTTGAAGCTGGGTAATTATGTCTGAAAGGGGCTCTGGTGACACTATAGTGCTGCTCCATATAGAGAGCAGTGTTCATGATATCGGGCACATTTGTCCAGGGTTCTAGTATTCTGGAACATGTTCAGTAGAAACGACCGTTGCCCAAATAAAGCTAGGTACAGACCTATACATTTGTCGGCCCGATCATACAAGATCGGATGAACGTGTTGATAATTGTAAAGGGTTTGTAAATAGGAGCGTTTACCACCATGAGGTCGCATATCATGTGCTATTTAATATTTGTCCAACCAACCTCGATCCCAAAGAAACTTGTGCACACTGAGCTATTTCTAGCATTGTGTGTATGAGGCTCACGGGAAGTCAAGCTTGGGATACAGCACTCGTCTGATCGGGAGCATTTTGCCGATCAGCTGATTAAAAAAAGTGTGTAACCACCTTCATTCTGAGAGCTGGTTAGCATTCTAACCCCATGATATTGGTTTCCACAATATGGTGATAATCAGCCCAGGATGGATAGATCTCAATGATTCTCAACCTCATTTCTCATTTATTTCCAACAGGTCATGTTTTGAGGATTTCTGTCTGTGGAAGCAGGTTGGATAATTGTACCCCTTTCAGACCGCACAAATAAGTATAGACCCGGTATATTGCTAGGTTGACGCGGGTCGCTGTGCGGTCTGAAAGGGTGTGAAGGGGTTACCCGTGTCGATGCGACCTGGTATCCGTTCACAGTATAGGAAGAGGAGGTTTGGAGATGATCTCATCTCCCAGCGCCGCCTCCGCCCCTGATGCCGCCGCAGTCCCCGACCCTAATAGCAACCCGACCCAGCAAATTGCCGAGTCGGGAAGCCAGTTCTCAGGGTCCAATTCCGGGTCGCACCCGGGAAGGACCTTTTTCCAATTCCCGGGTGCGACCCGGCATTTGCGATCTGAAAGCGGTATTACTGACCCAGCAAAATAGACTAACTCACCTGTGCAAGATGAAAGAATGACCTGTTGGTGGTACATAAGGACTAAAGTTGAGAACCCCTGCTGTATCTGATGGTGGTTATACCATTTGCAGACACATGCAGCTTTAGGCCCCTAATTATAATTAAAACCAGCTCCCAAACTGGTCAGTGCAGAACTAGTCTTCTGATCCCTGTCTTGAAAAGTGGGACTTAAACATGCCTTTTTTTCGTGTGTGTGTGTGTGTGTGTGTGTGTGTGTGTGTGTGTGTGTGTGTGTGTGTGTGTGTAGAAAAAAAGTCACTATTTCACAATGTTTGAGTAGTCAAATTCTTAACATTGTGTAAACATTATCTATTTCCCAACATATCCCTCTCCTAACACACTCCAATATTGAGTTGGCACACTTCACATTTTTATTTGTCTTGCAAATGCTGTTCTACACACCTGTGTAACGTTCATCCTTTCCTTACCAGTAGGTCATACAATATCGTGGTTTGCAGACCGTTCGGTTAATGTATACAAAAATCAGATCTGACATTGAAGTCACCTGAATTAGGCTACAGAGCCGCATGACCAATTTCTTCAAGAGGATACTTAAATCTGTGCTGTGTAATGCACAGGTGCTGCGTTTTTAGTGTTCCGTAAGAATAGATAAACTGTATAATAACTGATGCTGCTAAGTGACATAAATGAATATTCTATGCACTCTTTTCTGATGTTGTTAAAAATAAGTAAATGAGTCCTAAATAAAACCAGTGTATGAAAATAGTATACTTGTATTGTCATTTCAGCCCAGCAGACTGGGGTCTGTCTTACAATTGACCTGTCTGTAGGGAACATTATGATTTTACTATACAAGTGGCCTTTTGTCTTATCATTCTTTTTAGCAATCTGTTGTTTTCATGCCTCTGGGGTAATCACATATTTGTAAATACTTAATGGGCACTTTTATAGCTATGGAGACTGAAGGAATGCTGGAATAAATGGTTCTGGACAGCACTGCAAGGAAAAATACATACACTTATGCTGCTTTCACATCGCAAACCCTGCTTTTGAAACGGTTCTTTAAATGGTTCTTAAAACAGGTCTGAGCAGTTAAACCCCCTTCACATCGCATGTTGTAACCAGTATATTACCATTTCATTACCGTTTTGATACCTTTCACACTGAACCCGTTTACCCATAGAAAACAGTGGTTGTCATTATAAATGGACTTTTCTGGCCCACACATTATTAATAATTATTAATTAATTAATTATTAATAATTTGGATAGTTGTACGATGGAACCCAGCAGCTTGAAGCATTTTAACCATGTTTTTATATATGAGTGCATCCTTGACTGTCCCAGTTATTTGTCTGCAGATTTCCTCATCCCCTCTGATTCTTAGCAGCTCCCTCACCTCTTCATCACTCCTAGTTGCCATTGTATAATATATTTGCAGTAAGAAAACGCTTCTAAACCCACTCTCATGTGTCTGATGTGTTTTTCCTCTAGCTTCCTGCTTCTGCCTGGTGACATCACACATGGAGACAGCCTATCACCTCCTGTGGCTTGGAAATACCGTTTCAGAGCCTTTCACACTGCACAGTGAAAAGGTTCTGAACCGGGTAGGACCCTGCTTTTTAACCGTTTCAAAATACCAGTATTTTGAAAACGGTAAATTCAAGGTGGCTCTTTCACATCGCAGCTAGAACCGTTTAGGAAGGCTGAAAAATCGTCAATTTACCGGGTTAAAGCTGCAGTGTGAAAGGGGTATTAGCTTATTGGTCAGGTGCCTGTGGAGGATCAATAAGAAGCTAGTTATAGATGGGCACAATTAAAGCCAGGAACCATGCTACCAGCATGCCTAAAAAACTTGTAGTTGGGGTTTGTCAGTGCTCAGGAGTGTCTGCATGGGCACATGCGGTATTTGTACATATTTTAACCTGCAAACAATGGGTAAATATCTCACTTATAATCAGAAATTTCCAAAGAGCGATTACATGGAGGTAGGTTTGTCTGGTGGCGCTCCCACAAAGTCAGGAATAGAATATATACACAAAACAAAAAGTAGACTCCACTTTGGCAGCACTCATCACTATATTTAAAACATAACTTTTATTTGGGTCTGTTGGATACACATACACCATATATACATTTAATACATGTTACAAACATATTAAACAGTCAATTGAAGTCTTCATAGAACAGAGGTCTATTTTATCTCAATCCAATAAGGCAAAAACTGTAGAAAATGCAACATCATATGCATAGCCAATCAATACACAATGGTTGTGTCAGTGTTGGCAACGTGTAGGTTTACACCATAAATAAACAATTCTTACTCTATGCAGAAAATATCTCTAGCATCTGGTATACCCTGGTGGATTCCCATCCAAGTACTAACCAGGCCCAACACCACTTAGTTTTCCAGATCAGAAGATTGGGCATGCTTAATAATAATGTGTTAGTCACATGTCCATGCATTCATATAAGTCTCCACCAAATCCTTAATACTCATATTGTTGCTTTAAAACACAGTCTAAAAGGAAATAAGGTTTTATTGTAAGAATATGGTAGCACAGAACTATATATCAATTGACTCGTGGTGTATGTGTGGATCTCTGTATCCCTAACCCCAGGATTATTGCACAATTTGGTGAACTTGATCTGTAGCTAGTCTAGCCCTTTTAGGGTAAATTGTTAAAGAAACATGTGAGGGAGAGGTACATGACTTTATCATCTGATAACACACATGCCTATGTCACCACACCTTCCAATGTAAGCATTCCTCGGCTCCTCTTCAGTTTATAGTCTGACATTCAATGTTCTTTTTTTTTTCTTCAGACGGCACATTACCATGAAGTAAACATTCCAAGGATTATTGTTAAACAAGTAGTGAAACATTGGTGTTTCCTCCGCAAGTGGGTGCACTCTAGGAACAAGTTTCTTTCAGTACCATGTTCTGAATGCATCAGCTTCCCTGCCATCAGGTGTATGCTTTAATACACAGAAACACTAGGTTAATGACTGAAGAACATACTCCGTTTATAATGGAGGACTATACCACCAGGACCTATGGAACCGGTGGCCCGGACAACAGACCTTTGTTTGGGGAGAACTCTGCAAGGGTGAGTATACTCTTACTAAAAGTATTAAGGAAGCACTTCAAGTTTTTTAAAGTTAGAACAGATGTTGAATATTTAAAATGTAATAACCGCAAACTGCCAAGTGCACCGGAGGGAAAGGGCTCAGAATGTCATCTGACTTTTTGAATATTCATTCATCAGTTATGCAAATAAAAGGGCATTTTTCTAAAAACATTTTTTATTTTATAAATGTATTCACAATGCGACTATGCATTTAAAAATGGCACTCCCACATTTTTTTCCCCACCACTTTAACCACTTAACTGACAATTTTTTTTACCCAAAAACCGCTCTGAAATTGTCGGGGTTTTTTATTGGTGAATTAGGTGAAGAACAAAAATGTAACTCTATACAAAATTATTTTAGTTAAAAAAATGGAAAAAATATGTTTTGTAAATTATTTTTGCAAGCATCAAAACATCGATCGGGAACATCACGACCATCGCGGCTTTCATTTTGAAAGCTGGGACAGCCTCCAGGTACACGTGGGGGGGGCTTGGGGGGTTAATTTACACTCCCCAGCGGCTGCTATTGTTTGCAGCCGCTGGAGGGAGGGGTCCTGCCGTGCTGACCGATCAGCAGTGATCGGCAGCACGGCAATTAATGGGGGAGAGTGCAGGGAGGCAGACGGACCTTCCAGTCCCTCTGACAGCAGCAGTGGAGGGAAGTTTCCCTTCTCTGCTGCTGCTAACACTGTTTATCTGACTGGTCGCATCCTGTGCGACCAGATCAGATAAAGCACTTGCAGGCATGGTCGCATCTGATTGTGGCTCCTGATTGGACCACCTGCTCACGCTTTCCTCCAAAACATCACAAAGCACTGGTTTTCAGCTGGGGATGTAAGAGGAACTCTGGAGTCCTGGGAAAACACTGCTGCACTCCGGGGATATTATTATGCAGCTTAAAATATAAAAAATTGGGATGAAAGAAATTGTTGTGATGTAAATGAATTGTAATTCTGACTCTAATCCTAAAAGTAGCCTGCATTAAAATAATATTTAGTAAATGTATAGCAGTGGAACATAATTCTAATTTGCATAGTTTTAATTTTGTCATATATATTGTGAATTTCTCTTGCGTCCTAGAGGATGCTGGGGACTCCGTAAGGACCATGGGGTATAGACGGGCTCCGCAGGAGAAAGGGCACCTAAAAAGAACTTTGACTATGGGTGTGCACTGGCTCCTCCCTCTATGCCCCTCCTCCAGACCTCAGTTAGATCTTGTGCCCAGAGGAGAATGGGTGCACTGCAGAGAGCTCTCCAGAGTTTTCTGTGGAAAAATAATTTTGTTAGGTTTTTTATTTTCAGGGAGTCCTGTTGGCAACAGGCTCCCTGCATCGTGGGACCGAGGAGAGAGAAGCAGAGCTGGCTTGTCAAGTTGGGCACTGCTTCTAAGGCTAGACACCATTAGCTCCAGAGGGAGTCGGAACACAGGTCTCACCTGGGGTTCGTCCCGGAGCCGCGTCGCCGACCTCCTCACAGATGCCGAAGATAGAAGCCAGGTGAGTATGAGAAGGCAAAGAAGACATCAGGCAGCAGAAGACATCAGATCTTCATGAGGTAAGCGCGCAGCGGTAAGCTGCGCGCCATTGCTCCCAGTCACACACACACAAGCAGGCACTGAAGGGTGCATCGGGGGCGCCCTGGGCAGCAATATTCCTCATATTTGGCATTGATAAGCATGGATTAGGCTGTGGCACAGTAAATCCGGTAACCCCCGCCATTTTTCTATAGAAAGTTGATGGGACCGAAGCCTGCCGTCGGGTGGGCGGGGCTTGATCCTCGGCACTAACCAGCGCCATTTTCTCCACAGAGACTGCATGAGGAAACGCTGGCTCCCTGTTCTCTCCCCTGCTGAGCTTCACAGGCTGGGAAAAAGAGGAGGGGGGCACTTTGGCGACGCAGTGAGTGGAGATTACAATTATATACATATAACAGCGCTATCTGGTCATATATTCCAGTGTTTTTAAGCGCTGGGTGTGTGCTGGCATACTCTCTCTCTGTCTCTCCTAAGGGCCTGGTTGGGGTTTTGTCCCCTTATATGTAACTCCCTGTGTGTGTGGGGTGTCGGTACGTGTGTGTCGACATGTCTGAGGCGGAAGGCTTCTCCAAGGAGGAGGTGGAGCAAATGAGTGGTGTGTCCCCGTCGGTTGTGCCGACTCCAGATTGGATGGACATGTGGCATACGTTGCATGCAAGTGTGGCATCTTTACATAAAAGGCTTGATAAGGCTGGTTTAGGGGGGACATCAGGCGGTCAATCCTCAGATTGGACCGACTCACAGGGGCCGTCAGGGTCTCAAAAGCGTCCCTTAACACAAGACACTACTACCGACACGGATTCTGATTCCAGTGTCGACTATGACGAAGTAAAATTGCACCCTAGGGTGACTAAAACCATTCAGTGTATGATTGTGGCAATAAGGGATGTGTTGCATATTGTGGATAAACCCTCGGTCCCCGACACAAGGGTACACATGTTTAAGGAAAAGAAACAGATTATTAATTTTCCCACATCTCATGAATTAAATGAGTTCTTTGGAAAAGCTTGGGAGACTCCGGATAAGAGACCGCAGATCCCCAAAATAATTTTTATGGCATACCCTTTCCCTAAGCAGGACAGGGAGATTTGGGAATCACCCCCCACGGTGGACAAGGCCCTGACGCGCTTGTCCAAGAAGGTGGCGCTACCGTCTCCTGACACAGCGGCCCTTAAGGACCCTGCAGATCGCAGGCAAGAAACTACCTTAAAGGGTATTTATTCTCATACGGGTGCTGTGTTAAGACCGACGATTGCGTCGGCATGGGTGTGTAGCGCAATTGCAGCTTGGACAGATGAGCTGACAGATCAATTTGATACTATGGATAAGGATACTATATTCTTAACTCTAGCCCATATAAAAGACGCAGTCTTATTTATGAGGGATGCTCAAAGGGACATTGGATTGCTAGCTTCTAGGGCCAATACCATGTCTATCTCAGCGAGAAGATCCTTATGGACTCGCCAATGGACGGGTGATGCGGATTCCAAAAAACATATGGAAGTACTACCCTATAAGGGTGATGTATTGTTTGGGGATGGGCTGACGGACCTGGTTTCCACAGCTACAGCAGGTAAATCAAATTTTTTACCATATATTCCCCAACAGCAAAAGAAAGCAACACCTTATCAGATGCAGTCCTTTCGGTCGCACAAGTCCAAAAGAGGTCGGGGATCCTCTTTCCTCGCCAGAGGTAAGGGCAGAGGCAAGAGAGCACCTGCTTCGGCAGGTGCCCAGGAACAAAAGTCCTCCCCGGCTGCTCCAAAACCCACAGCATGACGCTGGGACTCCCCTGAGGGAGTCCGCACCGGTGGGGGCGCGTCTTCGACTTTTCAGTCAGGCCTGGGTCAGTTCGGACCTGAATCCCTGGGTGTTGGAAATAGTTTCCCAGGGTTACAAATTGGAATTCGAGGAGGTGCCCCCGCACCGATTTTTCAAATCGGCCCTACTAGCTTCCACATCGGAAAGGGATGTAGTGTTAACTGCTATTCAAACGCTGTGTATACAGCAAGTGATAATCAAGGTTCCCCTGCACCAGCAGGGAAGAGGTTACTATTCAACCCTATTTGTGGTCCCGAAACCGGACGGTACGGTCAGACAGATTTTGAATCTGAAATCCCTAAACCTGTACATAAAAAGATTCAAATTCAATATGGAATCTCTTAGAGCAATAATAGCCAACATGGAGGATGGGGAGTTTATGGTGTCTCTGGACATAAAGGATGCGTACCTTCATGTCCCCATATTTTGCCCCCCATCAGGAATACCTGAGATTCGCTGTACAGGATTGTCATTACCAATTTCAGACGTTGCCGTTTGGGCTTTCCACGGCCCGAGGATTTTCACCAAGATAATGGCGGAAATGATGGTGGTCCTGCGCAAGCATGGAGTCACAATTATCCCATACTTGGACGATCTCCTGATAAAAGCGAGATCAAGAGAGAAATTGCTGAGCAGTGTGGCGCTCTCTCTGAGAGTGCTCCAGCAACACGGTTGGATTCTAAATCTACCGAAGTCACAGTTGATTCCGACAACTCGACTACCGTTCCTAGGTATGATACTGGATATGGAACAAATGAGGGTCTTCCTCCCAATAGAGAAAGCCCAAGACATCCAGAACATGGTCAGAGACCTGCTAAAACCGAAAAGGGTGTCAGTTCACCAATGCACTCGAGTTCTGGGGAAAATGGTGGCGGCCTACGAGGCCATTCCCTTCGGAAGGTTCCATGCAAGGACTTTTCAATGGGACCTTCTGGATAAGTGGTCCGGGTCCCATCTGCATTTACATCGGAAAATAACTCTGTCCCCAGGAACCAGAGTGTCCCTCCTGTGGTGGTTGTAAAGTGCTCACCTGCTGGAGGGTCGCAGGTTCGGGATTCAGGACTGGATCCTGGTTACCACGGACGCGAGCCACCGAGGATGGGGAGTGGTCACACAGGGAAAGACTTTTCAGGGTCTTTGGTCAGACCAGGAGTCCTGTCTACATATCAATGTGTTGGAACTCAGGGCCATTTACAACGGCCTTCGACAAGCGGAGAGTTTTCTTCGAAACCTACCGGTTCTGATTCAATCAGACAATGTCACAGCAGTGGCTCATGTGAACCGCCAAGGCGGGACAAGAAGCAGAGTCGCGATGGCGGAAGCCACAAGGATCCTTCGCTGGGCGGAAAATCATGTAAGCGCTCTGTCGGCTGTCTTCATTCCGGGAGTGGACAACTGGGAAGCAGACTTCCTCAGCAGACATGATCTACATCCAGGAGAGTGGGGACTTCATCGAGAAGTCTTTGCAGACGTAACACGTCTTTGGGGAACTCCTCAAATAGACATGATGGCGTCACGCCTCAACAAAAAACTTCGGAGGCATTGCGCCAGGTCTCGGGACCCTCAGGCAGTAGCAGTAGACGCACTGGTAACACCGTGGGTGTTCGAATCGGTCTACGTGTTCCCTCCTCTTCCTCTCATCACGAAAGTGTTGAGGATCATAAGACGAAGAAGAGTACAGACGATACTCGTTGTCCCAGACTGGCCTCGAAGGGCTTGGTACTCGGAACTACAAGAAATGCTCACAGGAGACCCCTGGCCTCTTCCTCTGAGGGAAGACCTGTTGCAGCAGGGGCCCTGTGTATTTCAAGACTTACCGCGGTTACGTTTGACGGCATGGCGGTTGAACGCCGAATCCTAGCAAAAAAGGGGATTCCGGAAGAGGTCATCCCTACTTTAATAAAGGTTAGGAAGGAGGTGACGATAAAACATTATCACCGTATCTGGCGAAAGTATGTGTCTTGGTGTGAGACCAAGAATGCACCTACGGAAGATTTTCATTTGGGTCGTCTTCTCCACTTCCTACAGACAGGCGTGGATATGGGCCTGAAATTAGGCTCGGTTAAGGTACAGATTTCGGCCCTCTTGATTTTCTTTCAGAAGGAATTGGCTTCTCTTCCAGAAGTCCAGACGTTTGTAAAGGGAGTGCTGCACATCCAGCCCCCTTTTGTGCCTCCAGTGGCACCATGGGACCTGAACGTGGTGTTGCAGTTCCTAAAATCACACTGGTTTGAACCGCTTAACAAGGTTTAGTTGAAATTTCTTACCTGGAAGGTGGTAATGTTGTTGGCCTTAGCATCAGCAAGGCGAGTGTCAGAATTGGCGGCTCTATCACACAAGAGCCCCTACTTGATTTTTCATGTGGATCGAGCTGAATTGAGGACACGTCCGCAATTTTTGCCTAAAGTGGTTTCGTCGTTCCATATGAATCAACCTATAGTGGTGCCTATGGCTACCGGTGACCTGGAGGATTCCAGATCCCTGGACGTAGTCAGGGCCTTAAAAAATTTATGTAGCCAAGACGGCTAGAATTAGGCAAACAGAGGCTCTGTTTGTCCTGTATGCGGCCAATAAGATTGGCGCTCCTGCTTCAAAGCAGACTATTGCTCGCTGGATCTGTAATACGATTCAGCAGGCTCACTCTACGGCTGGATTGCCGGTACCAAATTCGGTTAAGGCCCATTCCACTAGGAAGGTGGGCTCTTCTTGGGCGGCTGCCCGAGGCGTCTAGGCTTTACAACTTTGCCGAGCGGCGACGTGGTCGGGGTCAAACACTTTTGCTAAATTCTACAAGTTTGATACCCTGGCTGATGATGAGCGTTTGCTCAGTTGGTGCTGCAGAGTCGTCCGCACTCTCCCGCCCGATTGGATGCTTTGGTATAAACCCCATGGTCCTTACGGAGTTCCCAGCATCCTCTAGGACGTAAGAGTAAATAAGATTTTAAACCTACCGGTAAATCTATTTCTCCTAGTCCGTAGAGGATGCTGGGCGCCTGTCCCAGTGCGGAAACTCTGCAAGACTTGTATATAGTTGTTGCTTACATAAGGGTTATGTTACAGTTGACATCGGTCTTGGACCGTTACTGTTGTTTTTTATTCATACTGTTAACTGGTTATGTATGTTCCAGGTTACATGGTATGATTGGTGTGGGCTGGTATGAATCTTGCCCTTGGATTGCTAAATCCTGCCTTGTATTGTCCATCTCCTCTGGGCACAGTTCTCTAACTGAGGTCTGGAGGAGGGGCATAGAGGGAGGAGCCAGTGCACACCCATAGTAAAAGTTCTTTTTAGGTGCCCTATCTCCTGCGGAGCCCGTCTATACCCCATGGTCCTTACGGAGTCCCCAGCATCCTCTACGGACTAGGAGATCTAGATTTACCGGTAGGTTTAAAATCTTATTATATTTAAATGAAAGTCAAAATGTATACGTACTCGCAGTATTCTATCAAGTCAATGAACTGTTTCAATAAATTGTTGTATTGTAATATGCTACAGCATAATGCTTCAAAAACTTGTTTGTATATGTTGCTATATGAAATAATGGGCAGTGTGTATCCTAGGACACGTCATTCAGCAAATAAAAGCCAAACCTTTAAAAAAAAAGTACGAAGATGTAGTCAAAATTTAGACAGTCAAAATGTCGACTGACAAAATGTAAGCAACTAAAAGGTTGACAAGGACATAAAGTTGACAGGATCATAAGAACGACAATCATAATAAAATAACAGCCACTGATAACAGTCGACCTGTGGCCCAGACTCCTGTGAGCTCCGTGTGTGCTTCCCCTGATTTTCCAATAACCAGCATCATGGTGAACCAGCTAGTGGGTATCATTATATATAGCAGGGATGCACACATCTTAGGGTCCCCTCCTATGACATTAACCAGCCCCAAATTGGTCAGGGCTGCAATTCCTTAGAAGGTGGGATCCACCAGCCCCAGGAACAACCTGCTCTGGGATTTCAATACTATTCCCAGCATCCTTGGTGTCGGCGGTAATTAAAATTTTAATAATACTGTTCTGTACAGGCAGCCGACAAGTCCCATCAAGCCCAGACATCAAAGGCCCACTGGCACCTGTAGTCTGTCTGTAAAGAAAATATTAAAATAACTTTGCTCGCACAATGCATGTTTTTTTGCTTTATTGAAAAAAACACTCCCAGACACACCCTCCTTCTCCACTTTAATGCTGCACACAAAAGCCATGAAGCAGCTCCTCTTAGTCCCATGTAGGCATCACTGAGTGTTGGCAAACAAAATCCTGATGGACTGACTCTGTGCAGTGTCCAGCAGAGCAGCAACAACTGTGACCGGGTCACTCCATAGGAATAATGGCTGAGAGCGTGGGAATGGTACTGGACTTGTAGTATCACAACAGTTGAGTAATGTAAGAAGTAGTTTAGAGAACTGAGGATGGTACATAAGTGAAACTTAATTTTATACCAGAGGTGTTGTGTTTGACCCAATTGGAGACATCATAAGTCTTGGTCAAGTTGGTTTTAAATCTGTCTAATCTTAATCAACTTTCCCTCTATGAAATGAAATGAAAGGGCATCAAATTTGGATGTATTCAATTTGTAAAAAAAAAAAAAAAAGCAGTTCTGATAAACATTTTATGGAGGGTCAGTAGTGAAGTCTCCCAATGGGTCACAGTGAGGAGGTGAGCCCTGTAATTGTGGAGGAAGACCTGCTTATTGTAGCTAGAGGCTCAGTTACTAGTATTAAAATCAGCAGAGAAAGGGTGTGCCTCTGTCTAGTAACGTTATGGGAAATTCCAGAAATACTAAACTATTGCTAAATACCTTAAGTGAAGAGCCTTCATTCAAAGCTCAAGTCAATCTCAAAATCTAATTTTGTAAACCAAATTTAGTAATCCTACCTTTATCTAATACCAGTGGAGTACACAAAAGGTTTAGTCCATGTCTAATGAGAGCAAAACTTCTTCTTTTCATTGATTTCTAGCGACCATCTCTACCAGATTCGGGACTCTGAGTATTGTCCTCTAGTTTGCAAAACCTACTTGATCAGGCTGGATGAGCTCCTGGAGAAAGGGGCTTATTTGAGTTTCTAGAAGTGTGGCATATATTTTAATATCCAAATGTAATAATCAGTAGGACTGTAGTTTTTACAAACAGATGGATCTTTCTCTGATTTGGAGATAGTTTCCTAATTGTGCTTATTGAACCATTGAAGTAAAGATGAATATTGAAGCTAGCTACATACCATCTATCACTTCATTAACCTACGGAGAATAAAACTATCCCTGTCCAATTGATAGAAATTAGTTTGATCATTCAGGTCCTACAGTTCACTAGAATAAAATGCTTAAATACATAAGTCCTAAATTTACATTTAATGGATTGTTAATGTTATAATGGTTGGTATAAAACCTATTTTCTGTTTATTCCTGATGGTTAGGCAAGGTTAATTTAACAGCTCTTGTGTTTTCTTGAGTTAAATAAACCTGAACATTTTGTGCATTTGTCTTACATTGGTTTCAAAAGTCTCCCAGTATTTTTAATTGATTATTTTTAGACAAGAATGGGCAATTGGAACATTTTGTGAAGTTGTGTAATAACCTTTAGATTCCTAATTCGTCTACGGATCACTGCAGCGAATAGATATAACAGCACAAAACTTAGCGCCAAATGTAGGACTATCACTTTTTAATCTTTATCTTTTTACATTTGTATACTGTAAAGCTGAGTTTATAATAAATACTTGAAAAGAGTGATTCATATTTATTGTATAGGTTAGTACCCAAACAAATCCAAAACCGGATCACACTGCAAGAGCAGTTAGTTGTGATGTGTGTGTGTGTGTGTGTGTGTGTATATATATATATATGTTAATATATATGTGTGTATATATATATATATATATATATATATATATATGTATATATATATATATATATATATATATATATATATATATATATATATATATGTGTATATATATATATATATATATATGTGTATATATATATATATGTGTATGTGTGTGTGTGTGTATATATATATATATATATATATATATATATATATATATATGAACAGCAAAGTAGATGGATTAAAAAAATAATGTAACTAGAATTTTTTTTTTTTTTTTTTTTATGATTGGGAATTAAATAAAATGTTCTTATGTGCAACGCAGAGCTCTCCTGTAATACTCCAACCACAGTACAAAGCAGAATTGATGCTGTTGTCACCCCAGTTCTATTTATAGGCTATAAATTCTGCAGATGTGGGCAGCACCTGTTTCCTGAGTAGTACTGCTTAAATTGGGACATTAGTGAGGGATACATTTTTCTCTAGCTCGTCCTTGACAAAATCGGGTGTGGAATAGAAGATCTATAGTATTTAGGTCAATAGGTCGACATGACAGTAGTGGACAAGTTTTTTGGGGTCAAATCTTGTATGTTTAGCAACATCTGACTACCATCAGTATATAAACGTGTACCCTTGTGGGCTTGCCATGCTTCGGGTAAGGTGGATCGCTCAGCTACTGTGGTGCTCGCCACAAAATACTATCCCTAATCGTAGTTCATGTTAATACTAAATCAAGCAAATTTTGGGAAAACATGTTAACAAACCATATGTTGATCCTTTAGTGTGTTGACCGTTTGTACATGTCGACCTATACATTATTATCTGGATACCACAGAAATCTGTATTTTCAAAACAATTAATAATTCTTAAGGAATGGATTACCCAGGCTTGCCATTTTATGAGGAGCCTGGCCAAGCTGTGGAGAAGGTAACATGCACCAGGAGCTATTTTCTAGTCCCCCCACCCCCATGTCTCTCCTGGGACCATAGTTTGTCTTGGCAGTCCTACTCATGGTTGGGGTGCCTTTTTAATAATTTATAGGAAACAATCTTCCTATATTTATTTACTTTATTAACAGTTTTTTATATAGCACAGCTTATTCCGTTGCACTTTACAATTGGGACAACAGTAATAGAACAAAACTGGGTAAAATCAGTCAGACATAGAGGTAGGAGGGCCCTGCTCACAAGCCTACAGTATATTGGGAGATAGGCATTGCTACACAAGGATAGATGCTACCTATTGCATAACGGTCCACCAGATTGCAAAGGTTCTTAATGGGCTGTATAATATGGTTACCCAGCAATGTTGGCCAAGTGTCATAAGGGTGTGAAAGGGAAGAAAGACAAAATATGTACGGTTAGATGTGGACTGTACAGAGGGGATGAATTAGATAGGGAGACATGGAAGGTACTGTTGAAGGGTCCAGAATTTTATAAGCTTGTTTGAAGAGGTGAGTTTTCAGGAAACGTTTGAAATCTGCAGACTAGAGCTGAGTCTTATTGTGTGTGGGAGGGCATTCCACAAAGTGGGCACAGCCCAGATTTAGACCTGTAATGCATGTGGAAGAGAGATGCAGATCTTGTTCAGAGTGGAGAAGTTGGGTAGAGATATATTTTGAGAGGAGTGAAGAGATGTATGTTGGCACAGTTTGGTTTATAGCCTTGTATGTAAGTAAAAGTATTTTATATTGATTACAGTAAAATTCCGGTAACCAATGGAGGAAATGACAGAGCGGGAAGACCAGTCAGGAGACTATTGCAATAATCAGTGCGGTAGATAAAGTATTTATGTTAGAGTCCCATGCAGTGTGTGTGTAATAAATATATATAATAAAAAGTATATCTATAATTATTATACAGTACTATGCTAAATTTGTAGGAAAGTGTGAAACGTTTAGGCAGAAAAAAGAATGCTTGTTAATAGTTTATTTTTATTAACAAAATGCAAAGTGAATGAACAGAAGAGATGTAAATTAAATTAATATTTCAATATCTAAATCAAATCCCGTTTCCCTTCAAAACAGCATCAATTCTTCTAATTACACTTGCACACAGTTTATAAAAGGAACTCAGCTGGGAGGTTGTTTGAAACATCTTGAAGAACTGACCACAGATCTTCTGTGGCTGTAGGCTTGCTGAAATCCTTCTGTCTCTTCATGTAATCCCAGACAGACACAATGATGTTGAGATTAGGGTTCTGTGGGGGCCATGTCATCACTGCCAGGACTCCTTGTTCTTTACGCTGAAGATAATTCTTAATGACATTGGCTGTTATGTTTGGGGTCATTGTCCTGCTGCAGAATAAATTTGGAGCCAATCAGACGCCTCCCTGATGGTATTGCATGATGGAAAAGTACCTTACTTATCCATACTTAATGAAGTATTGTGGCCTTAATTAATCCTTCTAATGGGTGACCAATATTTTGAAGCTGACACTTTGGTCACTTTTTTTTTTTTAATTCAGAAAAGAAAACACACCATACAGAAATGTAATGTTTTAGGTTTGTCATAATGTTGTGCTACATTATAGTAGTTTTACAGATTCAGTAAACCTGTAATTTAACAAGAATTGGGGGGAGGTAATAGGGTATGAGAATCAAAGTGAGAGATTTTGCTTTTTATTTATTTATTTATTTATTTATTTAAGTGGTAATCATTTACATGGCAAAATCAAACTGTTTTTTTCATGTAAATGATTGCCACTTTAAGACAAAATCTCACTTTCTGATTCTCATACCCTATTACATTCCCAGTGAGGAGTCTAAACGTCTATAGCTCTCTGGTCTTGTTTTCTCTGTAGCATGCTCACTCCACCCATGTTTTCCATCTCTGCTTTTAGGACAGAATCATTAACCTTATCGTTGGTGGGTTAACAACCCTGCTGGTCCTGGTAAGTATTTAGGAGCCTTTATCACGTTAATTGTTAAAACATATCCAGTATTGTAATACTGCTTTCTATATAAATATTTAGTTGTAAATGGTATAGAGCAGATTTCTTCCCCACTTCTGTTTCAGCATATGTTCCCGAGCTGTTTAATTACGTATGTGTATTTTCTAGACTATTGTACATTACTATGAGAGTAGTGAACTTAGTAGTAGAGAAAAAGGACTTATTTATGTGGTTATCTTACGATAATCTACTAAATTCAATTGCTAGCTCTAGCTCCTGGGAGCGCCACTAACATCCTGTATCATAGAAATTTGCCGCACTATTGAAGTAATAGTTGGATCAAAGTGTAAAAAGCGCAACAATCTGAAATTGCTTAAAGACTACATATATTGATTAAAAATAGTCATATACACAATAACCCTGTGCGGAATCTTTCCTGTTCCGTTTTTTTTTTAAACTGAATAGCAACAGTACTTTGTTTGAAACAAACTGACCAAACAAATGATTAAATAGAAAGTAAGAACTCCTCTTAAACCTCATTACAATTCTTCTTGGTTTCTGTTGACCACTTGTAATTTCCAAGAGGTATTCAAGGGCATTTCAGGCTAAACTTGTAACAAGCAAGTGCAATACATTCAATTACTAGCATTTGCGCGCCAGCATAGCTAGATTTGTGTGAGTACTGGATCCTGCTCTCTGGTATATGCTATCACTATAATCTAGCATAGTTTAATATAGACAAATGTCTTAACTTTGACTTACAGCAATGGCTTACTTTTTGGAGGCTTGAAATGTCAAATTGGTATTTGATAAAGAAAATAACCTAGTTTTAAAAATTAATTGTAGGACAAAAAGCTTGTTTCAAGACCAACCCTTTCCAGAAATTAGCCATTGATTATGCATGGGGCAAAACCCATTAAAATGTTAGATTTTCCAGTCAGTGTTGGGGCGCTATGAGGAGTCTTTGCCCCAGGAGACAGACGGGCTAGCTTCACCCTTGCCTAATCTGGGATCCGGTTTCTAGGTCGACGGGGACAGTAGGTTGACATGACAAAAGGTCGACATGAGTTTTTCACATTCTTTGAACGTTTTCATACTTTACAATCCACGTGGACTACCATTGGGAATGGTAACCTGTGCAGAGTGCAGCGAGGCACCTTGCCTGAGGGAACACTGTGCACTAATTGAGGTTCCCGGTCACTCTACGAAGAAAACGACACCAACCCCCCCCCCCCCCCCCCCCCAAAAAAAACCCTCATGTCGACCTAAAGTCCCTGTCGACTAATAGTGGTCGACCTAAATCTATTCTATCTAACATACCACACCCTCTAATCTCGAACGGATTATGGTAGTGGTGGCCATTCCTTTGATGACTGCACAAGAACATTATGCTTAGAAATGCACGTACTATCTTAGCTAAAAGGTTTTGTTTTGGGTTTTTTTTAATGCAATTTTACATTTCTTAATTTGATATTTCCTTTACTCGCACATAGGTAACATTTATCAGTGCTTTCGTCTTCCCTCAACCACCTCCAAAACCAGTGAATGTCTTTTTTGCTGTCTGCATTTTTTTGTGCTCAATAACCGGTCTCATACTGGTAAGTACAAAACATTAGAATACTATTTTTTGAGGTTATTAAATAAATATACTGTACATCTTGGTTTTGAGTCCTTCCCTTACTGCATATGCACTGAGTGCTGTGAATATTTTAGTTTTGCAGCATTCAAAGGGGGGTATTCAATTGTTTGAAAAGTCACTTGGGTGTCTGTTTTTTCCTATCTAATAGACAGGAAAAAACAGACACCCAACCGACTTTTTCAAACAATTGAATTCTACCCAAAGAGTTCATAATATCAGTGCTAGTGTTATGAGGAGCTCAGAAATTACACTGCCATGTGCAGAGCAAGGGCTTGTTCGCATGCTTGGGTGTTGGAAAATAGCAGCTATAGTCTATCTACTCAGTTTACCAAAGTGCATTCATACACATATCAGTGTAGTATGTTAAGAAACACTCTAACAGCATTTTGCTACAGTATGTGTTAATGCTTCAGCCAACATTGCCCCAAACTGAACAGTTGTGAGAGTGCATGTACAAGTTAATTTGCTCACATTTTTTGGACTATCAGTATTGCATTGTCTAAAAGGAGGTAAGAACGCATATATAGAGGTATATTCAATTATGTCAGGATTTTTCAGATAGCCAAAAAATCTGGACATAGCTATTCAATCCCGGCCATTTTTGGCCACTTGTCAGACAATGTGGATTCGACTTGCTAACAAGTGGAATCTGCGGCCACAGAAAATAGTTGAAAACAAAAACACGTGGATCGGCGAGTAATTTGCCGATCCACGTGTTTTCAGACTGTGCCGGATTTTTCGACAGTCGAAAAATCTGCACTTTGAATAGGTCGAATGTAAATTCGACCTAACAGCGTGTGAAAAGTGCCACTATTCTGACTGTCAGAAAATTTGGCACTAATTGAATACCCCCCTAAATGCTTTAGGGAGTAATTCAATTATCCGCAATCCCGTTTTCATGGTAAAAAATCACAGTGAATACCGATATTTACCACAATTTCTCATACGTCCTAGAGGATGCTGGGGACACTTCAAGAACCATGGGGTATAGACGGGATCTGCAGGAGACATGGGCACTTTAAGACTTTGAATGGTTGTGAACTGGCTCCTCCCTCTATGCCCCTCTTCCAGACTTCAGTTACATTCTGTGCCCAGGCAGACTGGATACACACTGAGGAGCTCTACTGAGTTTCTCTGAAAAAGACTTTGTTAGGTTTTTTATTTTCAGGGAGGACTACTGGCTATAGTCTCCCTGCATCGTGGGACTTAGGGGAGAGAAGTCAGACCTACTTCAGATGAGTTTAAAGGCTCTGCTTCTTGGCTACAGGACACCATTAGCTCCTGAGGGTTTGGAACACTAGGTACGCCTAGGGGTTCACTCCCAGAGCCCGCCGACACCCCCCTTACAGAGCCAGAAGTCAGAAGACAGGTGAGTAGAAGAAGATCTGAAGACTTCAGTGACGGCTTTGAGGTACCGCACAGAGATCGCGCTGTGCGCCATGCTTCCACTCACACAGCGGCACTGCAGGGCGCGGGGGGGCGCCCTGGGCAGCATAAAAAACTTTTCAGCTGGCAGAAGTGGAAAACAGTGCCTAGGCACTAAGTCCGAACCCCCGCCAGAATTATTTATTTAAAATATAGCGGGGCTGAAGTGCGCCATTAAGCAACATATTCTCTCTCAGAAGCTGCAGAGACGCTGGTCCTTTCCTCCTGCCACTGTACAAGTAACAGGGTGCAAAATGGGGGGGGGGGGGCACAAAGATTTGGTGCAGTTATAAGTTATCATAAAAGCGCTACAGGTCTGGGGCTTAATAAGTTTTCAGAACCGGGATTGAGCGCTGGGGTGTGAGCTGGCGAACTCCCTCTGTGTTTCTCTGACAGGCTTTACTGTGGGTCCGTCCCCTATTTGCCCTGTGTGTCTGTGGGTGTCGGTACACGTGTGTCGACATGTCTATGGCTGAGTGCTCTTCCCAGGAGGAGACTGTGTTAGGGGCAGAAACGGCTGTGGGAGTGACCCTGTCGGCACCGCCGACCCCTGATTGGTTGAATGCCTTAAATGCTAATGTGGCTCTTATTAATAAGATTGGATACATCTGACTCCCAGAACCAGGCATGGAAGAAGTCTGTGGAGGATGTATTATCACAGGTCCAAACCCCCTTGGGGTCACATAAATGTTCGTTCACTCAGTTGGCGGACACAGATACTGACACGGACTCCAGTGTCGACTATAATGAGACCAGATTAGACCCAAAATTGGCTAAGAACATTCAGTACATGATTGTGGCAATAAAAGAAGTCTTAAATATCACTGAGGACCCTGCTGTTATGATACTAGGGTCTGTATGTATAAGGGAAAGAAACCTGAGGTAACGTTTCAGCCCTCTCATGAACTGAATACGTTTTTTGAAAAAATGTGGGAAAATCCTTCTAAAAAGTTTCAGATTCCCAAAAGGATCCAGGTGACGTATCCGTTCCCCTCTGGGGATAGGGATAAATGGGAGTCATCCCCCATTGTGGACAAGGCCCTGTCAAGGTTATCAAAAAAGGTGGCGTTACCATCTCCGGACACGGCAGCCCTTAAGGAGCCTGCAGATCGTAGACAGGAAAATACGTTAAAATCCATTTATGTCACCACAGGTACTCTGCTCAGACCAACCATTGCATCTGCATGGGTGAGTAGTGCTATTGAAAAGTGGGCAGATAACTTGTCATCTGATATAGATACCCTAGATAGGGATAGTATCCTTTTAACGCTGGGTTATATCAGGGATGCCGCAGCTTACCTGAAGGAAGCGGCGAAAGATATTGGCATTTTGGGATCAAAAGCCAATGCTATGGCTACTTCAGCTAGGAGGGCATTGTGGATTCATCAATGGAATGCGGATGCTGACTCAAAGAAGTCTATGGAGTCTCTCCCATATAAAGGTAGCGTTTTGTTTGGTGACTGTCTCGCTGATTTGGTATCTACGGCTAATGTGGGTAAGTCGTAATTTTTACCTTATGTTCCTCCACAACAAAAGAAAACTCACCCGTTTCAGATGCAGTCCTTTCGGCCAAATAAATACAAAAAGGGCCGAGGTTATTCCTTCCTTGCTAATAGGGGAAGAGGTAAAGGTAAAAAATCTCCTGCCATGGCAGGGTCCCAGGAGCAGAAGTCCTCCCCGGCTTCTGCCAAATCCACCGCATGACGCTGGGGCTCCTCTGCGGGAGTCCGCACCGGTGGGGGTACATCTCCAACTCCTTCAGTCAGTTCTGGGTTCGTTCGGGCCTGGAACCTTGGGTGTGAGAAATAGTGTCCCAAGGGTACAAACTAGAGTTTCAAGACGTTCCCCCTCGACGATTTTTTAAATCGGCCTTACCAGCTTCTCCGGAGGACAGGGAGGTGGTATGCGATGCAATACAGAAGCCGTGTAAAAATCAAGTGATTATCAGGGTGCCACCGTCCGAACAGGGAGAGGGCTTTTATTCGAGCCTGTTCGTGGTCCCGAAGCCGGACAGCTCGGTCAGACCAATTCTGAACCTAAAATCCCTCAATTTCTATCTAAAAAAAAGTTCAGATTCAAGATGGAGTCTCTCCGAGCAGTGATCTCCAGTCTGAAAGAAGGGGATTTTATGGTGTCGGTAGACATAAAGGATGCCTACTTACACATCCCCATATATCCTCCGCATCAGGCTTACCTGAGGTTTACAAATTTCAGACATTGCCGTTTGGTCTGTCCACAGCTCCGCGGGTTTTCACCAAAGTAATGGCGGAAATGATGGTTCTCCTGCGCAAACAAGGAGTCACAATTATCCCGTACTTGGACGATCTCCTGATAAAGGTGAGATCCAGGGGCCGCTTGCTGTAGAGCATTACGACTTCCTTGTCAGTTCTACAGGAACATGGTTGGCTCCTAAACTTGCCAAAGTCACAGTTGAGTCCGACAAAACGACTGTCGTTTTTGGGAATGATTCTGGACACGGAATTACAGAGAGTTTTCCTTCCAGAAGAGAAGGCTCTGGAAATTCAGAGTCTGGTCAAACAAATTCTGAAACCAGCGAGTGTCAATCCATCAATGCACTCGGTTGCTGGGGAAGATGGTTGCGGCCTACGAGGCCATTCCATTTGGCAGGTTCCATGCCAGAGTGTTTCAGTGGGATCTGTTGGACAAGTGGTCCAGATCCCATCTGCACATGCACCGGAAAATAATCCTGTCCTCCAAGACCAGAATCTCGCTCCTGTGGTGGATGTACAGCTCTCACCTCCTAGAGGGACGCAGGTTCGGGATCCAGGATTGGATCCTAATGACCACGGATGCGAGTCTCCGAGGCTGGGGAGCGGTCACACAAGGGGAAACTTTCCAGGGAAAATGGTCAAGCCACGAAGTTTCTCTACACATAAACGTGTTGGAGTTAAGGGCCATTTACAACGGCCTTCTTCAAGCGGAAAGTCTTTTTCGCAACCTACCTGTCCTGATACAGTCGAACAATATAATAGCGGTAGCGCACATAAACCGCCAGGGCGGAACAAAGAGCAGAGCAGCAATGGCAGAGGCCACAAAAATTCTCCGCTGGGTGGAAAGACATACAAGCGCTCTGTCAACGATATTCATTCCAGGAGTAGACAACTGGGAAGCAGACTTCCTCAGCAGACACGATCTCCATCCAGGAGAGTGGGGTCTTAATCAAGAGGTCTTCGCAGAAGTGACAAGTATTTGGGGGATTCCTCAAATAGACATGATGGCGTCTCGCCTCAACAAGAAACTTCAGAGATATTGTTCCAGGTCGAGAGATCCTCAAGCAATAGCAGTGGTCGCCCTAGTGACACCGTGGGTGTTTCAGTCGGTGTACGTGTTCCCTCCGCTTCCGCTCATTCCAAAGGTACTGAAGAGCATAAGAAGGACAAAAGTTAAGGCGATCCTCATTGTTCCGGACTGGCCAAGAAGGGCTTGGTACCCAGATCTTCAGGAATTAATCGTAGGAAATCCTTGGCCTCTTTCTCTACGAGAGGATCTGTTACAGCAGGGGCCGTGCGTGTATCAAGACTTACCGCGGCTACGTTTGACGGCTGAACGCCGGATCCTAGCCCAAGAGGGTATTCCTAGTGAAGTCATTCCCACACTTCTTCGGGCTAGAAAAGAAGTAACTGCGAAACATTATCACCGTATTTGGAGAAAATGTGTGTCTTGGTGTGAATCCAAGAGGGTTCCTATGGAAGAATTTCAGCTAGGCCGGTTTCTCCATTTTCTGCAAGCAGGTGTGGATGCGGGCCTAAAGTTGGGCTCAATTAAAGTACAAATTTCGGCCTTATCAATTTTCTTTCAAAAAGAATTGGCTTCCCTTCTGGAAGTTCAGACTTTCGTGAAAGGCATGCTGCACATCCAACCTCCATTTGTGCCCCCAGTGGCACCGTGGGATCTTAACGTGTTGCAGTTCCTTCAATCACATTGGTTTGAACCTTTACAAAAGATAGAGTTGAAATTTCTCACTTCGAAAGTGGTCATGCTGTTGGCCTTGGCATCCGCAAGGCGGGTGTCTGAGTTAGTGGCCTTGTCTCACAAGAACCCATACTTAATCTTCCATGAAGATAGAGCAGAGTTGAGGACTCGTCAACAGTTTCTTCCAAAGGTGGTTTCATCGTTCCACATGAACCAACCTATTGTGGTGCCTGTGGCCACTGCCGCTTTCGCTGAGTCAAAATCCCTCGATGTGGTTAGGGCTTTGAAGATTTATGTCGCCAGGACGGCGCAACTTAGGAAAGCGGACGCTTTGTTTGTCCTGTATGCTCAACAAGATTGGGAATCCTGCTTCTAAGCAGACTATTGCGCGTTGGATCTGTACTACAATACAGAATGCTCATTCTACGGTTGGTTTGCCGTTGCCAAAATCAGTGAAGGCTCACTCTACCAGAAAGGTGGGCTCATCCTGGGCGGCTGCCCGGGGGGGTCTCGGCGTTACAACTTTGCCGATCAGCTACTTTTCAGGTGCAAACACGTTTGCGAAATTTTACAAATTTGACACCCTGGCTGAGGAGGATCTCAGGTTTGGTCAATCGTTGCTGCAGAGTCATCCGCACTCTCCCGCCCATTCTGGAGCTTTGGTATAACCCCATGGTTCTTGAAGTGTCCCCAGCATCCTCTAGGACATATGAGAAAATAGGATTTTAATACCTACCGGTAAATCCTTTTCTCCTAGTCCGTAGAGGATGCTGGGCGCCCGTCCCAGTGCAGACTATCTGCAGCAATTACTTATTAGTTATTGGTTATGTTACACACGAGTTGTGTTTCTGTTCTGGTCAGCCTGTTGCTGACATTGTTCATGCCGTTGACTGGATTTCTGTTGAATGCCATGTTGTACGGCGTGTTTTGTGGTGTGAGCTGGTATGTATCTCAGTTAGTTTAACAATAAATCCTTTTCTTCGAAATGTCCGTCTCCCTAGGCACAGTTCCTATAACTGGAGTCTGGAGGAGGGGCATAGAGGGAGTAGCCAGTTCACACCCATTCAAAGTCTTAAAGTGCCCATGTCTCCTGCGGATCCCGTCTATACCCCATGGTTCTTGAAGTGTCCCCAGCATCCTCTACGGACTAGGAGAAAAGGATTTACCGGTAGGTATTAAAATCCTATTTATTTATTTTTTCAGGACAATGCAATTATCCCATTTTTATCATAGTAATTTTTGTGCGAAAACTAAGGGATCTGGTAACTTAGCCCGGATCCATCTGTTTATCGCGATTGCGTCCGTGAAAAAACTGCAGTTATCGGGGATTTGGTCTCTCCTTCCTCCAGGAGGTGAAACTATATTCCTGATAGTGCCGGCTATTGGGGGTAATTGAATTACCCCCTGGGGATC
Source organism: Pseudophryne corroboree (assembly GCF_028390025.1). Lineage (NCBI taxonomy): Eukaryota > Metazoa > Chordata > Amphibia > Anura > Myobatrachidae > Pseudophryne > Pseudophryne corroboree. The sequence goes on from NC_086449.1 coordinate 409,295,178, forward strand.
AATTGGCCGTGGTTCTTTACCGTGGCTAACTGAATTCCCACCTTTCTCTAACGTCCTAGAGGATGCTGGGACTCCGTAAGGACCATGGGGATAGAGTGGCTTCGCAGGAGACATGGGCACTTTAAGAAAGACTTTGGATCTGGGTGTGCACTGGCTCCTCCCTCTATGCCCCTCCTCCAGACCTCAGTTTGATACTGTGCCCAGTGGAGACTGGGTGCTTTCAGGGAGCTCTCCTGAGTTTCCTGTAAAAGAAAGTATTTTAGTTAGGTTTTTTAATTTTCAGGGAGCCTGCTGGCAACAGGCTCCCTGCATCGAGGGACTGAGGAGAGAGAAACAGACCCACTTCTCTGAGTTTCAGGGCTCTGTTTCTTAGGCTACTGGACACCATTAGCTCCAGAGGGATCGGTACGCAGGTCTCACCCTCCGTCCCTGAGCCGCACCGCCGTCCTCCTCCCAGAGCCGGAAGATAGAAGCCGGGTGAGTATGTGAGGAAAAGACTTCAGAGGCGGCAGAAAACTCCTTGATCTTCATAGATGTAACGCACAGCAGTGAAGCTGTGCGCCATTGCTCCCATTCACCTCGCACACATCGGTCACTGTAAGGGTGCAGGGGGGGGGGGCGCCCTGGGCAGCAATAAAAACCTCCTGTGGCAAATACACATATATACATGTACAGCTGGGCACTGTACATGTATAAAAAGAGCCCTCACCATGTTAAGAAATTTGAGCGGTACAGAAGCCCGCCGCCGAGGGGGCGGGGCTTCTCCCTCAGCACTCACCAGCGCCATTTTTCTCCACAGCACCGCTGAGAGGAAGCTCCCCGGACTCTCCCCTGCTTGACACACGGTGAAAGAGGGTTTTAAAGTAGAGGGGGGGGGGGGGGGCACATAATTGGCGCATATACATGCTACAAAAGCACTACTGGGTAAACATTCTGTGTTTTTTCCTGGGTCATATAGCGCTGGGGTGTGTGCTGGCATACTCTCTCTGTCTCTCCAAAGGGCCTGGTGGGGAACCTGTCTTCAGAAAAGAGCTTCCCTGTGTGTGTGGTGTGTCGGTACACGTGTGTCGGCATGTCTGAGGTTGAAGGCTCACCTAAGGAGGAGGGGGAGTGTATGAATGTTAGGTCTCCGTCGGCAGCGCCGACACCTGACTGGATGGATATGTGGAATGTTTTAAGTGCTAATTTTAATTTATTGCACAAAAGATTAGACAAAGCTGAAGCTAGGGTACAGTCAGGGAGTCAACCCATGTCTGTTCCAATGTCGCCGGGACCTTCGGGGTCTCAGAAGCGCCCACTATCCCAAATAGTTGACACAGATACCGACACGGATTCAGACTCCAGTGTCGACTACGATGATGCAAAATTGCAGCCAAGGGTGGCTAAATGTATTCGATATGATTATCGCAATTAAAGATGTTTGCATATCACAGAGGAACCCCCTGTCCCTGACACGAGGGTACACATGTATAAGGGAAAGAAACCTGAGGTCACCTTTCTTTCTTCACATGAGCTGAACGAATTATGGGAAAAAGCGTGGGAAACTCCAGACAAAAAACTGCAGATTCCAAAAAAAGAATTCTAATAGCGTATCCTTTCTCGTCACAGGACAGAATACGGTGGGAATCCTCCCCTATGGTAGACAAAGCTTTGACACGCTTATCAAAAAAGATAGCGCTCCCATCCCAAGATACGGCTACCCTCAAGGATCCTGCTGACCGCAAGCGGGAGGTTACCTTGAAGTCCATTTACACACATTCTGGTACGTTACTCAGACCGGCAATTGTGTCGGCCTGGGTTTGTAGTGATGTAGCAGCATGGACAGATTCCTTATCAGCGGATATTGAGACCCTTGATAAGGATACCATTTTAATGACCCTAGGGCATATAAAAGATGCTGTCTTATATATGAGGGATGCTCAAAGAGACATTAGTTTACTGGGTTCCAGAATAAACGCTATGTCTATTTCTGCTAGGCGAGTCTTATGGACCAGACAGTGGACGGGTGATGCCGACTCAAGGAGGCATATAGAGTTTTTGCCTTACAAGGGTGAGGAATTGTTTGGAGAGGACCCCTCGGACCTCTTCTCCGCAGCTACGGCAGGTAAATCAAATTTTTTGCCTTATATTCCCTCACAATCTAAGAAAGCGCCTCATTATCAAATGCAGTCCTTTCATTCAAATAAAAGCAAAAGAGTACGTGGATCGTCCTTTCTTGCCAGGGGTAAGGGCAGAGGAAAAAAGCTGCACAACACAGCTAGTTCCCAGGAACAGAAGTCCTCCCCGGCCTCTGCAAAATCCACCGCATGACGCTTGGGCTCCCCTGAGGGAGTCCGCTCCAGTGGGGGCACGTCTTCGACTTTTCAGCCACATCTGGGTTCACTCACAGGTGGATCCCTGGGCAATAGAAATTGTTTCCTAGGGATACAAGCTGGAATTCGAAGAGGTGCCTCCTCGCCGGTTTTCAAATCGGCGCTACCAACTTCTCCCCTGGAAAGGGAGATAGTGTTACATGCGATTCACAAATTGTGTCAACAAGTGGTGGCCGAGGTTCCCCTGCTTCAGAGAGGGAAGGGGTACTACTCAACTCTGTTTGTGGTCCCGAAACCGGACGGTTCGGTCAGACCCATTTTGAATTTAAAATCCCCGAACCTTTACTTAAAACGGTTCAAGTTCAAGATGGAATCGCTCAGAGCGGTCATCGCCAGCTTGGAAGGGGGGGATTTTATGGTATCTCTGGACATAAAGGATGCATACCTGCATGTTCCCATATATCCTCCTCATCAGGCGTACCTGAGATTTGCGGTACAGGATTGTCATTACCAATTTCAGACGTTGCCGTTTGGGCTTTCCACGGCCCGAGAATTTTCACCAAGGTAATGGCGGAAATTATGGTGCTCCTGCGCAAGCAGGGTGTCACAATTATCCCGTACTTGGACGATCACCTCATAAAAGCGAGATCACGGGAGAAGTTGCAGAACAGCGTATCCCTTTCACTGAAGGTGTTACAGCGACACGGCTGGATTCTCAATATTCCAAAGTCGCAGTTGATCCCTACGACTCGTCTGCCCTTCTTGGGCTTGATTCTGGACACAGACCAGAAAAGGGTTTTTCTTCCGATAGAAAAAGCGCAGGAACTCATGACTCTAGTCAAGAACCTGTTGAAGCCAAAACAAGTGTCAGTACATCATTGCACTCAAGTCCTGGGAAAAATGGTGGCGACATACGAAGCCATTCCCTTCGGCAGGTTCCATGCAAGGACTTTCCAATGGGACCTATTGGACAAATGGTCCGGATCACATCTGCACATGTATCAGCGGATCACCCTGTCCCCCAGGGCCAGGGTATCTCTCCTGTGGTGGCTGCAGAGTGCTCACCTTCTAGAGGGCCGCAGGTTCGGCATTCAGGATTGGATCCTGGTGAACACTGACGCGAGCCTCCGAGGTTGGGGAGCAGTCACACAGGGAAGATATTTCCAAGGCCTTTGGTCAAGTCAAGAGACTTGTCTTCACATCAACATCCTGAAACTAAAGGGCATATACAACGCCCTACGTCGAGCGGAGACCTTACTTCGCGACCGACCAGTTCTGATCCAGTCAGACTACGTCACCGCAGTAGCTCATGTAAACCGCCAAGGCGGCACAAGGAGTAGAGTGGCGATGGCGGAAGCCACCAGAATTCTTCGCTGGGCAGAGAATCATGTAAGCGCACTGTCAGCGGTGTTCATTCCGGGAGTGGACAACTGGGAAGCAGACTTCCTCAGCAGACACGACCTGCATCCGGAAGAGTGGGGACTTCATCAGGAAGTCTTCGCACAGATTGCAAGTCGGTGGGGACTGCCCCAAATAGACATGATGGCGTCCCGTCTCAACAAAAAGCTACAAAGGTATTGCGCCAGGTCAAGAGACCCTCAGGCGGTAGCTGTGGACGCCCTAGTGACACCGTGGGTGTTCCAGTTGGTCTATGTATTTCCTCCTCTTCCTCTCATACCCAAGGTGTTGAGAATAATAAGAAAAAGAGGAGTGAGAACAATACTCATTGTTCCAGATTGGCCACGAAGGACCTGGTATCCGGATCTGCAGGAAATGCTCACAGAAGATCCGTGGCCTCTTCCTCTAAGACAGGACCTGTTGCAACAGGGTCCCTGTCTGTTCCAAGACTTACCGCGGCTGCGTTTGACGGCATGGCGGTTAAACGCCGGATCCTAGCGGAAAAAGGTATTCCGGATGAGGTAATTCCTACGCTAATAAAGGCTAGGAAGGATGTGACATCTAAACATTATCACCTTATATGGAGAAAATATGTTTCTTGGTGTGAGGCCAGGAATGTTCCTACGGAAGAATTCCATCTAGGCCATTTTCTTCACTTCCTACAAACTGGAGTGAATTTGGGCCTAACATTAGGCTCCATTAAAGTTCAGATTTCGGCCTTATCCATTTTCTTTCAAAAGGAATTGGCCTCTCTGCCTGAAGTACAGACTTTTGTGAAGGGAGTACTGCATATTCAGCCTCCTTTTGTACCTCCGGTGGCGCCTTGGGACCTTAACGTGGTGTTAAGTTTTCTTAAGTCACATTGGTTTGAACCACTTAAAACAGTGGAGTTGAAATATCTCACTTGGAAGGTGGTCATGTTCTTAGCCTTGGCTTCGGCTAGGCGAATTTCGGAATTAGCGGCTTTATCACATAAAAGCCCCTATCTGGTTTTCCATATGGATAGAGCGGAATTGCGGACCCGTCCTCAATTCCTACCTAAGGTGGTCTCATCCTTTCATATGAACCAACCTATTGTCGTGCCTGTGGCTACACGTGTCTTGGAGGATTCAGAGTCCCTTGATGTGGTCAGGGCTTTGAAGATTTACGTGGCCAGAACGGCTAGGATCAGAAAAACAGAAGCACGGTTTGTCCTGTATGCAGCCAACAAGGTTGGCGGCCCTGCTTCAAAGCAGACTATTGCTCGCTGGATCTGTAATACGATTCAGCAAGCGCATTCTACGGCGGGATTGCCGTTACCAAAATCGGTTAAGGCCCATTCCACTTGGAAGGTGGGCTCGTCTTGGGCGGCTGCCCGAGGGGTCTCGGCACTACAGCTGTGCCGAGCTGCTACTTGGTCGGGGTCAAACACCTTTGCAAAGTTCTATTAGTTTGATACCCTGGCTGAGGAGGACCTCCTGTTTGCTCAATCGGTGCTCCAGAGTCATCCGCACTCTCCCGCCCGTTTGGGAGCTTTGGTATAATCCCCATGGTCCTTACGGAGTCCCAGCATCCTCTAGGACGTTAGAGAAAATAAGATTTTAAACCTACCGGTAAATCTTTTTCTCGTAGTCCCGTAGAGGATGCTGGGCGCTCGTCCCAAGTGCGGACTACTTCTGCAAGACTTGTATATAGTTATTGCTTTCATAAGGGTTATGTTATAGTTTTGTCGGTTTTGGACCAATGATATGATGTTGTTTCATACTGTTAACTAGATAGTATATCACAGGTTATACAGTGTGATTGGTGTGGCTGGTATGAATCTTGCCCTTAGATTAACAAAAATCCTTTCCTCGTACTGTCCGTCTCCTCTGGGCACAGTTTCTCTAACTGAGGTCTGGAGGAGGGGCATAGAGGGAGGAGCCAGTGCACACCCAGATCCAAAGTCTTTCTTTAAGTGCCCATGTCTCCTGCGGAGCCAGTCTATCCCCATGGTCCTTATGGAGTCCCAGCATCCTCTACGGACTACGAGAAAAAGATTTACCGGTAGGTTTAAAATCTTATTATTATTATTATTATTATTTTCCTTTATTTATATGGCGCCACAAGGGTTCCGCAGCGCCCAATTACAGAGTACATATGCACATAATCAAAACAGGAAAACAGTGACTTACATTTGAAGACAATTTAGGACAAGTACAGGGTAACTAAGCATAACTACACCAGTAAATGACAGAGATAAGTTCCAGGTGGCCAAAAAACTGCGTGATTTGGGCAGTTGAGGATTATTAAAGTAAGAAAAGGATAAGCACATGAGGGAAGAGGGCCCTACTCGTGAGAGCTTACATTCTAAGGGGAGGGGTAGACAGACAGGGATGACACAGGTGACACCTTAATATATTATCTGGAAGACCTAGTAGAACATGTAATGTACTTGTTCACACAGGTCCACAAAAGCTCCAGCATATGCTGCTACATACTGTATTTTTGCTATGTTTGTATAGAACATGTGCTAGTATTATACAATGTACAAAATCGAATTTATATCATAAATACTGTACTGAGATGCACAAGTTGCTATATAACTACAGTCTTTCTCTCTGGGATGAAGCTATAACCAGCAGGGAGGGTAAGCTCACCCTGCTATTTACCAAGATCAGGCACCAATCACAAGACTCAACAGAGGCAAATTCCCTAAAATTTAAATGCAATGCAGCTGAGCAGCTGCACATAGCACAAAAGCATCCCGGCTGCTTAATAACAGATGGGACCAACATGCGACCAGTGTGGCCGCCAAGTGTCCCGGTTGCATAGATCCCATTGGGGCCATTGCGGCCAGGGGTGTAGTATGGTATGCCGACGGCCAGGCTCCCGGTGACCAGCATACCGGCGCTGGGAGCCCGACCGCCGGCATACCGACAGCGTGGCAAGCGCAAATGAGCCCCTTGCGGGCACGGTCGCGCGCTACGCTATTTATTCTCCCTCCAGGGGGGTCGTGGACCCCCCCATGAGGGAGAATATTTGTCGGTATGCGGGGTGTCGGGATTCCGGCGCCGGTATACTGTGCGCCGGGATCCCGACATTCGGCATCCTGAAGACCACCCGCGGCCAGCGTCATGCAGGGTCCCGGTCACTTAGCAACAGCCAAGACACGCAGGGGGAGGGAGCCACAGCGGCGGCTCCTAACACTAATGACATTCACATATTCCCATCTTAATCTAAGATTCATCAAGACAATTTTTTTTTCATTGACTCATAGATCACATTGAGAGTCTGAGTTACTGATCATGTTTTACTTGCCACATTTGCAGTATTCTTCTGTTTTAATTAAGGCAGAGTCCAGGTTTTAAGGCGATCCATGCATCAGTCCAGATCATTAAATCAAATTGACCTGTGCTCAAGCATGGATAGCCTTAAAACATGGTGTGTGATGGTGGAGTTTGGCAAACTGTGATAAGGAGCTGTAACTTGTGTTGAAATATTACTTTCTTACAGATTTTTTGGTACCGGCAAGGGGACCTGGAACCCAAGTTCAGGAATCTGATCTACTATATCTTATTTTCTATTGTCATGTTATGTATATGTGCCAACTTATACTTTCATGATGTGGGGAAATGAAGCATGGAGAAAAGCACCATAAACTGCACTGAGAAGCATGTTGTACTGTAATGCAACAGGAAGATGGAAATATATTGCGGAGCAAACACAGAAGTTTTATTTTGTTGTTCATTTTAGTAAGGGGAGAGCTACTGCCATAAGAGACTGTTTTCTTTTAAACCATTGTTGCACTTAAAGATCTGGTGAGAGCCACTCACTGGTACTTCTTTCTTTCACTGAATGTTGATTTGTGGGATTTGGGTTTTTTGGGGGTGTTTTTTTTTCAGCATAACTGACAAACTCAGAACAAACAAAGAGTGCACAATTTGTTAAATATTCTTTATTTTCTTTAAATATAATACAGATTTCTTTTTTACTATGCAACAGATGCCAGTAAGTACTATATTTCACATGACCAAAATTGTACTATTAGGCTGTAACATTTTGATTCTGTGGGTTTAAATAAATAAATTTACATGCCTGCTTTTTTTTTTTTTTTAAGGTTTATTTCTGTGGGCAATGAAGTCATATAGGATATGCATTCCCCTAAGGTCAGGAAACCTGAAATTGCAGAACGCTCGAGCAGTGAAATGCAGAATTCTAGTCGTGGAGTAAAACACGTTAGCAGTGAAACATTGCTTAAGTGCATTTTCGCCTTGGCCTGGATGATAATGGTACTGAGGGGAGTGGGTCTAGAAGGCACAGGATAACACCTTTAAATATGCCTGGGGTTCATACAAGGTCTCTTGACATTTGACTTATGCTAACATGTATCATTTTAATAAAAGTTATTTCTTAATGCGGAAATACACAATGTATGACCGCCTTAAGAAATATCAGCAACTGTCGCTCTGTCAGTCATAAGAAATCTTTCAGCATGACTGACAGATGTGATAATTGCTGCTCAGATCTGAAAGAGGATATACTTTTCATTGTAGACACAGTAGAATTCTCTGACTGTGTATGGCAATGTCAGATAATTTTCTGACAGTGAGTAATCTCAGGGTGCATGCCCAGCATTAGGCTTTGTCCACACTGATGTATATATTTTTTTTTTTAACAGGAGTTTTGAGTGTGAAATAACTCCTCCCCAACAAATGATACCTTTCCTGTACACAGCTAACATTCATTGCGCTAGATGCTACTGTAATAATTTTTCTGTACGTCCAGTACTATAAAACTGCATTTTGTATTTCACGGCTACCTTACAGGTTTGGGAGGATTGCCATTTTATCCATTTCCTTCATCTGTTCACCAGTGTGGCTATTTAAAACTCCCAGATATTCATTATAAAATAAATTATGATGTGAGGGATGGTTGTTAAAAAAACCAATTTGCAATGAAAAACGGTCACCCATCTTCTGTGAAAGCTAAAAAATGTAGGTCTACATATAATGCTCAATTCCATAAATATATACATAGCACCATTTACAAAATATTGGCCTTTTTGTGTGTAGCTGCATTTAAAATGCACAGTCACAGTCTGCGAAAGGGCTTCTGATAACTGTTTATTATTAGAAACAAAAGGATCTTAGTATCCAGTCATTGTAGTATATTACTCTTAGGGGTATGCTTACTACCCAGCGGTTTGTCAAAGTTTGTTTTACCCAAAGAATTTAAAACGTCAATAGGAATGAATGCTAAGGGGTCTATTCAATGCATGTCGGATCCTCTCCGACGGAGAAGATCTGACAATGCAGTATTCAATTTGCGTGCAAATCCGACTGGTTTTGCCCGTTTTCGACAAGGTCAATCCAACTTTTTTTAAAGTCTGATTGACATTGTCGAAAATGGGACTAAAACCTGTCTGATTTGGCCACAAATCCGACAAAACACGTAGATCCGCGGATAATCCATGTGTATTCCGACACGTTGGAAAAACTGCAACCCAACTGAATAGGTCGAATCATGATTCGACCTAAAAATGTCGGAAACTGCTGTCTTTCCGAATAGACGGCAGTTCCAACTTTAATTGAATAGACCCCTAAATCTGATTTTCTAAACCTTTATTTCCATTGACGATGACTGGCAGCTTTGACGACCCACTGGTTAGTAAATACTAGACTTTCTCCTTTGGTTGAAAAGTGTCCAATTTTTGTTTTAAAATTATATAAAATAAATGGGGTGCCCTCATAGTGTATTTTCACTGCATTGTATTTTTGACTTGGTTTTTTATTACAATGATCAGTCACTGTAAACAATGTCTCATTAGTGCCAGAACTAATGATATATTTTTATATTGCTAATATTAAAGTATAATTCCTTTTAACAATAGTGTCTTTGAGTCTGACAACAAGACTGATCTTCCATTTAAGTTAGGTAGCGTATTGGAATGGAAGGCTATAACAAAGCCTGAATTCCTTGTGTAAAATGAATGATGTGCGCACAAAAAGCTGCTTGTTATGCTAATTACTGAGCACTGAACTCTGATGTTCAAGGAGGGAGGGACAATACTAATTTATTGTCTTGTGTGAGGACAATTGACCCTGCAGCAGTGCTGGCAAACAGAGCAAGAAATACAAGTCTGTAACATTGGCTAGTAGTGCATATTTTGCATTGGTTTAAGTAAAAAACAAACTGATTTTGCTGACCTTTAACAAACTGTAACAACTGGAATGAAGAGTGGAATGAGTGCAGCAAGGTTAAACAGAAGGCTAGGAATGCATATTTAGTTACAATTTTATAAATCTTCAGCATCTTTTAAGTCGTCAGAGTCTGGTCCTTCTATCGATGAGTCAATATGGTGGGATCTATCCCTGTGGTGCTGTAAAATGGGATCTAGAAAAAAAAATAAGTTAATCAGTGTCTGTATCGCAATTAAATTAAGCTATAAAATAATATCAGGATTACTTGTGTTAAATATTTTTTGGAGTCCTTTGGAAAACATTAAACCCTGCCGATCCTGTGTAGATGCTGGCACTTTGGGGGTCAGTCCGACCCGTTCGCATGGAGCGGTTCTTCGCTGTGCTGCGAATAGGTAGGAAATGCGCATTTGCGGTGGACGCATTGCGCATGCGCGTCGTCGCCGGGCAGAGACGCAGTCTGCGGGAAAAGTGATCGCAGCGGCAATCGCAAGGAGACGGACAGACAGGAGGCGTTCCGGGGCAGATACTCACCGTTTTCCAGGCGTGGTGAGGCAAACGCAGGCGGATCCAGGCGTTTGGAGGGCGAGTGTCTGATGTCAATTCCGGGACCTTCGTCGCTGGATCCGTCGCACAGGGTAAGTAACTAGTACAGGGTAAGTAAATACCCTGGTCTAGTTTTGCATGAAACTTTTTTTAGCATAGCATGGCTGCACAAGTGATCGCAGCCCTGCTATGCTAAAATACACTCCCCCATAGGCGGCATCAAGTTGATCGCACGAACAGCAAAAAGTTGCTACGTGCGATCAACTCGGAATTACCACCTTTAAGTATTGCAAAGGTCTTAAGCTTCTCTTGAGTGTCCAGCAGAATGAAGGTATCTCCATCTTGTTGGTATTTTGTAAAGTCAAGACATAACCAGTCCTTATAAAATAAAAGTAAAAGTGTAACAGACTAAAAAAAAATGAACTTTGGTAAGCTTTAAACGAGGGAGCTAGGTTGTAACTGGATAGAATAGTGTTCCTCAATGGATTCAGAAAAAAAAATGTAACTCCAATTTTATCCATCATCCTGTTACACACCAAACTCTGGGAACATCACAACCTGCCCCATAACATGAGTATGCTCACGGAGTTGCTGTGTACAGCTCCTTATACATTGACTCGCCCGCTATGATGAGGTTTTGTTTTTTTAAAAACAAGATTGAATAGAAGCGCCTTCCTGTGGCTGATCGAATTACTTCTGTGGCTAGTAATATGTGATTGGCCAGACATACGACTGAGCCTTTCCGGGACCTCTAAAACCCATCAGGGAGGAACTCTAAAAAGATTGACTGTGTCCTTGATTCATACTAAACACACACAGGAATCTGAAATGGAACTGAATCACTGATCCCAATTGATAAAATCTTCCAATGAGAGGACAGAATACTGTACTTAGCATTCAAACTTTTAAGCAGAGTCCTCTCTTTTGTCCTCCACCAGGAGCTAAGAATTACTTTCTTGAGCCTGACCTCTGTTTGCCGACAGAACTGAAACCATGGGGGTAATTCCAAGTTGATCGCAGCAGGATTTTTGATAGCAATTGGGCAAAACCATGTGCACTGCAGGGGAGGCAGATATAACATGTGCAGAAAGAGTTAGATTTGGGTGGGTTATTTTATTTCTGTGTAGGGTAAATACTGGCTGCTTTATTTTTACACTGCAAATTAGATTGCAGATTGAACACACCTCACCCAAATCTAACTCTCTCTGCAAATGTTATATCTGCCCCCCCTGCAGTGCACATGGTTTTGCCCAACTGCTAAAAAAATTTCCTGCTGCGATCAACTTGGAATTACCCCCCATATACATTTTACAGATTTACCAGTAGGGACTGTTTCTGGCTGTAACCCAGGTAATAAACTTGCCTAACTCTGTCTTTCTTAGGTTATGCCTTAGTAGGCCCAAAGACTGCATTGTTTTTGTTTAATCAGTGTCAGCCTTCAAAACCTTAATGTGGTGATAAAGGCCAAAACTAGAATATTGCACGTGCTATTTTTAGCATTTTAATGTGTTTCCCAATACTATGTATTAAATGCATCATACCACAAATATAGGTTTAAGCAAAATGATAATAATAACAACACATATCTCAACATGTCAAATCATATGAATAAAAATGGCCAAGACTATTTTCTCCTTCGTCCTAGAGGATGCTGGGGACTCCAAAAGGACCATGGGGTATAGACGGAATCCGCAGGAGACATGGGCACTTTAAGACTTTAAATGGGTGTGAACTGGCTCCTCCCTCTATGCCCCTCCTCCAGACCTCAGTTAGATTCTGTGCCCAGAGTCACACACCAGGGGAGCTCTACTGAGTTTCTCTAAAAAGACTTTTGTTAGGTTTTTTATTTTCAGGGAGCGCTGCTGGCAACAGGCTCCCTGCATCGTGGGACTGAGGGGAGAGAAGCAGACCTACTTCTGTGAGTTGAAAGGCTCTGCTTCTTAGGCTACTAGACACCATTAGCTCCAGAGGGACTGATCACTTGGGTCACAAGCTGCTCGTTCCCGGAGCCGCGCCGCCGCCCCCCTCACAGAGCCTGAAGAAAGAAGACAGGTGAGTAACCGAAGCAAAGAAGACTCCAGTCTTCCTGAGATACCGCGCAGCGGTCGCGCTGCGCGCCATTGCTCCCGCACACACAGGCACTACATGGATGCAGGGGGGGCGCCCTGGACAGCAATAAAAACCTCAAAAATAAGGACTGGCATGTATATACAGTGCGGAGGCACTGTTAGGAGACCCCCCGCCAGTATAAAAAAAATGCGGGACATAAGCGCGCCATGTAGGGGGCGGGGCTTCGTCCTCCAGCTCTGACCAGCGCCATTTTCTCTCCACAGGTTACTACAGAGACGCTGCTCCTGGCCCTTCACTGCTGTCACAAGTAACGGTGTTAAAAACAAGGGGGGGGGGACGACAATTTGGTGTTGGTTATTATTATTATTATTATAAAACAGCGCTTATAGGTCTGGGGCATTGTTTCATTCTTCAGACCAGTGGGGCGCTGGGTGTGAGCTGGCAAACTCCCTCTCTGTCTCTCTGAAAGGCCTTACTGTGGGTCTGTCCCCTTTAGCCCAGTGTGTTTGGGGGTGTCGGTACGCGTGTGTCGGCATGTCAGAAGCTGAATGCTCTTCCCAGGAGGAGGCTCGCGTGGGGGCTGAACAATGAGGGAGTGACTCCGTCGGCACCGCCGACTGCTGATTGGGTTGAGATGTGGAATGTTTTAAATAAAAGTGTGGCATTGTTGCATAAGAGGTTGGACAAATCGGAGTCTCAGAACCAAGCATGGAGACAATCCATGGGAGAGGTGGTGCCACACACTCAGTCCCCCTCGGGGTCCCAAAAACGTTCATTTACCCAGATAGCAGACACTGATACCGACACGGATTCTGACTCCAGTGTCGACTATAATGATGAAAAGTTGCATCCTAGGGTGGCTAAGAGTATTCAATACATGATTGTGGCGATAAAAGACGTGTTACATATCACGGAAGACCCTGCTGTCCCTGAGACAAGGATCTGTATGTTTAAGGGGAAGAAACCGGAGGTAACGTTTCCTCGCTCTCATGAACTGAACGCTCTTTTTGAAAGGGCCTGGAAAACTCCAGACAAGAGGTGGCAGATTCCCAGGAGAATTGCTATGGCATATCCGTTTCCTTCTCAAGACAGGGTTAGGGGGGAGTCAACACCCACGGTAGACAAAGCTCTAGCGCGATTGTCTAAGAAGGTGGCGCTACCGTCCCCTGAAATGGCGGCCCTTAAGGATCCTGCTGATCGTAGGCAGGAAGCTACCTTGAAATCTATTTATGTCACGACGGGGACGCTGCTCAGGCCGGCCGTGGCATCGGTTGGGTGAGTATCGCGATTGAAAAGTGGGCAGATACCTTGTCATCTGAAATGGACACCCTGGATAGGGATGGCATGCTTTTGACACTAGGTCATATCAGAGATGCTGCAGTCTATCTAAAGGAGACTGCGAGAGATATTGGCCTCTTGGGATCAAGGGCCAATGCCATGGCAATCTCGGCTAGGAGGGCATTGTGGACTCATCAATGGAATGGTGATGCGGATTCTAAGAAGGCTATGGAGGTTCTGCCCTATAAGGGTGGAGTTTTGTTTGGTGAAGGCCTCGCGGACCTGGTTTCTACAGCTACTGCGGGTAAGTCCTCTTTTCTGCCTTTTGTTCCTCCACAGCAAAAGAAAACGCCTCAATACCAGATGCAGTCCTTTCGGTCGCAGAAATTCCGGAAAGGACGTGGGTCATCCTTCCTTGCGGCAAGAGGTAAGGGAAAAGGAAAAAGATCGCCGGCTGTGGCAGGCTCCCAGGAGCAGAAGTCCTCCCCGGCTTCTGCCAAGTCCACCGCATGACGCTGGGGCTCCCCTGCGGGAGTCCGCACCGGTGGGGGCGCGTCTTCAGTCAGCTCTGGGTTCTCTCAGGCCTGGATCCTTGTGTCACACGCCAGGGGCAGCGGCCGCCGCGCTTACCCCTGCGTGGCTGCTGGTCCGTTTGGCGGTCCCCGCCTTCGGCGGTCCTCGGGTGCTGGCGCGGCTCCTGCCGGTTTCCCGGAGCGTGGGCACGGCCATGACAGCCGGCGTCACGTGGGCGGGGAGCAGGTGACGTCACTAACCCGCTTCACCAATCCAGTAGAGGCGGGAGATTCAAAACCAGACACCGGGCAGAGCCTCGGCGCCTGAGTATCATCTCTTTTCTGAAGTGGATGCCAGAGCTCCCGTACGCAGTGTGTTCCAGTGCTTCTAGCATCCAGGGTGCCTTCCTGCAGCACAGTCTCAAGTGATCCGAGCAATTAGTGTGTTCCTCTGCAGTACAGTTGCCAGCGCTCCCTGGATTCAGCATGGCCTGCGGGCTGAACCAACTTTAGTGTTTCCAGCGTTCAGTGTCTTTAAACATCGCTCACAAATTCTTCAGTGTCATTCACCATCGCTCACAAGTTCTTCATTCATCAGTGTCTTTAAACATCGCACACAAATTCTTCAGTGTCTTTCATCATCGCTCACAAGTTCTTCATTCATCAGTGTCTTCAAAACATCGCTCACAAATTCTTCAGTGTCTTTCATCATCGCTCACAAGTTCTTCAATCATCAGTGTCTTTGAACATCGCTCACAAATTCTTCAGTGTCTTTCACCATCGCTCACAAGTTCTTCATTGATCAGTGCCTTTAAACATTGCTCACAAATTCTCCAGTAGCCTTTGACATTGCCCACAAGTTCTCTTTCTTTCATGTGTCGCTGTATTGCTCCCTTCCCATAATAAAGTTCCTCAGCATTTTTTCACCAATTCTAACTATCAGAGTCTTGTATGAGGAAAACCTATATCCGACCATCTCTGCTCTGACCCAGCTGTGGTTCCTTTTCCCGACCATCGGAAGAACCCCCGAGTCCAAACATCCCCAACCCAGGTCAGTGACAGTATACTCAGGCCACATGGACCCGGGGAATCGGAACCCAGAGGCAAGCGCCATCCAGGACCTGGTTTCCCGAGTTCAAAGTCAGGAGGCGGCACAGAGCCAGGTGATGCAGTATCTCCAGGAGTTATCCGGCCGGCTGGATCAAATTCATGCTTCTCTGGCTTCAGTAGTTCCGGCTCCAGCTCCAGTACCCGCTCCTGTGGTTGTCCCTAGTAATGTTCAATCTCTGGAACCAGGTCACGCCTTCAGCTTCCCACTCCTTCTCGCTATAATGGGAATCCAAAGAATTGCCGTGGTTTTCTCAACCAATGCGAGGTACATTTTGAACTTCTCTCACACAACTTCCCCACAGATCGGTCCAAGGTGGCGTACATTATTTCCTTGCTTGAAGGTTCAGCGTTGGATTGGGTGTCTCCGTTATGGGAGCGGTCTGACCCGTTCGTTTCCAGTTACACCAATTTCATCACGTCATTCCGAAGGATCTTCGATGAGCCCGGCAGAACGACCGCTGCTTCTTCGGACTTGCTCCGAGTCCGACAAGGCTCCCGTTCAGTGGGACAGTATGTGATTCATTTCCAAACCATAGCCTCAGAACTGCACTGGAATAATGATGCTCTCCGGGCCGCTTTCTGGAATGGGCTCTCCGACCATCTAAAAGACGAACTGATCACTAGGGATCTGCCAGATTCCTTAGAACAGTTGATCTCACTCTGTGTAAAGGTGGATCTTCGTATGCAGGAACGAGGTGGCGAACGTAATTGGTCAGAACGATCCAGATTCCGGTCTCTCCCGTCTAAGCAAACGGTTACCCCAAGTCCAGACGAACCTATGCAAATTAATCGATCTCGGCTGTCCCCGGAAGAACGACAGCGCCGTCGTGAGGGTAGACTCTGCCTCTACTGTTGAGCTGCAGTTCACTTTCTCAAGTTTTGTAAGTCCCGTCCGGGAAACGGGCAGTCCTAGCTTGTTCCGGAGGAGTCGAGTTAGGGGTTACATCTAAACCTTCTTCGACAGTGGACTGTTTACTCTCCGTGTCTCTGTTTTCTGGGTCTATAGCCAAACCTGTTAAGGCTCTGCTGGACTCTGGGGCTGCAGGGAATTTTGTTTCTCTTTCTTGTGTCCAAAAACTGGGTTTACAGTTACAGTCCGTCGAACGACCTATTACGTTGACTGCTATCAATGGTACCCAAATTTCTAATGGTCTTATTTCAAGTCACACAGTGCCAATCAAGCTGCAGGTTGGAGCTCTGCATCAAGAACATCTGGAGTTCCTAGTTATTCGGGAGATGCCTCACGATCTGGTTCTTGGTCTTCCTTGGCTTAAAGTACACAACCCTCACGTCGACTGGAAGTCGTCACAAATAGTATCCTGGAGTTCATTTTGTCATTCTAATTGTCTCACTCCTGTCTACCCGCTCCGTGTATCTTCCAAGTCGGATGAGGAGCTCATTCCGGAGGCCTATCGGGAGTTCACAGACGTGTTTTCGGAACAGGCGGCCGATCAGTTACCACCCCATAGACCCTGGGACTGTCCCATTGAGCTCATCCCAGGGAAAATGCCACCCCGGGGACGCACTTATCCCTTATCATTACCCGAGACCCAAGCCATGTCGGACTATATCAAGTCTAATCTACAGAAAGGATTCATTCGCCCCTCTACCTCCCCGGCGGGAGCAGGCTTCTTTTTTGTGAAGAAGGACGGAGGGTTGAGACCATGTATAGACTACCGCGGCTTAAATGATATCACCATTAACAACAAATATCCTTTGCCGCTCATCACGGAGCTATTTGATAGGGTTCGCGGAGCCCATGTCTTCACCAAGCTCGACTTAAGGGGGGCCTATAATTTGATACGTATTCGACAGGGGGACGAATGGAAGACGGCCTTCAATACCAGGGACGGGCATTACGAATATCTGGTAATGCCGTTTGGCCTCAGCAATGCCCCTGCCGTCTTCCAAGGATTTGTGAATGAAATCTTCCGAGATATGTTATACCTAAGGGTAGTGGTATACTTGGATGACATTCTGATATTTTCTAAGAATCTCACAGAGCACAGAGTTCAGGTCAAGGAGGTACTACTTCTTCTTCTTCTTCGAAGGAATCATCTCTACAGTCTCCAAATGTACCTTTGAGGTTCCTTCAATTCCATTTCTTGGTTACATCATCTCAGGTACGGAGCTTCGCATGGATCTGGAAAAACTTACTGCTATTCGGGACTGGACTCAGCCTCTTTCCTTGAAAGCGGTACAAAGATTTCTGGGTTTTGCGAATTACTACCGGAAATTCATAAAGGGATTCTCTACCATTGTGGCACCTATTACTGCCCTAACCAAAAAGGGGTCTGACCCAAGTCACTGGTCTTCTGAAGCTGTAGCAGCGTTCGTCCGGTTGAAAGCAGCCTTTATGTCCGCTCCGGTACTCCAGCAACCGAATTCTTCAAAACCATTCTCCTTGGAGGTCGATGCTTCCTCAGTAGGTATCTGTGCCGTGCTTTCACAGTACTCCTCTGACGGGAAGTTACATCCATGTGGTTTCCATTCTCGCAAGTTCTCCCCTGCTGAACGAAACTACACCATCGGAGACCAGGAACTCTTGGCAATAAAATCTGCCCTGGAAGAATGGAGATATCTATTGGAAGGTGCTAAACACCTAATTACGATTTACACCGATCACAAGAACTTGCTGTATCTCAAGACAGCCCAGTGCTTGAATCCCCGTCAAGCTAGATGGGCGCTCTTCTTCACTCGATTCTCGTTCGTCATTAAGTACCGGGCCGGGACTTTTAACACCTAGGCTGATACTCTATCTCGTTCCTTAACGGCTTCGGATGAGGAGAATTCCGTTGGAAAGGCTTTGATTCTCAGTCCAGTTTCTATTTCGGCAGCTCCCACCGCTTTGGGTCCTCCTCCTGGGTGAATGTCTGTACCAGCTAAATTTCGACCGAAGTTGCTGCAGTGGGCTCATACCTCCAAGTTTTCCGGTCATCCTGGAGTTCAAAAAATGTGGGAGTTTCTACGAAGGTCATACTGGTGGGACACTATGAAGAAGGACATACAAGATTATGTCAACTCATGTCCTCAATGTGCTCAGCACAAAATTCTTCGTCTGCCTCCTGCGGGGTTGCTTCATCCACTGTCCATTCCTAAGAGGCATTGGACCCAGAGGCCTTGGACCCATATTCTATGGACTTTGTCACCGAATTGCCCCTCTCCAAGGGTCCCAATACCGTCTAGGTGATTATTGACCGCTTTTCTAAGATGGCACATTTTGTTCCTTTGACCGAGTTACCGTCAGCTCCCAAATTGCCTTTATTATTTATCCGTGAACATTTCCGCAGGAAATAGTCTCTGATCGGGGGGTGCAGTTCACTGCAAGATTCTGGAGGGCCCTCTGTTCAGCCTTACAAACAAAACTTAAGTTTTCATCTGCCTACCATCCTCAGACCAATGGGCAAACTGAACGCGTCAATCAAGATTTAGAGACTTTTCTCTGCGTTTATCTCTCTCCTTCGCAAGATGATTGGGTGGAACTGTTGCCCTGGGCCGAGTTTGCCCATAATCATTTGTACCACTCTTCCACTGGTGAGTCCCCATTCTTCATTAATTATGGATTCCATCCTCAAGTTCCAGAATTACCCGTCTGTCCTCCGGAAGATGTTCCTGCGGCAGCCTCTACTCTTCGCACTTCAGTCAAATCTGGAGTAGGGTTCACGTTAACCTCAAGAAAATCTCCGGCCGCTACAAATTCTTTGCGGATAGGAAGCGACGGGCAGCTCCCCAATACAAAGTTGGTGATAGAGTATGGCTCTCTACCCGCAATCTCAGTTTAAGAGTGCCCGCTATGAAGTTTGCCCCGAGGTTCATTGGTCCTTATCCCGTGTTGCAAGTTCTGAACCCGGTTGTCTGCAAATTGGGTTTGCCTTCCCACTTTCGGGTACCAAATTCCTTCCATGTTTCTCTCCTTCGTCCCCTTATTTTAAATCGGTTCCATTCAGAGTCCCCTAGGCCAACCTCTGTAGAGACTGAAGCCGGAACGGAATTTGAAATCAAAGCTATTCTTGACTCACGTTATCTTCACAAGAATCTGCAGTACTTGGTAGAATGGAAAGGTTATGGCCCTGAGGAGAGGAGCTGGGTCAAAGCTACTGAAGTTACGGCTCCTCGACTGGTGCGGATCTTCCATTCCAGACATCCAACAAAGCCCGGGAAGTGTCCAGGGGCCACTCCTGGAGGAGAAGGTACTGTCACACGCCGGGGGCAGCGGCCGCCGCGCTTACCCCTGCGTGGCTGCTGGTCCGTTTGGCGGTCCCCGCCTTCGGCGGTCCTCGGGTCCCGGCGTCTGGCTGGCGCGGCTCCCGGCGGTTTCCCGGAGCGTGGGCGCCGCCATGACAGCCGGCGTCACGTGGAAGGGGAGCAGGCGACGTCACTAACCCGCTTCACCAATCCAGTAGAGGCGGGAGATTCAAAACCAGACGCCGGGCAGAGCCTCGACGCCTGAGTATTGTCTCTTTTCTGAAGTGGATGCCAGAGCTCCCGTACGCAGTGTGTTCCCCAGCAGCTATACTCCAGTGCTTCTAGCATTCAGGGTGCCTTCCTGCAGCACAGTCTCCAGTGATCCGAGCAACTAGTGTGTTCCTCTGCAGTACAGTTGCCAGCGCTCCCTGGATTCAGCATGGCCTGCGGGCTGAACCAACTTTAGTGTTTCCAGCGTTCAGTGTCTTTAAACATCGCTCACAAATTCTTCAGTGTCATTCACCATCGCTCACAAGTTCTTCATTCATCAGTGTCTTCAAAACATCGCTCACAAATTCTTCAGTGTCTTTCATCATCGCTCACAAGTTCTTCATTCATCAGTGTCTTTAAACATCGCTCACAAATTCTTCAGTGTCTTTCATCATCGCTCACAAGTTCTTCATTCATCAGTGTCTTTAAACATCGCTCACAAATTCTTCAGTGTCTTTCATCATCGCTCACAAGTTCTTCATTCATCAGTGTCTTTAAACATCGCTCACAAATTCTTCAGTGTCTTTCATCATCGCTCACAAGTTCTTCATTCATCAGTGTCTTCAAAACATCGCTCACAAATTCTTCAGTATCTTTCACCATCGCTCACAAATTCTTCATTGATCAGTGCCTTTAAACATTGCTCACAAATTCTCCAGTAGCCTTTGACATTGCCCACAAGTTCTCTTTCTTTCATGTGTCGCTGTATTGCTCCCTTCCCATAATAAAGTTCCTCAGCATTCCCATAATAAAGTTCCTCAGCATTTTTTCACCAATCCTAACTATCAGAGTCTTGTATGAGGAAAACCTATATCCAACCATCTCTGCTCCGACCCAGCTGTGGTTCCTCTTCCCGACCATCGGAAGAACCCCCGAGTCCACAACATCCCCAACCCAGGTCAGTGACACCTTGGGTGCTGGAAATTGTAACCCAAGGATACAAACTGGAGTTTCAAGACGTGCCTCCACACCGATTTTTCAAATCGGCCTTGCCAGTTTCTCTTCCGGAAAGAGAGGTAGTGTGTGCGGCAATACAAAAGCTGTGTCAGCAGCAAGTCATTGTCGAGGTACCCCTGTCACAACGGGGAGAAGGGTTTTATTCAAGCCTGTTTGTGGTCCCGAAGCCGGATGGCTCGTCAGACCGATTCTGAACTTAAAATCCCTCAATCTATATTTGAAAATTTTCAAATTCAAGATGTAATCTCTCCGAGCAGTGATCTCCAGTCTGGAGGGGGGGCATTTTATGGTGTCTGTCGACAGAAAGGATGCTTACCTACATATCCCCATTTCTCCTCCTCATCAGGCGTAACTGATGTTCGCTGTTCGGGATTGTCACTACCAATTTCAGACGTTGCCGTTTGGTCTTTCCACGGCCCCGAGGATTTTCACCAAGGTACTGGCGGAAATTATGGTGCTCCTGCGCAAGCAAGGGGTCACAGTTATCCCATACTTGGACAATCTCCTGATAAAGGCGAGATCACAGGAGCAGTTAAGAGAAAACATTGCACTCTCCCTGACGGTTCTGCAGCAACATGGCTGGCTCCTAAATTTGCCAAAGTCACAGTTGATTCCGACAACACGGCTGTCGTTCTTGGGCATGATTCTGGACACGGATCTACAGAGAGTTTTTCTCCCGTTGGAAAAAGCTCTGGAAATCCAGAACATGGTCAAGGAACTTCTGAAACCGGCAAGAGTGTCGATTCATCAATGCACTCGAGTGCTGGGGAAAATGGTGGTGGCCTACGAGGCCATTCTGTTTGGCAGGTTTCATGCCAGGACTTTTTAGTGGGACCTGTTGGACAAGTGGTCCGGGTCCCATCTACACATGCACCGGAGGATAAGCCTATCCCCCAGGGCCAGGATTTCTCTCCTGTGGTGGCTCCAAAGTTCTCACCTTCTAGAGGGTCGCAGGTTCGGGATCCAGGATTGGGTCCTGGTAACCACGGATGCGAGTCTCCGAGGTTGGGGAGCAGTCACACAGGGGGAAAATTTCCAGGGAAAATGGTCAAGCCAAGAAGCTTGTCTGCACATAAACATTCTGGAATTAAGGGCCATTTACAACGGCCTCCTACAAGCAGAACATCTCCTTCGCAGCCTACCCGTCCTGATTCAGTCGTAACAACATAACAGCGGTGGCGCACATAAACTGCCAGGGCGGAACAAGGAGCAGAGCGGCGATGGCGGAGGCCACAAGGATTCTTCGCTGGCCGGAAAAACATGCAAGCGCTATGTCAGCGGTCTTCATTCCAGGCGTGGACAACTGGGAAGCAGACTTCCTCAGCAGACACGATCTCCATCCAGGAGAGCGGGGTCTTCATCAAGAGGTCTTTGCAGAAGTGACAAGTCGTTGGGGACTGCCTCAAATAGACATGATGGCATCTCGCCTCAACAAGAAGCTTCAGACATATTGCTCCAGGTCGAGGAACCCTCAAGCAATAGCAGTGGACGCACTGGTGACACCGTGGGTGTTTCAGTCGGTCTATGTGTTCCCTCCACTTCCACTCATCCCAAAGGTTAAGGATCATAAGAAGAACGAGGGTTCAGGTGATACTCGTTGTTCCAGATTGGCCACGGAGGGCCTGGTATCCGGATCTTCAGGAATTACTCATAGGAGATCCCTGGCCTCTTCCTCTGAGAGAGGATCTATTACAGCAAGGACCGTGCGTGTTCCAAGACTTACCACAGTTGCGTTTGACGGCATGGCGGTTGAACGCCAAATCCTAGCTCGATAGGGTATTCCCGGAGAGGTCATTCCGACTCTACTGAAAGCTAGGAAGGAGGTAACGGCGAAGCATTACCACCGTATTTGGAGAAAATATGTGTCTTGGTGCGAATCCAAGAAGGCGCCTACGAAAGAATTTCAGCTGGGTCGTTTTCTCCATTTTTTGCAAGCAGGTGTGAATGCGGGCCTAAAGTTAGTCTCCATTAAAGTACAGATTTCAGCCTTATCTATTTTCTTTCAAAAGGAATTGGCCTCGCTTCCAGAAGTACAGACTTTCGTGAAAGGGGTACTGCACATCCAACCTCCATTTGTGCCCCCGGTGGCTCAATGGGACTTTAACGTGGTGTTACGGTTCCTGACGTCACATTGGTTTGAACCTTTACAAAAGGTTGAGTTGAAATTTCTCACTTGGAAAGTGGTCATGCTATTGGCCTTGGCGTCTGCAAGGCGGGTGTCAGAGTTGGCGGCTTTGTCTCACAAAAGCCCCTACTTGGTTTTCCATGTTGATAGAGCGGAATTGAGGACTCGTCAACAATTTCTCCCAAAGGTGGTTTCTTCGTTTCACATGAACCAACCTATTGTGGTACCTGTAGCTACTGAAGCCTTGGCTGATTCTAAGTCGCTCGATGTGGTCAGAGCTTTGAAAATTTATGTAGCCAGAACGGCTCGTATTAGGAAAACAGAGGCGCTGTTTGTCCTGTATGCTTCCAACAAGGTTGGGGTTCCTGCTTCTAAGCAGACTATTGCACGCTGGATCTGTAATACGATTCAGCATGCCCATTCTGCGGCTGGATTGCCGTTACCGAATTCGGTGAAGGCCCATTCCACTAGGAAGGTGGGCTCGTCTTGGGCGGCTGCCCGGGGTGTCTCGGCATTACAACTTTGCCGAGCAGCTACTTTGTCGGGTTCAAACACTTCTGCAAAATTCTACAAGTTTGATACCCTGGCTGATGAGGACCTCATGTTTGCTCAATCAGTGCTGCATAGTCATCTGCACTCTCCCGCCCGGTCTGTAGCTTTGGTATAAACCCAATGGTCCTTTTGGAGTCCTCAGCATTCTCTAGGACGAAGGAGAAAAATAAGATTTTACTTACCGGTAAATCTATTTCTCGTAGTCCGTAGTGGATGCCTGGGACTCTGTAAGGACCATGGGGAATAGACGGGCTCCGCAGGAGACAGGGCATTTTAAGAAAGAATTTGGATACTGGTGTGCTCTGGCTCCTCCCTCTATGTCCCTCCTCCAGACCTCAGTTAGAGAAACTGTGCCCGGAAGAGCTGACAGTACAAGGAAAGGATTTTGGAATCCAGGGCAAGACTCATACCAGTCACACCAATCACACCGTATAACTTGTGATAAACTTACCCAGTTAACAGTATGAACAACAACGGAGCATCAGATCAACCCTGATGCAACCACAACATAACCCTTATTTAAGCAATAACTATATACAAGTATTGCAGAAGAAGTCCGCACTTGGGACGGGCGCCCAGCATCCACTACGGACTACGAGAAATAGATTTACCGGTAAGTAAAATCTTATTTTCTCTAACGTCCTAGTGGATGCTGGGGACTCCGTAAGGACCATGGGGATTATACCAAAGCTCCCAAACGGGCGGGAGAGTGCGGATGACTCTGCAGCACCGAATGAGCAAACACAAGGTCCTCCTCAGCCAGGGTATCAAACTTGTAAAACTTTGCAAAAGTGTTCGAACCTGACCAAGTAGCTGCTCGGCAAAGCTGTAATTCCGAGACCCCTCGGGCAGCCGCCCAAGAAGAGCCCACCTTCCTTGTGGAGTGGGCTTTTACTAATTTTGGAAGCGGCAATCCAGCCGCAGAATGAGCCTGCTGAATCGTGTTACAGATCCAGCGAGCAATAGTTTGCTTTGAAGCAGGAGCACCCAGCTTGTTGGATGCATACAGGATAAACAGCGACTCAGTTTTCCTGACTCTAGCCGTTCTGGCTACATAAACCTTCAAAGCCCTGACCACATCTAGTAACTCGGAATCCCCCAAGTCACGAGTAGCCACAGGCACCACAATAGGTTGGTTCATATGAAAAGATGACACCACTTTTGGCAGAAATTGTGGACGGGTCCGCAATTCTGCCCTGTCCATATGGAAAACCAGATAGGGGCTTTTATGTGACAAAGCCGCTAATTCTGACACACGCCTAGCTGAAGCCAAGGCTAATAGCATGACCACCTTCCACGTGAGAAATTTTAAACTCCACTGTTTTGAGCGGCTCAAACCAGTGTGACTTCAGGAAACTCAACACCACGTTAAGATCCCAAGGTGCCACTGGAGGCACAAAAGGGGGCTGAATATACAGCACTCCCTTTACAAACGTCTGAACTTCAGGTAGAGAAGCCAGTTCTTTTTGAAAGAAAATGGATAGGGCCGAAATCTGGACCTTAATGGAACCCAATTTCAGGCCCAAAGTCACTCCCGACTGTAGGAAGTGAAGTTAACGGCCCAGCTGGAATTCCTCCGTAGGAGCATTCCTGGCCTCACACCAAGCAACATATTTTCGCCATATACGGTGATAATGTTTAGCCGTCACGTCCTTCCTAGCCTTTATCAGCGTAGGAATGACCTCATCCGGAATGCCTTTTTCTGCTAGGATCCGGTGTTCAACCGCCATGCCGTCAAACGCAGCCGCGGTAAGTCTTGGAACAGACAGGGCCCCTGTTGCAACAAGTCCTGTCTTAGAGGCAGAGGCCATGGGTCCTCTGTGAGCATTTCTTGCAGATCTGGATACCAAGTCCTTCTTGGCCAATCCGGAACAATGAGTATTGTTCTCACTCCTCTTTTTCTTATGATTCTCAGCACCTTGGGTATGAGAGGAAGAGGAGGAAATACATAAATCGACTGGAACACCCACGGTGTCACTAGTGCGTCTACAGCTATCGCCTGAGGGTCTCTTGACCTGGTGCAATACCTCTGTAGCTTTTTGTTGAGGCGGGATGCCATCATGTCCACCTGTGGCAGTTCCCACCGACTTGCAATCTGCGTGAAGACTTCTTGATGAAGTCCCCACTCTCCCGGGTGGAGGTCGTGCCTGCTGAGGAAGTCTGCTTCCCAGTTGTCCACTCCCAGAATGAACACTGCTGACAGTGCTCTTACGTGATTCTCCGCCCAGCGAAGATTTCTGGTGGCTTCCGCCATCGCCACCCTGCACCTTGTGCCGCTTTGGCGGTTTACATGAGCCACTGCGGTGATGTTGTCTGACTGAATCAGCACCGATTGGTCGCGAAGCAGGGTCTTCGCTTGACTTAGGGCGTTGTATATGGCCCTTAGTTCCAGGATATTGATGTGAAGGCCAGTCTCCTGACTTGACGACAGCCCTTGGAAATTTCTTCCCTGTGTGACTGCCCCCCACGCTCGGAGGCTTGCATCCGTGGTCACCAGGACCCAGTCCTGAATGCCGAATCTGCGGCCCTCGAGAAGGTGAGCACTCTGCAGCCACCACAGGAGAGACACCCTGGCCCTGGGGGATAGGGTGATCAGCCGATACATCTGAAGATGTGATCCGGACCACTTGTCCAACAGATCCCATTGAAAGGTCCTCGGCTGGAACCTGCCAAAGGGAATGGCCTTGTATGATGCCACCATCTTTCCGAGGACTCGCGTGCAGTGATGCACCAACACCTGTTTTGGTTTTAATAGGTCTCTGACCAGTGTCATGAGCTCCTGAGCCTTCTCCATTGGGAGATAAACCCTCTTCTGGTCTGTGTCCAGAATCATGCCCAGGAAGGGCAGATGAGTCGTAGGAATCAACTGCGACTTTGGAATATTTAGAATCCAGCCGTGCTGTTGTAACACTTCCCGAGAGCGTGCTACGCTGATCAGCAACTGATCAGCGTAGCACGCCTTTATGAGGAGATCGTCCAAGTATGGGATAATTGTGACCCCTCGCCTTTATGAGGAGATCGTCCAAGTATGGGATAATTGTGACCCCTTGCTTTCGCAGGAGCACCATCATTTCTGCCATTACCTTGGTAAATATTCTCGGTGCCGTGGAGAGACCAAACGGCAACGTCTGGAATTGGTAATGACAATCCTGTACCACAAATCTGGGGTACGCCTGATGAGGTGGATAAATAGGGACATGAAGGTATGCATCCTTTATGTCCAGAGACACCATAAAATCCCCCCCTTCCAGGCTTGCGATGACCGCTCTGAGCGATTCCATCTTGAACCCTTTCAGGTATATGTTCAGGGATTTTAAATTCAATATGGGTCTGACCGAACCGTCCGGTTTCGGTACCACAAACATGGTCGAATAACAACCCTTTCCCTGTTGAAGGAGGGGAACCTTGACCACCACCTGCTGAAGATACAATTTGTGAATTGCAGCTAACACTATTTCCCTCTCTAAGGGGGAAGCTGGCAGGGCCGATTTGAGGTATCGGTGAGGGGGCATCTCTTCGAATTCCAGCTTGTATCCCTGAGACACAATCTCTAGTGCCCAGGGATCCACCTGGGAGTAAACCCACTTGTGGCTGAAATTTCGGAGAAGCGCCCCCACCGGGCCTAGCTCCGCCTGTGGAGCCCCAGTGTCATGCGGTGGATTTAGTGGAAGCCGGGGAGGACTTCTGTTCCTGGGAACTAGCTGTGTCGTGCAGCTTCTTTCCTCTGCCCCTGCCTCTGGCAAGAAAGGACGCACCTCGGACTTTCTTGCCTTTTTGTGATCGAAAGGACTGCATTTGGTAATACGGTGCTTTCTTAGGTTGTGAGGGAACATATGGCAAAAAATTTGACTTTCCAGCAGTAGCTGTGGAGACCAGGTCCGAGAGACCCTCCCCAAACAGCTCCTCACCCTTGTAAGGTAAAACCTCCATTTGCCTTTTTGAGTCGGCATCGCCTGTCCATTGCCGAGTCCACAGGACCCACTGGCAGAAATCGACATTGCATTTATTCTAGAGCCCAGAAGGCTAATGTCTCTTTGAGCATCTCTCATATATAGGACAGCGTCTTTTATATGCCCCAGGGTCATTAATATAGTATCCTTGTCCAAGGTATCAAGTTCCTTAGATAAGGTATCCGTCCATGCTGCTACAGCACTACACACCCAGGCCGACGCAATTGCTGGCCTTAGTAAGGTACCTAAATGTATATAAATGGACTTCAGGGTACCCTCTTGCTTTCTATCCGCAGCATCTTTTAGGGTGGCCGTATCCTGTGACGGCAGGGCTACCCTCTTGGATAAGCGTGTGAGAGCTTTGTCCACCCTAGAGGAGGATTCCCAGCGTAACCTGTCCGTTGGCGGGAAAGGATACGCCATAAGCATCCGTTTGGAAATCTGCAGTTTTTTATCTGGAGATTCCCAAGCCTTTTCACATAAAACTCATTTAGCTCATGTGAAGGGGGAAAGGTCACCACCTGTCTTTTTTCCCCATACATATGAACCCTCTTGTCAGGGACTGGGGTTTCCTCTGTGATGTGCAACACATCCTTTATTGCTATAATCATATAACGGATGGCTTTAGCCAATTTAGGCTGTAACTTTGCATCATCGCCATCGACACTGGAGTCAGAATCCGTGTCGATATCTGTGTCAACAATTTGGGATAGTGGGCGCCTCTGAGACCCTGACGGCCTCTGCGACATAGGATCAGGCATGGGCTGACTGTCCTAAGGTTTCAGCTTTATCCAACCTTTTATGCAAGGAATTAACATTATCATTTAAAACCTTCCACATATCCATCCAATCAGGTGTCGGCGCCGTCGGCGGCGACCCCACATTCATTTGCTCCCGCTCTGCTTCCACATAGCCTTCCTCGTCAAACATGTCGACACAAGCGTACCGACACACCACACACACACAGGGGATGCTCTTTTTGAAGACAGTTCCCCCACAAGGCCTTTTGGAGAGACAGAGAGAGAGTATGCCAGCACACACCCCAGCACTATATGTCCCAGGAATCACACAGTAACTTAGTGTTAACCCAGGATCTGCTGTATATAATGTTTTTGCGACTAATTTATGTGCCCCCCCTCTCTTTTTACCCTCTTCTACCGTGAATCTGCAGGGGAGAGCCTGGGGAGCTTCCTCTCAGCGGAGCTGTGGAGAGAAAATGGCGCTGGTGAGTGCTGAGGAAGAAGCCCCGCCCCCTCAGCGGCGGGCATCTGTCCCGCGTTTCTGTGTAAAATTATGGCGGGGGCTCATGCATATATACAGTGCCCAACTGTATATATGCCCAACTTTTGCCAAGAGGTCCTAATTGCTGCCCAGGCCCCCCCCCCACCCCCCCTACAGTGACCGGAGTATGTGGGTATAACATGTGGGAGTAATGGCGCACAGCTGCAGTGCTGTGCGCTACCTCAGTTTGAAGACTGGAGTCTTCTGCCGCCGATTTCGAAGTCTTCTTGCTTCTTTCACCCGGCTTCTGTCTGCCGGCTCTGCGAGGGGGACGGCGGCGCGGCTCCGGGATCGGACGACAAAGGGTGAGATCTTGTGTACGATCCCTCTGGAGCTAATGGTGTCCAGTAGCCTAAGAAGCAGGACCTATCTTCAGTGAGTAGGGCTGCTTCTCTCCCCTCAGTCCCACGCTGCAGAGAGTCTGTTGCCAGCAGATCTCTCTGAAAATAAAAAACCTAACAAAATACTTTCTTATAGCAAGCTCAGGAGAGCTCACTAAGTAGCACCCAGCTCGTCCGGGCACAGATTCAAACGGAGGTCTGGAGGAGGGACATAGAGGGAGGAGCCAGAGCACACCAGTATCCAAATTCTTTCTTAAAGTGCCCTGTCTCCTGCGGAGCCCGTCTATTCCCCATGGTCCTTACGGAGTCCCCAGCATCCACTAGGACGTTAGAGAAATAGGATTTTAATACCTACCGGTAAATCCTTTTCTCTTAGTCTGTAGAGGATGCTTGGCGCCTGTCCCAGAGCGGACTCTATCTGCAGTACTTGTTAACGGTTATTGCTTATGTTACACAATGGTTGTGTTTTGGTTAAGGTCAACCTGTTGCTGATCGTTTTGGTTCACGCTGTTAACTGGTTGTTGTAACAGGCCATGTTGTACGGTGTGTGGTGGTGTGAGCTGGTAGGTATCTCACCCTTAGTTTAACAAAATCCTTTTCCTCGAAATGTCCGTCTCCTCTGGGCACAGTTCCTATAACTGTGGTCTGGAGGAGGGGCATAGAGGGAGGAGCCAGTTCACACCCATTTAAAGTCTTAAAGTGCCCATGTCTCCTGCGGATCCCATCTATACCCCATGGTCCTTTTGGAGTCCCCAGCATCCTCTACGGACTAAGAGAAAGGGATTTACTGGTAGGTATTAAAATCCTATTTTCATAAAAATACAAGAGGGATACCACATGGATAAAGATAAAAAGGAGAGCTATTAGGTAAGAAAGCATTTTGATTTTACGGCTTTCCATTGCTGTGTTATGCACAGCAGACATGCTTCTACTTGGACACCTCTGTGTGCAGTACAGTATTGTTAGGTGTCCTTTGCCACTGTCTTATTCCATATGTAGTACTGAATAGAACACAGATTTTCAAATTTGGTCCGCGGGACCCAAACACTTCATAATTCCACGTCTTCTCCCAGAATCACAAGTGAAATAATTAGCTCCACCTGTGGATCTTTTAAAATGTGTCCATGAGTAATGAGTACACCTGTGCATGTGCTGGGTGACCTGTAAAACATGAACTGTGTGGGGTCCTGAGGACCAAGTTTGAGAACCACTGAAATAGAAAATGCTTTCATTGTGGTCAACTTTATGTACTCTAAAGTGCATACACACTAGACAATATTTTAAGCGATATGGACGATTCCGACGCATCAGTACGACATATTGTTTAAAATCATCCAGTGTGTACACACTATGAAATGCTGATGCGCGATCATGTGCGTTGTCAGTGTGTACCCAGCTTTTATCAATCTTTTATTAATTAACCCAGTGAAGAACAGAACAACTTAATGTTGTAGCATCAACCCTATTTAAAACATTTTTTTTCATTAAAAAAAAAAATCACTAAAACCTTCACTATAAATTCCTTTATATAAAAAGTGTACATGTAATATTCACAATTATGCAGCAAATGTAAATATTAAAGATTTCCTTAATTGTATAGTAGACTGAACGCAAACGTGTCTGGATATTGTAGACGGCTACTGATGTGTCCACTTACATCTTTGCTATTTGGGTGGAGGGGGGGGGGGGGGGGGGGGGTGTGGATGGAGTGTTTGGTGGTCTCCTTTAGCTATGTCCAGGGACACTGTGTCATATGCTGCGGAGTATATGTCCTCCCAGGATGATCCCATTCTATGTAATCGGGATAGCACTGGTTTAGAACAGATTCCAGCAAGGGAACCTGAGTGGTTTTCCTCTATCAAATCTTGGATTTCTCAGATTTCAGACAGGCTTGCAAGTAATGAATCTGCAACCCAGGTATTATAGAACTCTACGGCAGTATGGCACGATTCTGGTACCTCAAGACGCTCCGCTACATACCCCCACAAACGTGCGCTTGTTCATGTCCTGCAAGATGACACGGATACCGATTCTGACACCACAGACAATAATGGGGATGTGTTGCGGGGGTCTGCCTCTCTTGCAAAGGGGGTGCAATTGATAATAGAGGCTATCAGGGATGTGTTGAATATTAATGATACCACACCTGAGCAGGTTGAGGAGGCTTTTTTCACTGAAAATAAGAAAGCCTCGCTAACCTTCCCTGCGTCAAAGGAATTAAATGCTATATTTGAAAAAGCATGGGAAATCCATGAGAAAAAATTCCAGATCCCTAAAATGGTCCAGGTGGCGTTCCCTTTCCCTGAGGAGGATAGAAAAAAATGGGAAAACCCGCCAATTGTTGACGCATCTGTGTCCAGACTCTCAAAAAAGGTTGTTTTTCCTGTTCCGGGATCTACTGCCTTAAAGGAGCCGGCTGATTGTAAAATTGATAATACACTTAAATCAATGTACACCACTTCGGGGACCATATTACGTCCCACTATTGCTAGTGCATGGATTGCAAAAGCTATAGTAAAGTGGTCAGGCACATTACTTGAGGATTTGGATACGATGGATAAGGGTGATGTTGAATTGTTTTTGCATACCATTCACGATTCAGCAGGTTTTATGGTAGAATCCATGAAAGACCTGGGTTCCATGGCTGTGGGGATCTCTTCCATGTCTGTTTCAGCTCGTCGGGGACTGTGGTTGCACCATTGGTCGGCCGACGCGGAATCGAGGAAAAGTGTGGAGTCCCTACCCTACACAGGTCAGGCTCTCTTTGGGGAAGCTTTGGATGCGTTGATATCCATGGCTACAGTGGATAAGTCTCAGTTTCTTCCCTCAGCTGCACCTGCTCCGAAGAAATCCTTCTCTTCATCAGCATCACAGTCCTTTCGGCCTAACAAGCCTAGAAAGGCCAAACCGTCCAATACCTTCTTTAGGGGAGGTCCAGTTAAATCCAAGAAACCTGCTGCTGCAGGTTCCCAGGAACAAAAGCCTGTTTCAGGTACGCCAAAGTCCTCCGCATGACGGTGGACTGCGCGGCCTGGAGGTGGGGCCAGTGGGAGCGAGACTCAGACAGTTCAGTCACGTCTGGGTATCGTCCAGCCTGGACCCCTGGGTGATAGATATTGTGTCCTAGGGATACAGGCTGGAATTTCAGAATCTCCCTCCTCACCGATTTTTCAAATCAGGCTTGCCAGTTCTACTGGCATACAGAAATGTCCTAAAAGAGGCTGTCCAGAAGTTGGTGAGGCACAGGTCATTGTGCCAGTTCCTCCTCATTTGCAAACCACAGGTTACTATTAGAACCTTTTCGTGGTACCGAAACTGGATGGTTCGGTCAGGCCCATTCTGAACCTAAAATCACTGAACCCCTTTCAAGTTCAAAATGGAGTCTCTCCGGGCGGTGATATCAGGTTTGGAACAGGGGGAATTCCTGGTATCCCTAGATATCAAGGATGCGTACCTCCACATCCCGATTTGGCTGCCGCACCAGGCTTATCTCCGTTTCGCATTACTAGACTGTCATTTCCAGTTCCAGGCCCTGCCATTCGGCCTCTCAACAGTACCAAGGGTGTTCACCAAGGTGATGGCAGAGATGATGATTCTCCTCCGCAAACAAGGGGTGAACATCATTCCATATCTGCTGATAAAGGCATCGTCCAAGGAGAAGCTGTTGCAGTCCATTGTTCTCAGAACCCACCTACTCAGACTCCATGGTTGGATTCTGAACCTTCCAAAATCACATTTGGAACCAACCCAGAGGTTGTCTTTTCTGGGGATGATCCGCGACACAGAAGTGCAGAGGGTGTTTCTTCCGCAGGAAAAGGCGTTGGTGGTACAAACAATGGTCCGGGATATCCTGACGCCAGCCCGGGTGACGGTTCATCAATGCATTCGCCTTTTGGGAAAGATTGTGGCCTCTTACGAGTCTCTCCAGTACGGGAGGTTCCATGCTCGGGCCTTCCAACTGGATCTCCTGGACAAGTGGTCAGGATCTCATCTCCACATGCACCAGAGAATTCGTCTGTCGCCAAAGGCCAGGATTTCACTCCTCTGGTGGCTCCAATTGCCTCACCTTCTGGAGGGCCACAGGTTCGGGATTCAGGACTGGGTCCTTCTAACTACGGATGCGAGCCTTCGGGGCTGGGGCGCAGTCACTCAAGTGGAAACTTTCCAAGGAAGGTGGTCAAGTCTGGAAGCCGGCCTGCCGATCAACCTCCTGGAACTAAGAGCCGTCTACAACATTCTTCTTCAGACGGCCCATCTTCTAAGAGATCGGGCCATTCAAGTACAGTCAGACAATGTAACGACGGTGGCTTACATAAACAGACAGGGCGGAGCGAAGAGCAGAGCGTCAATGTCAGAGGTGACAAGAATCATCCTCTGGGCATAAAAACACGCGTTGGCGCTCTCAGCAATCTTCATTCTGGGAGTGGACAACTGGGAAGCAGACTTCCTCAGCAGACACGATCTCCATCCAGGCGAGTGGGGTCTCTATCCGGAGGTGTTCAAGGAAATAACAGACCTTTGGGGGTTACCTCAAATAGATATGGTGGCCTCTCGTCTCAACAAGAAGCTTCAATGCTATTGTTCCAGGTCGAGGGACCCACAAGCAATGCTATTGTTCCAGGTCGAGGGACCCACAAGCAGTGGCAGTGGACGCCCTGGTGTCTCCATGGGTGTTCCAGTCGTGCACGTGTTTCCGCCACTTCCACTCATTCCAAGAGTTCTAAAGCTCGTAAGGAGAACAAGAGTTTAAGCGATCCTCATTGCTCCAGACTGGCCAAGGCTTGGTACGCGGACCTTCTGAATCTCTTGCAGGAAGAGCGAGGCCTCTTCCTCTTCGGGAGGACCTGCTGCAGCAGGGGCCGTTCGCCTATCGAGACTTACCGTGGCTACGTTTGACGGCATGGAAGTTGAGCGCCTGATACTTGCTCGGAAGGGCATTCCGAAGAAGGTCATTCCTATCCTGATACAGGCTAGGAAAGGGGTAACGTCTACGCATTACCATCATATTTGGAAGAAATGTCTCTTGGTGTGAATCCAAGAAGTTTCCTACGGTGGAGTTTCAACTGGGACGTTTCCTCCTCTTCCTGCAAGCAGGTGTGGATATGGGCCTGAGGTTGGGATCTGTGAAGGTCCAGATTTCGGCCCTGTCCATTTTCTTCCAGAAACAATTGGCTGCCCTCCCTGAGGTTCAGGCTTTTTTGAAGGGAGTTCTGCACATTCAACCTCCCTTTGTACCGCCTACGGCGCCTTGGGACCTTAACATGGTGTTGCAGTTCCTCCAGTCAGACTGGTTTGAGCCTCTACAGGAGGTTGCGGTCAAATTTCTTACATGGAAGGCTGTCACGTTGTTGGCTTTAGCTTCTGCTAGATGTGTGTCAGAATTGGGGGCTTTGTCTTGTAAAAGCCTTTACTTGATCTTCCACGAAGATAGAGCTGTGCTCCGGACACCTCAGCAGTTTCTTCCAAAGGTTGTGTCGGCATTTCATATCAACCAATCTATTGTGGTGCCAGTGGCTACTGACTCCTCAATGTCATCAAAATCCTTGGATGTTGTGAGGGCTTTGAGAATCTATGTGAAGAGGACTGCCCGTCACAGGAAATCGGACTCTTTGTTTGTCCTGTATGATCCCAAGAAAATTGGGTGTCCTGCTTCAAAGCAGACTATATCTCACTGGATTAGATTCACTATCCAGCATGCTTATTCTACGGCAGGATTGCCGTGTCCAAAATCTGTTAAGGCCCACTCTACTCGTAAGGTGGGGTCTTCCTGGGCAGCTGTCCGGGGTGTCTCGGCATTACAACTTTGCCGAACGGCAACTTGGTCTGGGTTGAACACGTTTGCTAAGTTCTATAAGTTCGATACTTGGGCCTTTGATGATCTGAAGTTCAGTCAATCAGTTCTGCAGGAGCCTCCACGCTCTCCCTCCCGTTCTGGGAGCTTTGGTACATCCACATGGTGCTAATGTGGACCCCAGCATCCTCTAGGACGTAAGAGAAAATAGGATTTTGGTTACCTACCGGTAAATCCTTTTCTCGTAGTCCGTAGAGGATGCTGGGCACCCGCCCAGCGCTTCGTTTTCCTGCAACCGTTATCTGGTTCAGTACAACTTTGTTTAGTTATATACTGCATTTTTACTTGGTAAGTAATGTTTCAGCAGTTGCTGAGTTTTTCAAGTTAGTTAGCTTGATGTTCCTTGTATGTGTGAGCTGGTATGAATCTCACCACTATCTGTGTTAAATCCTTCTCTCGAAGATGTCCATCTCCTCGGGCACAGTTTCTAGACTGAGTCTGGTAGGAGGGGCATAGAGGGAGGAGCCAGCCCACACTCTCAAACTCTTAAAGTGCCAATGGCTCCTGGTGGACCCGTCTATACCCATGGTACTAATGTGGACTACAGCATCCTCTACGGACTACGAGAAAAGGATTTACCGGTAGGTAACCAAAATCCTATTATCTCCAGTGAAGGGCAATCTTAATGCTTCAGCATACCAAGACATTTTGGACAATGCTATGCTTCCCGTTTCTATTCCAACATAACTGTGCTTCAGTGCACAAAGCAAGGACTATAAAATAGACATGGTTTGATGAGTTCGGTGTGGAAGAACTTGACTGGCCCACACACAGACCTGACCTCAACCCCATAGAGCACCTTTGGGATGAATTGGAACGGAGATTACGAGACAGGCCAACTTGTCCAACATCAATGCATGACCTCATAAATGCTCTACAGAATGAATGGGCACAAATTCCCACAGAAACAGTCCAAAATCTTGTGGAAAGCCTTCCAAGAAGAGTGGAAGCAGTTATAGCCGCAAAAAGGGACCAACTCCATAGTAAAGCATACGTATTTGAATACAATGTCATTACAGTCGCTGCTGGTGTAATAGTCCGGCGTCTGAATACAATTTTTTATATATATATATATATATATATATATATATAGACACACACACACACACATATATATATATATATATATATATATACATACACACACACACCTCTTCCCCCCCCCACCCGATTCTGTGGACTCAAAAAATGTACTTAGGGGTTTGATTATTTATAAACTTCGGCTTCCTGACGTGTTTAAGCCCGGGAAATAATAGGGCAATACTTTCAATAACAAAACAGAACACTGTCCTTTTCATTTTCAGGTTTAAATACTCTACGAAGCAGCGCCTTTTATAAGGCACCACTTATAAATA
This sequence comes from Pseudophryne corroboree, assembly GCF_028390025.1. NCBI lineage: Eukaryota > Metazoa > Chordata > Amphibia > Anura > Myobatrachidae > Pseudophryne > Pseudophryne corroboree. The sequence continues at coordinate 409,331,429 of NC_086449.1, forward strand.
AACCACTTACACTGTATTAACGTCTTCACCATCAAGACTACATGGTTCAAAAAATAAAATGAAAACACCACCTTACAAATTAAATTTAAATAGATTTCAAGGTTAGATTTTGTCAGATTGGATAGAAGCAGTATGGGATAGCTACAGGTATAATATCTAAAAAGTTATGGAAAGATTCCAAGTAGGTTCTATCAACTGCGTCAGTGCTGAATCAGTGAAAGCCTACTGAACATTCACTCCTGCTACCTGCAAATGTTGTAAGAGGAAGCACAGACTCTCCATCAATATCATCAGTCTGTATGTAACCATGGCATGATGGGACAATAAGCACTGTTCCTCCCAAAGCAGGCTGGTCAGCTTGTTCTTCTAGATCCGAGGGTCGGAGATCCTACATCAGATGAAACGTATGTAGATTATTTAACATTTTAATTATAAAGCATACTAGAACTCAGTGATGCAAGCTTTCCATAATCATGTGAGAAATACACCTAACACTGTGCACTGGGTGGAAAATATAGACTGGCAATTGTGTTTAAATAGTACTACTAACACTATTATAATAATTAGCCAGTGCAATGTATGGCATATATTCTTCATATAGCTAAGCAAAATAGAAATGAGCCCTTATCAGTTGCATACAGTATATGCTTAGTGAACCAGTCAAATAAGTTAAACCTATTTACTCATTAAATGTGCCTCTAGTTTCCAAAAATGTAAAAAAAAAAAATCAAAAAAATTATTGCTCTCTTTTTTTTTGTGGTAATACTTAAGTTTATTCGTATCATGTCATTTCTAAAATACAAAGGTAAAACAGGCAGTCCTTTTGGAGAAAAGTGCTGTATAAATAACATTACTATTATATAATAATTATAAAATCTTACAACAGCAGTAGCTCAGGGAAGGGAACGTGGATCGAGTTACAGTAGATAACATACAATACTAGGGGTTGTAGACAATTATATGTAAGCAAGGTCGTAACTAATAATATGTCATGTTTTTCAAAAGCAAAAAAAAAGTAACTTGAAAAAAACAAAACAAAACAGTATATTCCCTGATTGCAACATATTCACAACGTATGTTATGGGTGTCCACTGATCATTTTGAAGTTCTCCGGAAAAAAAAGAAGTAAAAGCAGATACTTGATGTGCACCTAATGACTCAATGACAAAATTCCATTATTTGGCAATGCAGTACTTACTTCTTTCACATAGCTTTCCACCAAGTCAATGTGACAGTCATCTGTCTTTATGTGTGCACTTGCGATACCTTCGTCACTCGGTACAGGATGGTGCAGTAGTTTCGTGTTGCTCCTGACCCTCATCTTTAAGGATTGCTCAGTGCAATACAAAGAGTCATGTCTGAGGGTTATGTCAGTGTGCTGGGTCTCCTGGGGCAGAGAGTCTGTGTCCAGAGAGCTCTGAGGATTTTGCTGCAAGTCCGAATCAATAGAAACCTCAGTCTGACAAAGTGGTGTAGATATTTCATCAGAAGCAAGTGTGCGAATAATAATACCAGGTGTATGGCAGTGGACTGTGACACTGTCACTTGTATTGAGTAGGTGCTCGGGCTGTGAACAGATGCAGGGAAAGAAAGGTGACAATCTGTAGAGTGAGCAATTCAGTCCTGTCTGCTAGTAATCATACTGAAGGAAAAACCTGGCTAAATGAGAACTTTGTACAAAAGAATATGTTCCGTAGAGCCATAACATAAAGGATGGTAGCTTAGGCCTGATTCTAGGCTGCATGTAATGCCAACATGCACGTAGTTGGGTGATTTTTTTATAACGTGCAAAAAATACTGAAACCTTGTACGATGCATGTGTTACCCAGAGTGTATGCCAAAGGCGCATGTGTTATACAGCATCGTACTACACAAATGAAATATAATACATTTCATAATATCAAAGTATAGAACAAAGCACACACTGGGAAAACTGTCAGGCTCATTTGCCTCTAGAGAAGCTCGAGTACATATCTCCAAACTGGTGGGCCAAGACGCAGTTGTCTATTAGATATTTACCAATTGTGGTCAAACTGGCAGGTCTATCACATACTTTCACCAACCGTGTTAGGGTATATTCCAGGATAGAATCCAGAGATTCTTTTATATTAACTTTTTGAATTGGAGGACTGTATCCCATCAATATTTCACCTGAATTAGAGAATTCCTTGGTGTGGGAATTTGTTATGTTAGACTATTGGTGTACAGCAGGGGTGGGGAACCTTTGGCCCTCCAGCTGTTGCTGAACTACACATACCAGCATGCCCTGCGACAGGTTTGCTATTTGGCCATGGTAAAACTGTTTCAGGGCATGCTGGGATTTGTAGTTCACCAACAGCTGGATGGCCGCAGGTTCCACACCCCTGGTGTACAGTGTCCATAAGGAATGGTGGTCTTGGGGAGTGCCAAACACAACTAAGAGAGGGTCAAAGAGTCCCCTTAATTCCTTGTTCAAAATCCTTTCAAGAAGATGTGAACAAAGGAGATTTTATTTCAATGTCTATAACGAGACTCTCATACCAGAGTACACCCAATGACAGTCAATCAATATTTGATAGGGTAGCATTCTCTATCTGACCTGTGAGCTGAACACTACTGCAGGGTGGCTGCCATCCATTATAACCCCAATTGAGGGAATTAAGAACTACCAGTCTGGGTAGGTTATCCAGTGTTTAACCTGTAAGCTGAATTATACTTTTGACAAGAGCAGCCAGTTACATCCTTTAGTGCATTTCAAAGGACGTACAATTTGCTTTTTCGATAGAGGGTTGAAGTTTATTACTAGAAGCTCACACGTTTGAAATAAACAGCCCTGAGGAAGTTGTTATTGACAAAACGTGTTGGGTGATATTGTTTCAATAACTGAAAGAGTGGAGTTCAACGAGCTCACCCCTTTTAGGGGAGACAGCGAGTTATTAACATCTTACCTACAATGGCCATGTTATAGGTGTGTTATGAAGGTTTTTATACATTGTTTTAAATAAAACCAAATGTGAATGAAACAGACAAATATTTATTGACTGTCATTGGGCATACTCTGGTATGAGAGTCTCGTTATAGGCATTGAAAGAAGATTTACTCAGTTGTCCACATCTTCATGAAAGGATTTTTAACAATTAAGGGGACTATTTGAACATGTATCAAATGTGTTTGGCACTCCCCAGGAGCACCACACCATAAAACCTTTCTGGTCCCTACTGGCAAAGGACCATACTTGGGGAAGAAGCCTTTGCAAAATAGACTTTTTAACAAATTATACTATATGTGGCTTAAATAATATGTATATATATATATATATATATATATATATACACACACATACATACACACACATACATACACACACACACACACACGTACACGTACATAGTGTCCCTAAAGAATACAGAGTTATAGCATCGAGTTAACATGAATCTTGCAAAGCACATCAACCTTTGCATCACAAATTATGATAATCATATTGAAGATTTTATTTGTTAATATTCCAATTAAATAAAATATTGTTGAAAATGTAATTAATTTCATGTCTTGAAAATATGAATTATGCATTATTGCCTCACACATGGTTTCACCCCCTTTCCTCCGGACTAATTCACCTTCTCCACCAGCTGGTAAGTGGCCACACATGTCCCCACTGCCGGACCGTCCAGTGGTACCTGCATCCATTTCCTGGTTACTGCTGATCCTATTTGCTGAGTCCCGGGATGGCATGTAATGGATCTAGGCTGTCCCTGCTTTGTGGAGCACCTGCTGATCTGGAGAACTGTGTGCCTGCACGGTGGCGGGCACCTGGAGCCTTTGAGGTCTATTTACTAAGCCTTGGATGGAGATAAAGTGTACAGAGATAAATTACAGGCCAATCAGCTCCTAACTGCCATGTCACAGGCTGTGTTTGAAAAAAATAAGATTTTAAACCTACCGGTAAATCTTTTTCTCCTAGTCCGTAGAAGATGCTGGGGACTCCGTAAGGACCATGGGGTATAGACGGGCTCCGCAGGAGATATGGGCACTCTAAAGAACTTTTACTATGGGTGTGCACTGGCTCCTCCCTCTATGCCCCTCCTCCAGACCTCAGTTAGAGAAACTGTGCCCAGAGGAGATGGACAATATGAGGAAAGGATTTTGTATATCTAAGGGCAAGATTCATACCAGCCCACACCAATCATACCATATAACTTAGAATATACGCAACCAGTTAACAGTCTGAACGAAAAAACAGTATCAGTCTGAACGAAAAAACAGTATCAGTCAAAGACTGATTCCAACTGTAACATAACCCTTATGTAAGCAACAACTATATACAAGTCTTGCAGATTTAGTCCGCACTGGGACGGGCGCCCAGCATCCTCTACGGACTAGGAGAAAAAGATTTACCGGTAGGTTTAAAATCTTATTTTCTCTTACGTCCTAGAGGATGATGGGGACTTCGTAAGGACCATGGGGTTTATACCAAAGCTCCAGACTGGGCGGGAGAGTGCGGATGACTCTGCAGCACCGACTGAGCCAACGCAAGGTCCTCATCAGCCAGGGTATCAAACTTGTAGAATTTTGCAAAAGTGTTTGAACCCGACCAAGTAGCTGCTCGGCACAACTGTAATGCCGAGACGCCTCGGGCAGCTGCCCAAGAAGAGCCCACCTTCCTAGTGGAATGGGCCTTGACCGAATTTGGTAACGGTAATCCTGCCGTAGAATGAGCCTGCTGAATCGTGTTACAGATCCAGCGAGCAATAGTCTGCTTCGAAGCAGGAGCGCCAACTTTGTTGGCCGCATATAGGACAAACAGTGCTTCCGTTTTCCTAACCCGAGCCGTCCTGGCTACATAGATTTTTAAGGCCCTGACTACATCCAGGGACTTGGAGTCCTCCAAGTCACCCGTAGCCACAGGCACCACAATAGGTCGGTTCATATGAAATGATGAAACCACCTTGGGCAAATAATGAGGACGAGTCCTCAACTCCGCTCTATCCACATGGAAAATCAGATAGGGGCTCTTGTGAGACAATGCCGCCAATTCGGACACCCGCCTCGCAGATGCCAAGGCCAACAACATGACCACCTTCCAGGTGAGAAATTTTAATTCAACAGTCTGAAGCGGTTCAAACCAGTGAGATTTTAGGAACCGTAATACCACATTAAGGTCCCATGGTGCCACTGGGGGCACAAAAGGACTCCCTTTACAAAAGTCTGGACTTCTGGGAGAGAAGCCAATTCCTTCTGAAAGAATATAGATAGGGCCGAAATTTGTACCTTAATGGAGCCTAACTTCAGGCCCATATCCACTCCTGTCTGTAGAAAGTGGAGAAAACGGCCCAGATGGAAATCCTCCGTAGGAGCATACTTGGCTTCACACCAAGAAACATATTTCTTCCAGATACGGTGATAATGTTTCGCCGTCACCTCCTTCCTAGCCTTTATCAGCGTAGGGATGACTTCTTCCGGAATACCTTTCCCAGCTAGGATTCGGTGTTCAACCGCCATGCCGTCAAACGTAACCGCGGTAAGTCTTGGAACACGCAGGGCCCCTGCTGTAACAGGTCCTCCCTGAGAGGAAGAAGCCACGGATCTTCTGTGAGCATTTCCTGAAGATCTGAGTACCAGGCCCTTCGAGGCCAATCTGGAACAATGAGTATTGTCTGCACTCTTTTTTGTCTTATGATTCTCAATATTTTTGAGATGACAGGAAGAGGAGGGAACACATAGACCGACTGGAACACCCATGGTGTCACCAGGGCGTCCACCGCTACTGCCTGAGGGTCCCTTGACCTTGCACAATACTTCCGAAGTTTCTTGTTGAGGCGTGACGCCATCACGTCTATTTGAGGAATTCCCCAAAGACTTGTTATCTCTGCAAAAACTTCTTGATGAAGTCCCCACTCTCCTGGATGGAGATCGTGCCTGCTGAGGAAGTCTGCTTCCCAGTTGTCGACTCCCGGAATGAAGACTGCTGACAGAGCGCTTACGTGATTTTCCGCCCAGCGAAGAATCCTGGTGACTTCCGCCATTGCCACTCTGCTCCCAGGGCCGTCTTAACAGCAGTGTGGGCCCCTGGGCACAGCAATGCACTGGGGCCCCTACCCATCCTCCATGGGTGAGGGTACTATCAGCGGCAGCTTTGATGTCCCGCTGTCACGATCCGGGTATCTGGACGCCATTACCTGCCGTTTAGGTGTCTTCTGAGACTGGCCCAGCATTCCAAATCCGGATCTCATCTGTGTCAACACTCTGCACATCCCTCCTGTCATTCTGAGACACTACCACAGCGGCGCCATGTTTGAATCCAACATGGCGTCTCCCGTCCTCCGCCGCCGTTACTGTGTTATTGCTGCAGGTTCTCAGAATCATGTATCATGCCTGCCGCGGCCTCTGCTGCCCTCCAGGTGTCTCAGCATGTAGCTGTCGTCTGGCGTCTCCTGTCCTCCGCGGCCGGCGCCGCCATTATCACTATGTTTGCACATTTCATTACAAACCAGTTTTCCCTCCAGGTTCCAGCATGGGCGCAGCCATGTTGGATTTGATCACATGCTCCAATTCCTCCAATCCACCATCTCTGGAATCTGCATAATTGCCTAGCCAATGCCTGCATAGCAGCAGGTATAAGTATCCTGTGTCTAGGCCAGATAGATGTCAGTGCTTTGAATGTCATACCTTGTTCCAGTCTCTCTCTCCTGTGGCTTGTTTCTCCAGGTTCCAGCTCCTGTCTCCAGCATCCACAAAGAGACCCGCACCTGCTTTCCATCCTGCGGTGCAGCCTGACTCTGCAATCCTCTGTGACTGCTCCAGCTTTCAGCTATTACTTCGTTTGCTTCCAGCTTCCAAGCTTTCAGCTATTAACCCATCTGTTTCCAGCAACCTGCTTCCAACAGAATTCAACCTCCTTAAAGAGCCGGTGTTCTCCCAGCGGATTTCTACTTACCAGCAGTATCCACTACCACCGGTAACCACTCTTCATTTCATCTGTTTCCACGCACCCTAGCATCTTTCAGTTTTAACTCCGTATCTCCACCATCTGGCTGGTTCCGTCCAGTGACCCCTACAGTGCATTCCAGTTACCAGCATCATCTCATACACCTACTGGCGTGTTCCTCGGTTGTCTCCACTACTACAGCCTGGCCTGGTAAGGTTATTCCACCCAAGGACTATAACATCCGTTCTGCAACCTACCAGTGCCCTGTTATACCTTTAATGGTTTAGTGATCCAGGAACTGTATTATCTGCCACTGCTAATACTGACTGTGAATGCTGTTGTGATTTATACGGAGTCTGTTTAATAAACTTTCATTTAACTTTTAACCTGCTTGTCATGGTCACACCTTCGGGTTTCCTTCCACACTTACATGTCCAGGGGTCTGATTAAACCATCTAAGTTTAACTTCATTCCAGCCCCTACAACTGAGGCTTCCTCCCGTCAGCCTAAACCCTCAGTTGTGACACCCGCGGGAGGGTAGGGGGTGTTCTATCTTCCGCTCAGCATGTAGGACCTGGAGCAGTAATTTCTGCTAATTAATCCTTTACTGCACAGATGGGGTGGGAGGGAGAACACTAAACTGTAGAAGGGGGCACTGGGCTGAATGAAGGGGCCCCGGTACATGACTTCCAGCGCGGTATGGGGTGTTTAATATGTAAAGGAGGGGTCGATAGTGGAGTGGGCTCAATATTCATAATTTTCTGGTGAGAGAGCAGCTTGCTTGACTGCAGATATCTCAAGTTCCTGGAAAAAGATTTCTTAGCTTTGAATGGGATAAAAAAATTAGAGTGTCTCCCTTGTCAGGAGGTACTGGGGACTTGGGGATCAGAGTTCAGGAGCCAGAGCAATCCACTAACAAAAATATAAAACTGCATACCAGGCGTGAAGAGCTGGAGCAGGGACCAGCTGCTTGAAGGCTGATATCTCTGGTTCTTTGCATAGTAGAGACAAGCTGCCAGTGTCCACCGAAAGTGGAGTGTCCCAGCTTTTGAAATGTTCCCTCAGAAAAACTGTAAGTCATACAGAGCCCGAGATATCTGGCTGGGAAAAGCAATTAACAGGCTTGGATGGGGACCACTGCTTTGAAGTCGGATATCTCTGGTTCCCTAGGGCCGATTTTCAAAAATCTGGTACCCCTGGAAAGAGGGGACCCTCAGCTATCAGCCTAGGGCCCTTATACTCCTGGGGCCCTTGGGCAAGAGCCCACTGAGCCCATACGAAAAGACGGCCCTGTCTGCTCCTTGTCCCGCCTTGGCGGTTTACATGAGCCACGGCTGTGACGTTGTCTGATTGAATCATAACCGGTAGGTCCCGAAGAAGATTCTCCGCTTGTCGTAGGCCGTTGTATATGGCCCTTAATTCCAGTATGATGTGTAGACAAGCCTCCTGGCTTGACCATAGTCCCTGAAAATTTCTTCCTTGCGTGACTGCTCCCCATCCTCGGAGGCTCGCGTCCGTGGTCATCAGAACCCAGTCTTGAATGCCGAACCTGCGACCCTCTAGAAGGTGAGCACTCTGCAGCCACCACAGGAGACACACCCTGGCCCTGTGGGACAGGCTTATTTTCTGATGTATTTGTAGATTGGACCCGGACCACTTGTCCAGAAGGTCCCACTGAAATGTCCTCGCATAAAACCTGCCGAATGGGATGGCCTTGTAGGCTGCCACCATTTTCCCCAGAACTCGAGTGCATTGATGAACAGACACTCTTTTTGGTTTTAGCAGGTCTCTGACCATGTTCTGGAGGTCCTGGGCTTTTTCCATTGGGAGAAAAACGCTCTTCTGTTCCGTGTCCAGAATCATGCCTAGGAATGATAGTCGAGTCGTTGGAATCAATTGTGACTTTGGCAGATTTAGAATCCAACCGTGCTGTTGTAGCACTCTCAGGGAGAGTGACACGCTTTTCAGCAATTGATCTCTCGATCTCGCTTTTATCAGGAGATCGTCCAAGTACGGGATAATTGCGACTCCCTGCCTGCGCAGGAGCACCATCATCTCCGCCATCACCTTGGTGAAAATCCTCGGGACCGTGAAAAGCCCAAACAGCAACGTCTGAAACTGGTAATGACAGTCATGTACAGCGAATCTCAGGTACTCCTGATGAGGAGGATATATTGGAACATGAAGGTATGCATCCTTTATGTCTAGCGACACCATAAAATCCCCCCCTTCCAGACAGGGGATCACGGCCCGGAGCGATTCCATCTTGAATTTGAACTTTTTCAAGTACCGGTTTAGGGATTTTAGATATAAAATCGGTCTGACCGAGCCATCCGGCTTCGGGACCACGAACAGCGTTGAATAGTACCCTTTTCCCTGTTGGACTAGGGGACCTTGATAATCACGTGCTGTTGACACATCTTTTGAATTGCAGCTAACACCACTGCCCTCTCTGGGGGAGAAGCTGGCAAGGCCGACTTGAAAAATCGGCGAGGGGGCACCTCTTCGAATTCCAGTTTGTAGCCTTGGGATACAATTTCCATCGCCCAAGGATCCACGTCTGACAGACCCCAGACCTGGCTGACGAGTCGAAGACGTGCCCCCACCAGTGCGGACTCCCTCAGTGGAGCCCCAGCCTCATGCGGTGGATTTAGTAGAAATCGGGGAGGACTTCTGTTCCTGGGAACTAGCCGAAGCAGGCGTTCTTTTCCCTCTACCCTTACCTCTGGCGAGGAAGGATGAGCCCCGACCTCTTCTGGACTTATGCGACCGAAAGGACTGCATCTGATATTGTGGAGTTTTCTTTTGCTGTGGGGGAACAAAAGGCAAAAAGGTAGATTTACCCGCGGTAGCTGTGGAAACCAGGTCCGCGAGACCTTCCCCAAACAAAACTTCACCCTTGTAAGATAAAACCTCTATATCAGGCTTGTCCAACCCGCGGGCCGCGGGCCGCATGCGGCCCAAGTCGGCTAGTAATGCGGCCCAGGAGCAGCGCTGCAGCAGAGGTTTTTTTTTTTTTTTTTCGAGTACGGACACCACATGTGAGGCTGAGCCGGCCCCAGAAGGCTGTCAGCACATCCTGATTGGATTGCTGCTGCTGGGACTCAAGGGGAATCAAGATCTGAAGTCCTGCGCCGCTGTACAGTGTCCGGGGAAGGGGGGGGGGGGGGGGATCAAGATCTGAAGTCCTGCGCCGCCGTACAGTGTCCGGGGAAGGGGGGGGGGGGAATCAAGATCTGAAGTCCTGCGCCGCTGTACAGTGTCCGGGGAAGGGGGGGGGGGAAATCAAGATCTGAAGTCCGTGGCAGCGGCCTGCGCCGCTGTACAGTGTCCTGTACAGACGTCCCTCCCGTAGTACAGCAGAGAGGAGCGGTGGACGGAGACGGAGGCAGCGCTGCAGGAGCGGTAAGTATGAGTCTGTGTGTGTGTGTGGTTTTTTTTACAGCTACAAGGGGCACAGTACAAGGGGGCAGCTACAGGGCCACAACTACAAGGGGCACAGTACAAGGGGGCAGCTACAAGGGGCACAGTACAAGGGGGCAGCTACAGGGCCACAACTACAAGGGGCACAGTACAAGGGGGCAGCTACAAGGGGCACAGTACAAGGGGGCAGCTACAGGGCCACAACTACAAGGGGGCAGCTACAGGGCCACAACTACAAGGGGCACAGTACAAGGGGGCAGCTACAAGGGGCACAGTACAAGGGGGCAGCTACAGGGCCACAACTACAAGGGTCACAGTACAAGGGGGCAGCTACAAGGGGCACAGTATAAGGGGGCAGCTACAGGGCCACAACTACAAGGGGCACAGTACAAGGGCGCAGCTACAAGGGGCACAGTACAAGGGGGCAGCTACAGGGCCACAACTACAAGGGGCACAGTACAAGGGGGCAGCTACAAGGGGCACAGTACAAGGGGGCAGCTACAGGGCCACAACTACAAGGGGCACAGTACAAGGGGGCAGCTACAAGGGGCACAGTACAAGGGGGCAGCTACAGGGCCACAACTACAAGGGGCACAGTACAAGGGGGCAGCTACAAGGGGCACAGTACAAGGGGGCAGCTACAGGGCCACAACTACAAGGGGCACAGTACAAGGGGGCAGCTACAAGGGGCACAGTACAAGGGGGCAGCTACAGGGCCACAACTACAAGGGGCACAGTACAAGGGGGCAGCTACAAGGGGCACAGTACAAGGGGGCAGCTACAGGGCCACAACTACAAGGGGCACAGTACAAGGGGGCAGCTACAAGGGGCACAGTACAAGGGGGCAGCTACAGGGCCACAACTACAAGGGGCACAGTACAAGGGCGCAGCTACAAGGGGCACAGTACAAGGGGGCAGCTACAGGGCCACAACTACAAGGGGCACAGTACAAGGGGGCAGCTACAAGGGGGCAGCTACAGGGCCACAACTACAAGGAGCACAGTACAAGGGGGCAGCTACAGGGCCACAACTACAAGGGGCACAGTACAAGGGGGCAGCTACAGGGCCACAACTACAAGGGGCACAGTACAAGGGGCGCAGCTACAGGGGCACAACTACAAGGGGCACAGTACAAGGGGGCAGCTACAGGGGCACAACTACAAGGGGCGCAGCTACAGGGGCACAGCTACAAGGGGCACAGTACAAGGGGCGCAGCTACAGGGGCACAACTACAAGGGGCACAGTACAAGGGGGCAGCTACAGGGGCACAACTACAAGGGGCGCAGCTACAGGGGCACAGCTACAAGGGGCGCAGCTACAAGGGGCGCAGCTACAAGGGGCGCAGCTACAAGGGGCGCAGCTACAAGGGGCACAACTACAAGGGGCGCAGCTACAAGGGGCACAGCTACAAGGGGCGCAGCTACAAGGGGCACAACTACAAGGGGCACAACTACAAGGGGCGCAGCTACAGGGACACAACTACAAGGGGCACAGTACAAGGGGCACAGCTACAGGGGCACAGCTACAAGGGGCACAGTACAAGGGGCACAGCTACAGGGGCACAACTACAAGGGGCAACGTCTTCCCGCGTCAGTGAGGGCATAATATTCATTAATTCGTTTGTAAGTATAATTTTCATAGGTACCGACTGTCACGATCCGGGTATCTGGACGCCATTACTTACCCTTCAGATGCCTCCTGAGGCTGGCTCAGCGTTCCAGGACCGGATCCCATCCGTTACACTGATGTCCACATTCCTGCCTCCTCTCCTGTCACTCTGAGACGTGGTCACCGCGGCGCCATGTAACATCTGGAATGGCGTTCCCCGCGGCCTCCACCGCTGTCCCTGAGTTCCTGCATGCAGAGTGTCAGAGTGGCGATTACGTCAGCCGCGGCCTCCGCTGTGCCCGCGTGGTTTAGATGTGCAATCATCAGTCTGGCGTCTCCTGTCTCCTGTGGCCGGCGCCGCCATTGCTGTTTCAATTCTCACATGGATTACAAACCAAACTTCCCTCCAAGTGTCTGCATGGGCGCAGCCATCTTGGATTTTGTCATCTGATCATTTCCACCAATCTGCTGTCTGTATTGTTAATCTGCATAATTGCCTAGCCAACCCCTTCCTTGCTGCAGGTATAAATATGCTGTGCCTGAGCAAGGAAGGCGTCAGTGCTTTGGTTGTCTAACCTAGTTCCAGTTTGTCTCTCTCCTGTGGTTGTCTTCCAGGTTCCAGCTCCTGTCTCCAGACTTCTGCTACAGAGACCCGCACCAGCATTCCATCTGCGGTGTAGCCTGACTCTCCGATCCATTCTGGACTCACCTGTTTCCAGCTACAACAATGACCTGCTTCCAGCCCAGCTTCCAGCAGTGTACAGCTTCTCTTAAAGGGCCGGTGTCCTTTCTGCAGTTTACCACTCTCCACCGGTATTATTATTTCACCGCTCTCAAACAATCACCTGCTTCCAGCAGTGTACAGCTTCTCTTAAAGGCCCGGTGTCCTTTTCTGCAGTTTACCACTCTCCACCGGTATTATTATTTCACCGCTCTCAAACTCCAAACTTCATTATTATTTCATCGCTCTCAAGTTCGTTTATTATTTAACTGGTTCCAGCCAGTATCCACTCCGTACCAACAACAGTCTGGTTCCAGCCAGTATCCACAGCAGCCGTTTTACCTTCAGCAGCCCAGCCTTTCCTGGAACATCAGCTGGTACGATCCTGGGTTCTTTCCATTGCTACAGTCAGGCCTGGTAAGGACTTTCCAACTAGAAGATTATAAGAACTGTCTCACACTACCAGTGCCTGTGGCCCTTGCCACCCTGTAGTACCCAGGAATTGTATTTATCCTCTGTTGACTTTTATGTTTCCTTTTACTGCTGCTGTGTTACGGAGTTTGTCATAATAAACATCATTGACTTTTATCCTGGTTGTCGTGGTCACGCCTTCGGGCAGTTATTCTACATGTTACTTACATGTCTAGGGGTCTGATACAACCTCCCAGGTTCCGTTACATCTCAGCCCCTACAACTGAGGCTGCCTCCCGTCAGCTCAGGCCCTCAGTTGTGACAGTAAGCACTGACCTAATGAATCCAGCCGGAGACCAGGATCAAGCGGCCAGGCCGATGCAAGAACTGGCAGCCCGACTTGAACATCAGGAGGCTGCACAGGGCCACATCATCCGCTGTCTCCAGGATCTCTCTACACGGCTGGATGGGATTCAAACGACCCTCCGTGGACCTGGCACGTCCGGTGCGTCCACTACAGTGACACCAGCTGTAACCCCACCCACCTTACCCATTTCCAGTCCACATCTTCATCTTCCAACGCCAGCAAAATTTGATGGATCTCCAAGGTTCTGCAGGGGATTTCTCAATCAATGTGAAATCCACTTTGAGCTTCTACCTGGCAATTTCTTCAGTGACCGTACCAAAATTGCCTATATCATCTCCCTTCTCAGTGGCTCAGCCCTTGACTGGGCATCACCTTTATGGGAGAAGTCTGATCCCCTGCTATCCTCCTATACTGACTTTGTAGCTACATTCAGGCGCATCTTCGACGAGCCAGGCCGGATAACATCTGCTTCATCTGAGATTCTCCGTTTACGCCAGGGAACACGTACTGTGGGACAGTATCTTATACAGTTTAAAATCCTGGCATCCGAACTGGCATGGAACGACGAGGCCCTGTATGCTGCATTCTGGCATGGCTTATCAGAACGCATCAAGGATGAGTTAGCTACCAGAGACTTGCCCTCTAAGTTGGATGAGCCAATTTCTCTTTGCACGAAGGTTGATCTACGTTTCAGAGAGAGAGCAACCGAGCGAGGAAGATCATCTACTCCTAAATCTTCTGCTCCTCCTCCTCGTCAACCATCTCCATCCAAGGATGAGCCTATGCAAATTAGTCGTTCCCGTCTATCTCCCGCTGAGCGCCGAAGACGTCTCTCTGAGTCTCTCAGTCTCTACTGTGCAGCTCCGTCGCACACTATCAATGCCTGTCCCAAACGTCCGGGAAACTCCAGATCCTAGCTCGCCAAGGAGAGGGCCGGCTAGGAGTAATGATCTCCTCTCCATCTCCTCATGACTGTAACCTCCCAGTGTCGCTCCAAATTGCTCAACGTTACAGGAACGTCATTGCCCTCCTTGATTCCGGAGCAGCTGGGAATTTCATAACCGAAGCTTATGTTAAACGGTGGTCCCTACCCACCGAGAGACTGTCCTCGTCCATCTCTTTGACTGCCGTGGATGGCAGCAAGATTTTTGACGCAGTCATTTCCTTAAGGACTCTTCCAGTTCGTCTGAGAGTGGGAGTTCTTCATTCTGAGTATATTTCTTTTTTAGTGATTCCAAGAGCCACACATCCAGTGGTTTTAGGCCTTCCATGGCTCCGTCTCCACAACCCATCAATTGACTGGACGACTACGCAAATACTGGCATGGGGTCCCTCCTGTGCTGAGACTTGTTTAGCCAAAGCTCTTCCTGTTTGTTCTTCCTTCCCCAGGTCATCTGATGTTCCGCCTCCTCCATATCAAGACTTCACGGACGTGTTCAGTAAAGCCTCTGCTGATATCCTTCCTCCTCATAGAGAATGGGACTGCCCAATCGACCTCATTCCAGGGAAGGTTCCACCGCGAGGCCGAACTTATCCGTTGTCTCTGCCTGAGACACACTCCATGGAAGAGTACATCAAAGAGAACCTGGCGAAGGGTTTCATCCGACCATCTTCTTCTCCTGCCGGCGCAGGCTTCTTCTTCGTTAAGAAGAAAGACGGTGGTCTGCGTCCGTGCATCGACTACAGAGGTCTGAACGACATTACCGTCAAGAACCGATACTTTACCCCTGATTACCGAGCTCTTTGATAGAGTTAGTGGTGCAACTATTTTCACAAAGCTGGACTTGAGGGGTGCCTACAATCTCATCCGAATCCGTGAGGGTGACGAGTGGAAGACCGCCTTTAACACCCGTGACGGACATTATGAGTACCTCGTCATGCCCTTCGGATTGAGCAACGCTCCAGCAGTCTTCCAGCACTTCGTGAATGAGATTTTCAGGGACATCTTGTACCGCCATGTCGTGGTTTATCTAGACGACATCCTCATCTTTGCTAATAATCTCGAAGATCATCGTTTCTGGGTAAAAGAGGTTCTTTCCCGTCTCCGTGTCAATCACCTCTATTGTAAATTGGAGAAGTGTGTGTTTGAAGTTAAAACCATTCCGTTTCTAGGTTACATTGTGTCCGGTTCCGGACTAGAGATGGATCCTGAGAAACTCCAAGCAATCCAGAATTGGCCTATACCCTTAAGCCTCAAAGGGGTCCAGAGGTTCTTAGGGTTCGCCAATTATTATAGAAAATTTATACGAGACTTTTCCACCATTGTGGCGCCTATCACTGCATTAACCAAGAAAGGTGCTAATCCGTCCATGTGGTCCGAGGAAGCTACACAGGCCTTTCACCTTCTGAAGCAACGGTTCATCTCTGCACCAGTTCTGAAACAGCCCGACACCGACTCTCCTTTTATCTTAGAGGTAGATGCCTCCTCCGTTGGAGTAGGAGCAGTGTTATCCCAGAGGGCCAAAGATGGACATCTACATCCTTGCAGTTTCTTCTCCCGGAAGTTCTCCCCAGCTGAGCGCAACTATGCCATTGGCGATCAGGAGTTGCTAGCCATCAAGCTCGCTCTGGAGGAGTGGAGATACCTGTTGGGAGGGAGCTTCCCACTCAATCACCATACTTACCGACCACAAAAATCTTTTATATCTCAAAGGCGCACAATGTCTGAATCCTCGTCAGGCCAGATGGGCACTTTTCTTCTCTAGGTTTGACTTTAAACTCCAGTTCTGTCCGGGTTCTCAGAATCGTAAGGCCGATGCCCTTTCCCGCTCATGGGAGCAAGAAAATGAGTCCGAGTCTGCAGACAAGCATCCTATTATTAATCCGTTGGCATTCTCCACGGTAGGGATGGACTCTACGCCTCCACCAGGGAAAAGTTTTGTTAAGCCAGTTCTAAGGAAGAAGCTCATGCATTGGGCCCATGCTTCCCGTTTTTCTGGACATACAGGCATTCAGAAAACCCTTGAATTTATTTCTAGGTCCTACTGGTGGCCAACTCTGAAGAAGGACATTATGGAATTTATTGCCTCCTGCCCAAAGTGTGCCCAACACAAAGTCTCCCGCCAGTCGCCTGCGGGGCAACTGGTTCCATTATCTGTTCCCCGTCGACCTTGGACCCATTTGTCGATGGACTTTGTTTCCGATCTACCTATCTGCAACAAGTTTAATACCATCTGGGTGGTAGTTGACCGGTTCACCAAGATGGCACATTTCATCCCTCTCACCGGTCTTCCGTCAGCTTCCAAGTTGGCTCAAGTGTTTATACAAGAGATCTTCCGACTTCACGGTCTTCCTGAAGAGATCATCTCGGATCGTGGAGTACAATTTGTAGCCAAATTTTGGCGAAGTTTGTGTCAAGCCCTCCAAGTCAAGTTAAAGTTTTCCACGGCTTACCATCCTCAGACCAATGGTCAAACCGAGAGGGTGAATCAGGACTTGGAGGCCTTCCTCCGTATATATGTGTCTTCCTCTCAAGATGACTGGGTTCAACTCCTTCCTTGGGCCGAGTTCAGCCACAACAATCAATACCATTCCTCATCTTCTTCTACACCATTCTTCATTAATTATGGATTCCACCTTAAAGTCCCAGAATTCCAACCGCTTCCCGCAACTTCTGTTCCAGCAGTGGATGTCACCTTGCGTCAGTTTTCAAATAACTGAAGGAACGTCCGCGCAGCCCTGCTTAAAGCCTCATTCAGGTATAAGAAGTTTGCCGATAGGAAGCGTAGAGCGGTTCCTGCTCTCAAGGTGGGTGATCGTGTGTGGCTGTCCACGAAGAATGAGGTTGAGAGTTCCCAGCATGAAATTTGCACCTCGCTACATCGGACCCTTCAAGATTGAACAAGTCATCAATCCTGTTGCCTACAGGTTACAGTTACCATCCTTCTTGAAAATACCCAGGACATTTCATGTTTCTTTGTTGAAACCGCTGATCCTGAATCGGTTTCATTCCGCACTTCCTCCAGCTCCCAAAGTTCAGACTCAACGGGGAGTCGAGTACGAGGTGGCCAAGATTTTGGACTCACGTTTCCGTTACGGTCAGTTACAATACCTCATTGACTGGAAGGGCTATGGTCCTGAAGAACGCTCTTGGACCAATGCCTCAGACGTCCATGCTCCTGCCTTGGCCTGAAATTTCCACGCAAAGTTTCCTTTAAAGCCTAAGAAGTGTCCTGGGGCCACTCCTAAAGGGGGGGGTGCTGTCACGATCCGGGTATCTGGACGCCATTACTTACCCTTCAGATGCCTCCTGAGGCTGGCTCAGCGTTCCAGGACCGGATCCCATCCGTTACACTGATGTCCACATTCCTGCCTCCTCTCCTGTCACTCTGAGACGCGGTCACCGCGGCGCCATGTAACATCTGGAATGGCGTTCCCCGCGGCCTCCACCGCTGTCCCTGAGTTCCTGCATGCAGAGTGTCAGAGTGGCGATTACGTCAGCAGCGGCCTCCGCTGTGCCCGCGTGGTTTAGATGTGCAATCATCAGTCTGGCGTCTCCTGTCTCCTGTGGCCGGCGCCGCCATTGCTGTTTCAATTCTCACATGGATTACAAACCAAACTTCCCTCCAAGTGTCTGCATGGGCGCAGCCATCTTGGATTTTGTCATCTGATCATTTCCACCAATCTGCTGTCTGTATTGTTAATCTGCATAATTGCCTAGCCAACCCCTTCCTTGCTGCAGGTATAAATATGCTGTGCCTGAGCAAGGAAGGCGTCAGTGCTTTGGTTGTCTAACCTAGTTCCAGTTTGTCTCTCTCCTGTGGTTGTCTTCCAGGTTCCAGCTCCTGTCTCCAGACTTCTGCTACAGAGACCCGCACCAGCATTCCATCTGCGGTGTAGCCTGACTCTCCGATCCATTCTGGACTCACCTGTTTCCAGCTACAACAATCACCTGCTTCCAGCCCAGCTTCCAGCAGTGTACAGCTTCTCTTAAAGGGCCGGTGTCCTTTCTGCAGTTTACCACTCTCCACCGGTATTATTATTTCACCGCTCTCAAACTCCAAACTTCATTATTATTTCATCGCTCTCAAGTTCGTTAATTATTTAACTGGTTCCAGCCAGTATCCACTCCGTACCAACAACAGTCTGGTTCCAGCCAGTATCCACAGCAGCCGTTTTACCTTCAGCAGCCCAGCCTTTCCTGGAACATCAGCTGGTACGATCCTGGGTTCTTTCCATTGCTACAGTCAGGCCTGGTAAGGACTTTCCAACTAGAAGATTATAAGAACTGTCTCACACTACCAGTGCCTGTGGCCCTTGCCACCCTGTAGTACCCAGGAATTGTATTTATCCTCTGTTGACTTTTATGTTTCCTTTTACTGCTGCTGTGTTACGGAGTTTGTCATAATAAACATCATTGACTTTTATCCTGGTTGTCGTGGTCACGCCTTCGGGCAGTTATTCTACATGTTACTTACATGTCTAGGGGTCTGATACAACCTCCCAGGTTCCGTTACATCTCAGCCCCTACAACTGAGGCTGCCTCCCGTCAGCTCAGGCCCTCAGTTGTGACACCGACCCTTTTGGATTCTACTGGACAAGTGGACGTGACCGGCGTGGGATGTAGGTAAGTAATCTGTCTCTCATTCAGGTATCGTTACTGTTATTTTATTTTATGTGCGGCCCAAACCAAATTTTCATCTTCTAATGTGGCCCAGGGAAGGTGAAAGGTTGGACACCCCTGCTCTATATGCTTCTTTGAGTCTGCATCACCCGTCCATTGGCGGGTCAACAAGGCTCGCCTAGCAGAAATCGCCATGGCGTTGGCTCTCGAACCTAGCAGCCCAACGTCTCTTTGAGCATCTCTCATATATAAGACAGCGTCTTTAATGTGACCTAAGGTCAATAAAATGGTATCCCTATCTAGGGTATCAAAATCAGCTGACAAGGTATCTGTCCAAGCTGCAACCACGCTACATACCCATGCCGATGCTATTGCCGGTCTGAGTAAAGCACCCGTATGCGTATAAATAGATTTTAAGGTAGTTTCCTGTCTGCGATCAGCAGGATCCTTGAGGGCTGCCGTGTCTGGAGACGGTAGCGCCACCTTCTTGGACAAGCGCGTTAAAGCCTTGTCCACCCTGGGCGAGGATTCCCACCGTACCCTGTCCTGTGCAGGGGAAGGATACGCCATAAGGATCCTCTTGGGAATCTGCAGTTTTTTGTCTGGAGTTTCCCAAGCTTTTTCAAATAACTCGTTCAGCTCATGAGATGGGGGAAAGGTTACCTCAGGTTTCTTTTCCTTATACATGCGCACCCTCGTGTCAGGGACAGAGGGGTCATCTGTGATATGCAAAACAACTTATATTGTCATAATCATATACTGAATACTTTTGGCCACCCGTGGGTGTAACCTTGCATCATCGTAGTCGACACTGGAGTCAGAATCCGTGTCGGTATCAGTGTCTGCTATTTGGGATAGAAAACGTTTTTGAGACCCTGAAGGGCCTTGTGACACAGTCAAAGCCATGGATTGACTCCCTGCTTTTTCCCTGGACTCTGCTTTGTCCAACCTCTTATGTAATAAGGTCACATTTGCATTCAAAACATTCCAAATGTCCAACCAATCAGGTGTCGGCATTGCCGATGGAGACACCGCAATCATCTGCTCCACCTCCTCCTTAGATGAGCCTTCCGCTTCAGACATGTCGATACACTCGTACCGACACCCCCACACACACAGGGATATATTTATATGGAGACATAAGGCCCTTTGGAGAGACATAGAGAGAGTATGCCAGCACACACCCAGTGCCAACTGACACTGGAAACAAATTCCCACATAATATAGCATTTTTATATATAATTATCTGTATAATACACTCACTGCGCCTTACAAATGCCCCCCCCCCCCCCCTTTTCTGCCCTGTGTCACCGTGTTCAGCAGAGGAGAGTCCGGGGAGCCAGCTTCTCTGCAGTGCTCTGTGGAGAAAATGGCGCTGGTTAGTGCTGTGGAATCAAGCTTCGCCCCCTCCAGCGGCGGGCTTCGGTCCTGCTCAATTTTGTAATACGGGCAGGGGATTTTTAAATCTACTGCCTCCGCAGCCTATATATATATGTATTTGTCAGTCCTAGAGGTTTATATTGCTGCCCAGGGCCCCCCCCCCCTCCCCCTGCACCCATCAGTGCCTGCCGTGTGTGTGAGCGATGGCTAACCTCAGGGAAGATCAGAAGTCTCCTGCCGCCTGTGAAGTCTTCTTTCTTCTTATACTCACCCGGCTTCTGTCTTCCGGCTCTGTGAGGAGGACGGCGGCGCGGCTCTGGGACGAACGGCAAGGGGAGACCTGCGTTCCGACTCCCTCTGGAGCTAATGGTGTCCAGTAGCCTAAGAAGTAGAGCCTATCAGTTAAGTAGGTCTGCTTCTCTCTCCTCAGTCCCACGATGCAGGGAGCCTGTTGCCAGCAGTGCTCCCTGAAAATAAAAAACAAACAAAATTCTTTTTTTAGAGAAACTCAGGAGAGCTCCCTGTAATGCACCCAGTCTCCTCTGGGCACAGGAACTAACTGAGATCTGGAGCAGGGGCATAGAGGGAGGAGCCAGTGCACACCCATTCTAAAGTTCTTTATAGTGCCCATGTCTCCTGCGGAGCCCGTCTATACCCCATGGTCCTTACGGAGTCCCCAGCATCCTCTAGGACGTAAGAGAAATGTCAGTTAGGAGCTGATTGGCCTGTACTTTGTCTCTATCCAAGGCTTAGTAAATAGACTGCTTTGTCACTCAGCCTCCTTTGTGACTCTAGTTGCCCTACGGTGAGTGTATGGTGTCCTGGTTCTCCACTGGGCATTTGGCTATGGATACATGTTACTGTGTTTAGCCTTACCGCCCTCCACCACCTGAATTCTAGAGGCCTCATCCGTTCTTTCCTCATTATTGCAGCACACATTGTAAGGGTGAACGGACTAGGGTGGTCATTCCGAGTTGATCGCTAGCTGCATTCGTTCGCTGTGCAGCGATAAGGCAAAAAAAAACGGCACTTCTGCGCATGCGGCGCAATGCGCACGTGCATCGTACTATTACAACTAACTATGTAAATTCACACAGGGTCTAGCGAAGCTTTTCAGTCGCACTGCTGGCCGCAGAGTGATTGATATGAAGTGGGTGTTTCTGGGTGTCAACTGACCGTTTTCAGGGAGTGTTCGAAAAAACGCAGGCGTGCCAGGAAAAATGCAGGCGTGGCTGGGCGAATGCAGGGCGTGTTTGTGACATCTAAACAGGAACTGAACAGTCTGAAGTGATCGCAAGCGAGGAGTAGGTTTTAAGCTACTCTAAAACTGCACGAAAAAAACTTTTACGCCGCTCTGCAATCCTTTTGTTCGCACTTCTGCTAAGCTAAAATACACTCCCAGTGGGAGGCGGCATAGCGTTTGCACGGCTGCTAAAAACTACTAGCAAGCGAACAACTCGGAATGACCCCCTATACTCTTTAACGTGCCACCCTCCCCAGTGGCAGCAATCCTGGACCTTCAAGATTCTTACCAGCCTGCTCCCCCTATGTCCTCTGGCATATATTGCTGTATATGTAATAACTACAAAGCATTAGAGTAGCAGGATGAACAGGAGCTGCTTCAATGTTTTCTGATGGCAGCCCAATAGAGTTGAACATTACACGCCCATTTTAATTTGTTATAGCTGGTTCTCTCTCCACTTCCTCAGTGATGCCATACCTCTGGGGCCTCAACAAGATTTATAATTTAGTTCCTGTCCCATCCCAATTGATTCCACACTGGTTTAACCCAGAGTTTCTCTTAGGTACTAACCCTACTGGATTTTCTACTTCGATGCACTCCAGTATTCACTTTCTCAATGATTTGTTGGTTCGATGGAATCTACCTACTTATAAAATAAATGTTATCTCCAGACTTTTTCATTCTATCAACGCCTCCATAATCATAATTTTCTCCAAAATCTCAGAACCAGACTCTCTGCTAGACCCATCACCTTCTATTAACAGCTTTGCCTCTATGGTGTAGTGTCCAGGCCCTCTTCTCTACACTTGACCACTATACTCTCACTTTATCAAGCTCATGAAAACTTGCTCATGTGCTGGGTTGGTAGACTTATGTCGGTGGAATTCTGGATGTGAAGGATTGGACAAAAATTTGCTCTGGGGATAGCAAAATCCTGTATCTGTGCTCAAATTTATTAAAAAAATGCATATAAGCTACTCTTTCGATGGTATCTAGTCCCAAACAAACTATGTAAAATTATTTCCCAACTGTTCTCCAATATGTTGTAGAAACTGACAAATACTTGACACTTTTTTCCATATCTTGTGTAGCTGCCCGGTTCTACAGAGATTCTGGTCTGATGTCCACTGCCTCATTACGTCATTAATTGGTGTTACTGTACCTTTTCATTTCAAACACTTTTTCCTACCTCTCTCTCTCTCTCAGATACTCCTAAGCTCCTTAACAAGCTCATACAGCACATTGTAAGTGCTGCTACCTGCCTACTTGCTAGAGTTTGAAAATCGCAAACTACTATTGATGTTCTCCGGAAACAGATTTGGGTTGTCTTTGAGACAGAATTGATGACTAGCATACTTAGAGATTACTCAACCACAATGGATGACTGGATTTGGTATCATGCCATTTTCTCGCCTCTGTGCTGAATTGTTTCTGTTTTAGTTTTGCTGTTCTCCCCTAGTCTCCTGTTATGGTCCATCATTTAATATTTTCTCCTTCCCCGGTACCACTTTTCCCTTTTTTCCTCCCTAGTTCCCCTCATTCCAATTACCTGAAATGTAGGCATCTGACCTCTGTTACTGTCAAATGATGAACAGTGTATTTGGCTCTCAATTGTTTCCTGGCTTTCAGAAATCATCTTTACAAACTCCCATATACATGTCTAATATGTCTGTTTTATATCTCCTCTGCTGATTCTCTCAGGTTTATTTTCTCGTTTGCCATTATGTACAGTATTGTCCTATACCGCCAATAAAATTTATAAATAAAAAGCAATAGAAAAAACCTTAGCAGTCGCAGCTAACACAGCGCTAAATACTGCTCCTAGCGGCAACCTCTGTGTAAGTTGTTACATTTAAAAAAAGAATGACAAAATAAATAAAAAATATATACAAAAATAAATGTTACTGCCAGACCAGCTCGCAGAAGACGTTACCCCTATGGTCACAAAAGTTAACCTGATTTATATTGGCTAATAGGCATAGATGGAATGTAGAAAGGTGGAGCTTAGTTACAAATATATACGTTATGGTAAGAACTTACCGTTGATAACGTGATTTCTCTTATGTCCACAGGTATCCACAGGATAACATTGGGATATGCCGGAGCGACAGCGGAAATGGCACCAAGCGGTCACAAGCTTTCTGGCCTCCCAGGATGCATCGGGGCTTCTCCATATAATCCCGCCCACTGACTCAGTCAAATCAGTTATTTCCACAGCAATTTAGGCAGGAGCATCAGGTAGAAACCTATTCAGGCGATAAGAACACACATGCACACCCATCCATGCAAGAGGGAAGAGGTTTAGTGATTGTAAAGATCCTCAAATCAGGTGCGTCAGGGTGGGACCCCTGTGGATACCTGTGGACATAAGAGAAATCACGTTATCAACGGTAAGTTCTTACCATAACGTATATTTCTCTGTCTGGGTCCACAGGTTATCCACAGGATAACATTGGGATTCCCAAAGCCAGTTTTAGTGGTGGGGACGCTCCTGATTAGACAGGAGAACCTTTCGCCCGAATTCAGCGTCATGAGAGGCAAAAGTATCCATGGCATAATGTCTAATGAAAGTGTTAATGGAAGACCATGTGGCTGCCTTACAAATCTGTTCTGCTGAAGCACCATGTTGTGCTGCCCATGAAGGACCTACCTTACGTGTAGAGTGAGCAGAGACATTAGCCGGAGTAGGGAGATCAGCACGAGAATAAGCTTCTGAAATTACCATTCGGAGCCATCTTGCCAGCGTCTATTTACTAGCAGGCCATCCTCTTTTATGAAATCCGTAGAGGATGAAGAGAGAATCTGTTTTTCTGATGGCACTAGTACGATCTACGTAGATTCTTAACGCCCGGACCACGTCCAGCGACGCTTCTCCCGCAGAAAGTCCCGATACCTGAAAAGCTGGGACTACAATCTCCTCGTTAAGGTGAAACTTTGAAACCACCTTTGGAAGATAACCAGATCTAGTTCTGAGAACTGCTTTATCTGGGGGAAAAATTAAAAAAGGAGACTTACACGACAGTGCTCCTAAATCTGACACTCTAACTGACGCCATTGCCAGTAGAAAGAGTACTTTAGCCGTTAACCATTTAAGATCTGCTCTCTTAAGTGGTTCAAACGGAGGTCCCTGAAGGATTTTAAGAACCAGATTCAAATCCCAGGGAGCTGCAGGAGGAACAAATAGAGGTTGAATGTGTACAACTCCCTGAAAGAAAGTACGCACATCCTGTAAGTCAGCAATCTTTCTCTGAAACCACACAGTTAATGCTGATACTTGAACTCTCAAGGAAGCTACTTTCAACCCCTTATCCAATCCTGCTTGAAGAAAATCCAAAATCCTGGATACTTTAAAAGATCTTGGATTCAAACTTTTTTCACTACACCAATGAATTATAGGCTTGCCATATTCGATGATAAATACGAGCTGAAGAAGGCTTTCTTGCTCTAAGCATAGTTTGAATTACTTGTTTTGAAAATCCTCTAGCTTCTAGGATAGAGGTTTCAACAGCCACGCCATCAAAGACAGACGATCCAGATGGCTGTGCTAACAAGGACCCTGCATTAGCAGATCTAGACATTGAGGGAGTAGTATTGGTGCTTCCACGGACATCCTTAGTAGATCTGTGTACCAATGCCTTCTGGGCCAAGCTGGAGCTATTAGAATTATGGCTCCCTTTGCTTGCTTTATTTTTCTCACTACCCTGGGTAACAGGGAGATTGGAGGAAACAGATATGCCAGATGAAACTTCCAATTCACTGACAGTGCGTCTACAAGATCCTTTGTTCTTGATCCGTATAATGGAACTTTGTTGTTCAAACGAGACGCCATGAGATCTATCTCTGGCAGACCCCATCTGTTTACTAGAGTCTGAAACATTTCTGGGTGTAATGCCCATTCGGTTTCCTGGATGGTGTGTCGACTGAGAAAGTCCGCTTCCCAGTTCAGCACTCCTGGAACAAACACTGCTGACAAAGCTGGAAGATGGAGCTTAGTCCACCTTAATATGCGAGTTACTTCCTCCATCAGTCTCTTGCTGTGAGTTCCTCCCTGATGATTGAGGTACGCTACCGCTGTTGCATTCTCTGAGCGGATCTGGACTGGTCTTCCTTGCAGACTGTCCTTTGCCTGCACTAGAGCCCTATATATGCCCCTTATTTCTAACAGATTTATTGGCAGGCGACTTTCCCTTATGGTCCATCTTCCCTGTAACCAAAGGCTTTCGAGCACCGCTCCCCAGCCTTGAAGACTGGCATCTGTTGTCATGACTTGCCATTCCTTTATCCAAAAGGGTCTCCCCTTGTTTAAATGGTCCCTCTGTAGCCACCAAGCTAGAGACCATCCTACGTTTACCGGAAACTTTATCATCTGTTTTTTTATTGTCTGATGATTTCCGTTCCATTTGGTCAGAATAAGGTGCTGTAGAGGTCTGGAGTGGAATTGTGCATATTTCACCATGTCGAAGGTTGACACCATCAGACCCAACAGCCGCATTGCTGCATGGACTGACATTGTCTGAGTGTGCAACGACTCCTTAGTCATGACCTGCACCTTGGATATCTTTTTCTCTGGCAAGAAAATTCTCTGTAGACCTGAGTCCAATATGGCCCCCAAATGGACCATCCGTTGTGACGGATTCAGAGATGACTTTTCCCAGTTTATGAGCCACCCGTGTCTTTGCAGACAAACTACAGTCTGTTGAAGATGGCTTAAAAGTAATTCCTGCGAATGTGCTAGGATTAAAAGGTCGTCGAGGTATGGAAATATTCTTATCCCCTGCTTGCGGAGATAAGCTGCCATAACCACCATAATTTTGGTAAATACCCTGGGTGCTGTTGCTAGCCCGAAGGGCAAAGCTTGGAACTGAAAATGTTGCTGGAGGATGGCAAACCTGAGGTAACATTGATGAGACCGTGCTATAGGCACATGTAGGTAAGCATCCTTTATATACAGAGATACCATGTAATCTCCCGGTTCCATGGCCAAAACTATGGAGCGTAATGTTTCCATGTGGAACCTTGGGATCCAAATGTATTTGTTTAACATTTTGAAATTGAGAATTGGTCAGAATGACGATTTGGCTTCTGAATCAAAAATAGATTGGAGTAAAAACCCTGTCCCCGTTGCAACGGGGGTACTGGGATAATTACCACCAGACTGAAGCAATTTCTGAACTGCTTCTTGCAGGCCATTGGCCTTCGACTCTATACGAGACGGGCTGGTAAAAAAAACCTTTGAGGAGGCTGCCTCCTGAAGGGGAAACCATAACCAAGAGATACCACCTTCTGCACCCAAGCATCTGTCGTCGACTGTTGCCATATGTGTGCAAACTGAAGGAGTCGGCCCCCAACCCTGGAATCCTCCAGATGGAGGCCCGTATCCTCAGGCTGATGGCTTCTGTTCAGGCTTGGAAGCTGGCCTTCTACTAGCCCATTGCTTCCTACCCCTGGCTGATCTATTGAACTGGGGTTGCTTAGGCTCCTCTTTAGCTTTTGCTTTGCCTTGCCATCGAAATGGCCGAAATTTTGAACCCCTAGTCTTAGGGTTATAACTAGC
Source organism: Pseudophryne corroboree (assembly GCF_028390025.1). Classification (NCBI taxonomy): domain Eukaryota; kingdom Metazoa; phylum Chordata; class Amphibia; order Anura; family Myobatrachidae; genus Pseudophryne; species Pseudophryne corroboree. The sequence goes on from NC_086449.1 coordinate 409,358,603, forward strand.
CAGAAATCTGACCTTTTTGGATTCAGCTTCCAATTCTAGAACATCTGACAATTGTTTTCCAAACAATATATTACCAGTGAAAGGCAATGCTTCCAGAGCTTTCTTGGATTCTGCATCTGCTTTCCAAGTGCGTAGCCAAACTGCTCTACGAGCGGCTACTGTCAAGGCTGATGCTTTAGAAGCAATCGTACCCTTATCAATTGCTGCTTCTTCCAAATATTGCGCAGCTTGCCTTATACGGCCTAGATGAGACTCCTGCTCCCTATTAGGTGGAGAGAGGTCATTCTCTAATTCCTCCACCCATTCTACCATTGCCCTTGCCATCCAGGCTGTAGCCATAGCAGGCCTTGCCTCCGCTCCTGATAGAGAAAAAATATTTTTCAAGAAGCTATCTACCCTTCTGTCTGTGACATCATTTAGTGAGGAAAATGACAACGGTAAAGCAGATTTATGCACAAGTCGCAGCACATGTGCATCTACTTTAGGAGGAACTTCTCTTTTTGAAAAATCTGCAGCTGGAAATGGATAATAAGAATCCCACTTTTTCGGAATCTTATATTTTTTACTGGGCGTAGCCCAGGGTTCTTCCATCATTTCCATCAGATCCTCTGACCCTGGGAATTCAGTCTTAACTGATTTTGTTCGTTTAAACACAAGTGCTTTAGATTTCGACACTGCTTTGGCTGCTTCCTCCAAAGAGAGAATAGCCTTCATTGCATCAATAAGCTCAGCTATATCCTCTGAGATGAAACCCTGCGACTGATCATCATATGGAGTATTTGAATATACTGTATCATCATCTGTTGTATCATCTTGTGTCGTCTGCAACATAGACGTATCTATATTAGTCTTACCTGCACCTTGGTTAACCTGGTTACTTGTAGATGCTACTGGAACCAAACAATAAGGAGGGAGCTGCATGTATGGGTTAACAGTGTAACCTATTCCCTGGGGTGGAACTGCCGGAGTTAATCTGTCCGCTATTGAAGACAAAGTCTGCGCGAACATAATCCATGGTGGTTCTACTAGTTGCTGAACCAAATCCTGCTATTTACTTTGCCGATAAGCAAATCAGTTTGCACATAACCCCTCATAAGTATTCCAATTAACCCTGTTTTACAAGATAAACATGTTAAGGATGTAGGAGTGCATGATAAATTATCATCGTCACTTTTGCCGCTCACAGACATAGTAAAATATTCTGTTTTCACAACTACACAATTTGTGACTGAAAATCACCTATATATAGATATATAGAAGTGAGATGAATCTGACCACAACCGTGCACCTGAATTGAGGTTCAGAATAGAACTGACAACATATAAAAGTCAGCACACATACTAGTAGTCAGTCACATGTTAAAATATTAGACGTTGTCATATGAGAATACAATCACCATCATAATAACTTACAAGTAAGTGGGAAAATTGTATTTCTGTTTTTAACCAGTTTTTCAGACATATCATGTAGAAAACAACAGTAATATACAGGCCTCGTATGCAATATGTACCAAAATTAACAATTCATACTATCAAGTAGAGAGAATTTTAGTACTGTATAACCCTTTCTTCGTAGAGTTGGATACAGGGAGACTCACCACACTTCCACAATCGCTCAATACGCTCGAAAGATGCTGAGTGGATTCAGACGCTACTGGTGTACACTGCCGCTCCGATAACTGATGAGAGACACAGACGCTCACTAACGGACACAGACGCTCAGTGAACGCGAAGTGTATGCAGACGCTACGGTCTGCAACTCGGTCTAGGCGGCAACTCTAGTGTACACAACCGCAGCGTCTAAGCTGCGACCGAGTACCCTCGTGGTAGCGTCTGAGACGGAAGTGAGGTCATTAGTTCATGGACGGGATACGCGCGGAAACTGGTCATGAACTTGGGGGAGGGGCGACCAGGAGAGCGTCTAACTCCCCCCATTGACTTAAACTCTAAGGATCGCGGCCTCAACCTAGTCCTGGCGCCTATGATCCCTAAAGCATAGCGTTGTTGCACTTAAGAGTGGCGGCGCATCAACCAGTTTGTAGTCTCCTCCAATACAGTGAAGCTGTGTCCGGACCCCCTAGTAAGAGGAAACCGATGCCTTACCTTCTCCCCATGCTCCAGCCACAGCCTGGTAACGTCTGCTGGACCTGCTAGAATCATCCGGCACAGACGCCTGCCGAGACAGCACTGTACCGCGAAGGTAAGCGTTGTTGCGACCCGGTGGAGAGTTGTTGGAGCGACTCTTTCTAGCATGCGTTTAAGACGCTGTTAAGAAAAGTCACTCAAGAGAAAAAAAACACATGCTCCGGCATATCCCAATGTTATCCTGTGGATAACCTGTGGACCCAGCCAGAGAAAATTCTAGTTTGAAGATGTGCCCACCCTCAGATGACACACTCTACATTCCAAGCTAGCAGTGCCCCCCCGAATGAATGAAAGAGAAAATAGGATTTTAATTACCTACCGGTAAATCATTTTCTTGTAGTCCGTAGAGGATGCTGGGGTCCACATTAGTACCATGGGGTATAGACGGGTCCACTAGGAGCCATTGGCACTTTAAGAGTTTGAAAGTGTGGGCTGGCTCCTCCCATCTATGCCCCTCCTACCAGACTCAGTCTAGAAACTGTGCCCGAGGAGACAGACATCGTCGAGAGAAGGATTTTACACAGATAGTGGCGAGATTCACAAAAGCTCACACACAAGGCAAACCGAGCTAACTAGCTTGAAACATCAGCAATGGCTGAACAGTATTACTTACCAAGTAACAAAACAGTACTTACCCAGAACTAAGCAGTACTGAACTAAATAACCATTGCAGGATAACGAAGTGCTGAGCGGGCGCCCAGCATCCTCTACGGACTACGAGAAAAGGATTTACCGGTAGGTAATTAAAATTCTATTTTTTCTTGCGTCCTAGAGGATGCTGGGGTCCACATTAGTACCATGGGGATGTACCAAAGCTCCCAGAACGGGATAGAGAGCGTGGAGGCTCCTGCAGAACCAATTGACCAAACTTGAGGTCCTCAGAGGCCAAAGTATCGAACTTGTAGAATTTTGCGAACGTGTTCGACCCCGACCAAGCAGCTGCTCGGCAGAGTTGTAATGCCGAGACACCCCGGGCAGCTGCCTAGGAAGAACCCACCTTACGAGTAGAGTGGGCCTTAACAGACATAGGACACGGCAAGCCTGCCGTAGAATACGCATGCTGGATAGTGAACCTGATCCAGCGAGAGATCGTCTACTTAGAAGCAGGACACCCAATTTTCTTGGGATCATACAGGACAAACAGAGAGTCCGATTTCCTATGACGAGCAGTCCTCCTCACATAGATCTTTAGAGCACTTACAACATCTAAGGACTTTGATGAGATTGAGGAGTCAGCCGCAACTGGCACCACAATAGGTTTGTTGATATGAAATGCCGACACAGCCTTCGGAAGAAACTGCTGACGTGTCCGAAGCTCAGACAGACGTCTAGCAGAAGCTAAGGCCAACAGAGTGACAGCCTTCGCCCCTGCTGCAGCAGGTCCTTCCGAAGAGACAGAGGCCTCGGCTCTTCTAGCAGTAGATCCAGAAGATCCGTGTACCAAGCTCTTCTTGGCCAGTCCAGAGTAATGAGTATTGCCTGAACTCTTGTTCTCCTTATGAGTTTGAGAACTCTTGGAATGAGTGGAAGTGGAGGAAACACGTACACCGACTGGAATACCCAGATTCAGGATCCAACCATGTTCCCTGAGAAGCTGGGTTGTGAGAGCTATGGACCGTAACAGCTTCTCCTTGGGCGATGCCTTTATCAGCAGATCGTCCAGATATGGAATAATGTTCACCCCCTGTCTGCGGAGGAGAACCATCATTTCCGCCATCACCTTGGTGAATAACCTTAGTGCTGTGGAGAGGCCGAATGGCAGGGCCTGGAACTGGAAATGACAGTCCAACAGAGCAAATCGGAGATAAGCCTGATGCGGCAGCCAAATCAGAATGTGGAGGTACGCATCCTTGATATCTAGGGATACCAGGAATTCCCCCTACTCCAGACCTGATATTACTGCCCTGAGAGACTCCATTTTGAACTTGAACTCCCTCAGAAAGGGGTTTAGTGATTTTAAGTTCAGAATGGGCCTGACTGAACCATCCGGTTTCGGCATCACAAAAAGGTTTGAATAGTAACCTTTGTTTTGAATCTGGGAAGGAACTGGTACAATAACCTGTTCCTCCACCAGCTTCTGGATGGCTCCCTGTAGAGTAGCCAAGCATGATTTGAAGAACCGGTGAGGAGGGAGATTTTGAAATTCCAGCTGGTACCCCTGGGACACAATATCTAGTACCCAGGGATCTAGGCCGGACGACACCCAGACGTGACTGAAATGTCTGAGTCTCGCCCCCACCGGCCCTACCTCCAGGCTGCGCTGTCCACCGTCATGCTGAGGACTTTGGCGTACCAGAAGCAGGTTTCTGTTCCTGGGAACCTACAGCAGCAGGTTTCTTGGATTTTGGCCGACCTCCTCTAAAGAAGGTGTTGGACGGTTTGGCCTTTCTTGTTTTAGTAACACGAAAGGACTGTGAACCCGCTGATTGAAAAGGTTTCTTCGCAGCAGGTGTAGCTGAGGGAAGAAAAGGTGACTTACCCGCTGTAGCTGTGGAGATCCACGCATCCAACGCTTCCCCAAAGACAGCCTGACCTGTGTAGGGTAGTGTCTCCACACCTCTCCTGGATTCCGCATCGGCAGACCACTGGCGCAGCCACAGTCCTCGATGAGCTGAGACAGACATGGAAGAAATTCCTGCAGCCATCGAACCCAGGTCCTTCATGGATTCCACCACAAATCCTGCAGAATCCTGAATGTTACGTAAAAACAATTCTACATCACTTTTATCCATGGTATCCAAATCCTCAAGTAACGTGCCTGACCACTTTACTATAGCTTTGGAAATCCATGCACAGGCAATAGTAAGCCGTAGTATCGCCCCTGAAGCCGTGTATATGGATTTGAGCGTAGTATCAATTTTGCGATCATCCGGCTCTTTTAAGGCGGTAGATCCTGGAACAGGTAAAGCCACCTTTTTAGAGAGTCTGGATACAGACGCGTCCACTATGGGTGGGTTTTCCCATTTTTTCCTATCCTCCTCAGGGAAGGGCAAAGCAACCAGAACCCTTTTCATGGATCTGGAATTTTTTCTCCGGGTTTTCCCATGCTTTCTCAAATATAGCATTTAATTCTTTGGACGCAGGGAAGGTTAGCGAGGCTTTCTTATTGTCAGTGAAGTAAGCCTCCTCAACCTGCTCATGTGTTGAATCTGCAATATTCCGTCCCGCTCACATACACTGCTGTCTGCCACCATGGACTGATCCTCCTGCCGCCTCCTGCAGCCCATTCGTCTGAGCTGTCTTTTGCTCCGCTCGCCTGCCCTGCTGTCTACTGAAACGGACTGATCCGCCCGCCGTCTTCCGCAGCTGACTCGTTGGAGCCGTCCTCTGTCCCAATCACCTACCATGCTGTCTGCCCTTCCGGACGGACCGTCTGAGCCGTGCCGCATGGTCCTATTCTCCGGGGAACAGAGATCTGCATTGCGCTGGATTCCAGCCTCTGCAGCGGCACAATACTTACATTGGTAAACTAAACCTTTTTGCATTCTAAACCAGAGACCGCCGCTACAGGAGATCAATACCTATATATTAATATACATATTATTTATTATTATTATGTAATTCTCTACCAGCAGGGCACCGTATCTTTCTTGGATCAATGAAAGTGACTCTAACTTGAGTTTATATATGCATATAGCAAGTGTGTCGCAGGATTAACTTGTGGCAACAATGTTCTCATTTTTTATTAGACACCTGTTCTCTTAGCTTATTTTAAGCATCTTGCAACAGTATTTCCATTGCAGCTTCCATTGACATTTGTTTATATCACAAAATCTTTCTTTTCTTCATTGTGTTTTGCATACCTATTGATACTATATTTCTGTGCAACATTAGGAGTTCATTGAGTGTGTATAGGGATTATGCACACCCTGTCCTCTTACTTGTGATTTATCTCACCCTCTCTCTATCAGCTATAGTCTCTATAGCCACTAATGGTTAATTAAGTATCTCTCTCATCTTCCTTAATACTTACCACAGCATTACCTATTAACCTAACAAGTTGTTTTTTTGTGTGTTCATCCACACTGGTACCATTCACAGTATTTTCTGTGTGCTATTACTGGGATTTCCCTTAGTACCAGTGTTAAATTCCCATGTCAATAACACTTTCTCTTATGTCTTTTCTATTTCTATTTTTCCGGACTCTCACCAACGATTCAGAGTCTCCCATCTCTGTCTAACGCTGGCAGTAGATCCATCTATTTCTTTTCCACTTCACTTTTCTGTTGCCATCCTCTTTCAATTTTCCGTGAAATCTCATCAGTGACTCCAAAGTGACTAAAATCACCCATGTACCACTCTACTACCATACCACACTGGAAACGCCCGAATCCATCCGATCTTGGAAGCTAATCAGTGTTGGGCTGAACCACTACTCCGGTAGGAGACTCCTAAGGAAGATCCGGTGTAGTAGAGTATGATTATCATGTCCAGTGTTTAACACTGACAGCAGATTCACACCTTTCTAATTTTTTCTGCTCCTAATTTTATTCACTTATCACCTTCTTTTGGCGGCTCTTATTGTCTGACCGAACAGACGTCTTTGTATTATTGCGTAGGCTCAGGTGTGTGACATATATATATTTTTTTCATCATCAAATTTGATTAAATTATGTACTGGGATCAATCTGTGAATCTACCACATGCAGTATAATTCTCAATTAATTTCCAAAGCATGGCAGACAGTAGTGATTTGTAAATTCTCACCAATCTTTATTGTCAATTTTGTTATTATCATTAATTGTGTTATCTTTAAATAATCAACCAAACTACTTATATATTTTACTAGGAATTTAATAAAACTTAATTCATTTTATATTCTTTTCATGATTCATTACTTCTATTGATTTTTCTATGATACAAAGAGTGCACCCACAAAAGAGTCTTTTCTTTCTCCTTCTGTGTCTGCAAAGCTTTACACTGACTCTGGGTGCACCACCAAATGTAGATCTGGATAGAAAATATTATTTTCTCAGATTCCATTATTCTATCTTGGTACTTAGAATTCATAATTGTATCTAGCCTGTGCGGTATGCTCCCATAGCTAACGAATATTCAACACATCCCTTATAGCCTCTATCATCAAGTGCACCCCTTTAGCAAGAGATGTGGCACCCCCTAAGCCCATCCCCTAAGCCCATCCCCATTCCGTCTGCCGTGTCTGAATCGGTATCCGTGTCATCCTGCATAATCTGTGCAAGAGCGCGTTTATGGGAAATTCCTGAGGGGGGCGCTGAGGTAACAGAACCGGACCAAACTGCCATAGAGTTCTGTAAAACCTGAATTGCAGATTCATTCTGTGCAACCCTAGTAGAAATCTGAGAAATCATGGATTTGATAGAGGATAACCATTCAGGCTCCCTTGCTGGTATCTGTGCTAAAACAGTGCAATCCTGATTACATGGAATGGGATCATCCTGAGAGGACATATCCTCTGCAGCATATGACACAGAGTCCCTGGACATAGCTAATGGAGACCACAGACACTCCACACACAGGGGAGTACAGACAGAGTTTCACCCCCAAGAATGGCAAGAGAGACACAGAGACTGGAGCCAACCCACACACAGCGCTTACCAGGTATAGGGAGACCCTAAACTAGCGCTGACTGTGCACCTTAATAGGTTACCCAGTCTTTATACAGCCTCCTCCCCCCCTTCTACAACCCTCTGGTACCGTGAGAGATAGCTGGAGTTGCTGTGGAGGGACTGCACATCACTGACAGCGCTTCTGCAGGCAGGAAAAATAGGATTTTGATAACCCACCGGTAAATCCTTTTCTCCTATTCCGTAGAGGATGCTGGGGACGACATAAAAACCATGGGGTATAGACTAGAGATGAGCGGGTTCGGTTCCTCGGAATCCGAACCCGCCCGAACTTCATGTTTTTTTACACGGGTCCGAGCGACTCGGATCTTCCCGCCTTGCTCGGTTAACCCGAGCGCGCCCGAACGTCATCATGACGCTGTCGGATTCTCGCGAGGCTCGGATTCTATCGCGAGACTCGGATTCTATATAAGGAGCCGCGCGTCGCCGCCATTTTCACACGTGCATTGAGATTGATAGGGAGAGGACGTGGCTGGCGTCCTCTCCATTTAGATTAGAAGAGAGAGAGTGAGATTGAGACAGAGACACTTGATTTACTGGAGCTTAGGAGTACTAGAGAGTGCAGAGTTTACTAGTGACTGACCACTGACCAGTGACCACCAGTGCAGTTTTATTTAATATAATCCGTTCTCTGCCTGAAAAAAACGATACACAGTGACTCAGTCACATACCATATCTGTGCTCAGCCCAGTGTGCTGCATCATCTATGTATAATATCTGACTGTGCTCACACAGCTTAATTGTGGGGGAGACTGGGGAGCAGTTATAGGTTATAGCAGGAGCCAGGAGTACATACATAGTATTAAAATTAAACAGTGCACACTTTTGCTGCAGGCAGGAGTGCCACTGCCAGTGTGACTGACCAGTGACCTGACCACACTGACCACCAGTATAGTATACTATATTGTGATTGCCTGAAAAAGTTAAACACTCGTCGTGTGACTTGTGTGGTGTTTTTTTTTTTTATTCTATAAAAAACTCATTCTGCTGACAGACAGTGTCCAGCAGGTCCGTCATTATATAATATATACCTGTCCGGCTGCAGTAGTGATATATATATATTTTTTATATCATTATTTATCATCCAGTCGCAGCAGACACAGTACGGTAGTTCACGGCTGTAGCTACCTCTGTGTCGGCACTCGGCAGTCCATCCATAATTGTATACCACCTACCCGTGGTTTTTTTTTTCTTTCTTCTTTATACATACTACATCTCATTATCATCCAGTCTATATTAGCAGCAGACACAGTACAGTACGGTAGTCCACGGCTGTAGCTACCTCTGTGTCGGCACTCGGCAGTCCGTCCATAATTGTATACCACCTACCCGTGGTTTTTTTTTCTTTCTTCTTTATACATACATACTACATCTCATTATCAACCAGTCTATATTAGCAGCAGACACAGTACAGTACGGTAGTCCACGGCTGTAGCTACCTCTGTGTCGGCACTCGGCAGTCCATCCATAATTGTATACCACCTACCCGTGGTTTTTTTTTCTTTCTTCTTTATACATACTACATCTCATTATCATCCAGTCTATATTAGCAGCAGACACAGTACAGTACGGTAGTCCACGGCTGTAGCTACCTCTGTGTCGGCACTCGGCAGTCCATCCATAATTGTATACCACCTACCCGTGGTTTTTTTTCCTTTCTTCTTTATACATACATACTACATCTCATTATCATCCAGTCTATATTAGCAGCAGACACAGTACAGTACGGTAGTCCACGGCTGTAGCTACCTCTGTGTCGGCACTCGGCAGTCCATCCATAATTGTATACCACCTACCCGTGTTTTTTTTTTTCTTTCTTCTTTATACATACTACATCTCATTATCATCCAGTCTATATTAGCAGCAGACACAGTACAGTACGGTAGTCCACGGCTGTAGCTACCTCTGTGTCGGCACTCGGCAGTCCATCCATAATTGTATACCACCTACCCGTGGTTTTTTTTTCTTTCTTCTTTATACATACATACTACATCTCATTATCAACCAGTCTATATTAGCAGCAGACACAGTACAGTACGGTAGTCCACGGCTGTAGCTACCTCTGTGTCGGCACTCGGCAGTCCGTCCATAATTGTATACCACCTACCCGTGTTTTTTTTTTCTTTCTTCTTTATACATACATACTACATCTCATTATCATCCAGTCTATATTAGCAGCAGACACAGTACGGTAGTCCACGGCTGTAGCTACCTCTGTGTCGGCACTCGGCAGTCCATCCATAATTGTATACCACCTACCCGTGGTTTTTTTTTTTCTTTCTTCTTTATACATACTACATCTCATTATCATCCAGTCTATATTAGCAGCAGACACAGTACAGTACGGTAGTCCACGGCTGTAGCTACCTCTGTGTCGGCACTCGGCAGTCCGTCCATAATTGTATACCACCTACCCGTGGTTTTTTTTTCTTTCTTCTTTATACATACATACTACATCTCATTATCATCCAGTCTATATTAGCAGCAGACACAGTACAGTACGGTAGTCCACGGCTGTAGCTACCTCTGTGTCGGCACTCGGCAGTCCATTCATAATTGTATACTAGTATCCATCCATCTCCATTGTTTACCTGAGGTGCCTTTTAGTTGTGCCTATTAAAATATGGAGAACAAAAATGTTGAGGTTCCAAAATTAGGGAAAGATCAAGATCCACTTCCACCTCGTGCTGAAGCTGCTGCCACTAGTCATGGCCGAGACGATGAAATGCCAGCAACGTCGTCTGCCAAGGCCGATGCCCAATGTCATAGTACAGAGCATGTCAAATCCAAAACACCAAATATCAGTAAAAAAAGGACTCCAAAACCTAAAATAAAATTGTCGGAGGAGAAGCGTAAACTTGCCAATATGCCATTTACCACACGGAGTGGCAAGGAACGGCTGAGGCCCTGGCCTATGTTCATGGCTAGTGGTTCAGCTTCACATGAGGATGGAGGCACTCAGCCTCTCGCTAGAAAAATGAAAAGACTCAAGCTGGCAAAAGCAGTAGCACCGCAAAGAACTGTGCGTTCTTCGAAATCCCAAATCCACAAGGAGAGTCCAATTGTGTCGGTTGCGATGCCTGACCTTCCCAACACTGGACGTGAAGAGCATGCGCCTTCCACCATTTGCACGCCCCCTGCAAGTGCTGGAAGGAGCACCCGCAGTCCAGTTCCTGATAGTCAGATTGAAGATGTCAGTGTTGAAGTACACCAGGATGAGGAGGATATGGGTGTTGCTGGCGCTGGGGAGGAAATTGACCAGGAGGATTCTGATGGTGAGGTGGTTTGTTTAAGTCAGGCACCCGGGGAGACACCTGTTGTCCGTGGGAGGAATATGGCCGTTGACATGCCAGGTGAAAATACCAAAAAAATCAGCTCTTCGGTGTGGAACTATTTCAACAGAAATGCGGACAACAGGTGTCAAGCCGTGTGTTCCCTTTGTCAAGCTGTAATAAGTAGGGGTAAGGACGTTAACCACCTCAGAACATCCTCCCTTATACGTCACCTGCAGCGCATTCATAATAAGTCAGTGACAAGTTCAAAAACTTTGGGTGACAGCGGAAGCAGTCCACTGACCAGTAAATCCCTTCCTCTTGTAACCAAGCTCACGCAAACCACCCCACCAACTCCTTCAGTGTCAATTTCCTCCTTCCCCAGGAATGCCAATAGTCCTGTAGGCCATGTCACTGGCAATTCTGACGAGTCCTCTCCTGCCTGGGATTCCTCCGATGCATCCTTGCGTGTAACGCCTACTGCTGCTGGCGCTGCTGTTGTTGCTGCTGGGAGTCGATGGTCATCCCAGAGGGGAAGTCGTAAGCCCACTTGTACTACTTCCAGTAAGCAATTGACTGTTCAACAGTCCTTTGCGAGGAAGATGAAATATCACAGCAGTCATCCTGCTGCAAAGCGGATAACTGAGGCCTTGACAACTATGTTGGTGTTAGACGTGCGTCCGGTATCCGCCGTTAGTTCACAGGGAACTAGACAATTTATTGAGGCAGTGTGCCCCCGTTACCAAATACCATCTAGGTTCCACTTCTCTAGGCAGGCGATACCGAAAATGTACACGGACCTCAGAAAAAGACTCACCAGTGTCCTAAAAAATGCAGCTGGACCCAATGTCCACTTAACCACGGACATGTGGACAAGTGGAGCAGGGCAGGGTCAGGACTATATGACTGTGACAGCCCACTGGGTAGATGTATGGACTCCCGCCGCAAGAACAGCAGCGGCGGCACCAGTAGCAGCATCTCGCAAACGCCAACTCTTTCCTAGGCAGGCTACACTTTGTATCACCGCTTTCCAGAATACGCACACAGCTGAAAACCTCTTACGGCAACTGAGGAAGATCATCGCGGAATGGCTTACCCCAATTGGACTCTCCTGTGGATTTGTGGCATCGGACAACGCCAGCAATATTGTGTGTGCATTAAATATGGGCAAATTCCAGCACGTCCCATGTTTTGCACATACCTTGAATTTGGTGGTGCAGAATTTTTTAAAAAACGACAGGGGCGTGCAAGAGATGCTGTCGGTGGCCAGAAGAATTGCGGGACACTTTCGGCGTACAGGCACCACGTACAGAAGACTGGAGCACCACCAAAAACTACTGAACCTGCCCTGCCATCATCTGAAGCAAGAAGTGGTAACGAGGTGGAATTCAACCCTCTATATGCTTCAGAGGTTGGAGGAGCAGCAAAAGGCCATTCAAGCCTATACAATTGAGCACGATATAGGAGGTGGAATGCACCTGTCTCAAGCGCAGTGGAGAATGATTTTAACGTTGTGCAAGGTTCTGATGCCCTTTGAACTTGCCACACGTGAAGTCAGTTCAGACACTGCCAGCCTGAGTCAGGTCATTCCCCTCATCAGGCTTTTGCAGAAGAAGCTGGAGACATTGAAGGAGGAGCTAACACGGAGCGATTCCGCTAGGCATGTGGGACTTGTGGATGGAGCCCTTAATTCGCTTAACAAGGATTCACGGGTGGTCAATCTGTTGAAATCAGAGCACTACATTTTGGCCACCGTGCTCGATCCTAGATTTAAAGCCTACCTTGGATCTCTCTTTCCGGCAGACACAAGTCTGCTGGGGTTGAAAGACCTGCTGGTGAGAAAATTGTCAAGTCAAGCGGAACGCGACCTGTCAACATCTCCTCCTTCACATTCTCCCGCAACTGGGGGTGCGAGGAAAAGGCTCAGAATTCCGAGCCCACCCGCTGGCGGTGATGCAGGGCAGTCTGGAGCGACTGCTGATGCTGACATCTGGTCCGGACTGAAGGACCTGACAACGATTACGGACATGTCGTCTACTGTCACTGCATATGATTCTCTCAACATTGAAAGAATGGTGGAGGATTATATGAGTGACCGCATCCAAGTAGGCACGTCACACAGTCCGTACTTATACTGGCAGGAAAAAGAGGCAATTTGGAGGCCCTTGCACAAACTGGCTTTATTCTACCTAAGTTGCCCTCCCACAAGTGTGTACTCCGAAAGAGTGTTTAGTGCCGCCGCTCACCTTGTCAGCAATCGGCGTACGAGGTTACATCCAGAAAATGTGGAGAAGATGATGTTCATTAAAATGAATTATAATCAATTCCTCCGCGGAGACATTGACCAGCAGCAATTGCCTCCACAAAGTACACAGGGAGCTGAGATGGTGGATTCCAGTGGGGACGAATTGATAATCTGTGAGGAGGGGGATGTACACGGTGATATATCGGAGGATGATGATGAGGTGGACATCTTGCCTCTGTAGAGCCAGTTTGTGCAAGGAGAGATTAATTGCTTCTTTTTTGGGGGGGGTCCAAACCAACCCGTCATATCAGTCACAGTCGTGTGGCAGACCCTGTCACTGAAATGATGGGTTGGTTAAAGTGTGCATGTCCTGTTTATACAACATAAGGGTGGGTGGGAGGGCCCAAGGACAATTCCATCTTGCACCTCTTTTTTCTTTTATTTTTCTTTGCGTCATGTGCTGTTTGGGGAGGGTTTTTTGGAAGGGCCATCCTGCGTGACACTGCAGTGCCACTCCTAGATGGGCCCGGTGTTTGTGTCGGCCACTAGGGTCGCTTATCTTACTCACACAGTCAGCTACCTCATTGCGCCTCTTTTTTTCTTTGCGTCATGTGCTGTTTGGGGAGGGTTTTTTGGAAGGGACATCCTGCGTGACACTGCAGTGCCACTCCTAGATGGGCCCGGTGTTTGTGTCGGCCACTAGGGTCGCTTATCTTACTCACACAGCTACCTCATTGCGCCTCTTTTTTTCTTTGCGTCATGTGCTGTCTGGGGAGGGTTTTTTGGAAGGGCCATCCTGCGTGACACTGCAGTGCCACTCCTAGATGGGCCCGGTGTTTGTGTCGGCCACTAGGGTCGCTTATCTTACTCACACAGTCAGCTACCTCATTGCGCCTCTTTTTTTCTTTGCGTCATGTGCTGTTTGGGGAGGGTTTTTTGGAAGGGCCATCCTGCGTGACACTGCAGTGCCACTCCTAGATGGGCCCGGTGTTTGTGTCGGCCACTAGGGTCGCTTATCTTACTCACACAGTCAGCTACCTCATTGCGCCTCTTTTTTTCTTTGCGTCATGTGCTGTTTGGGGAGGGTTTTTTGGAAGGGACATCCTGCGTGACACTGCAGTGCCACTCCTAGATGGGCCCGGTGTTTGTGTCGGCCACTAGGGTCGCTTATCTTACTCACACAGTCAGCTACCTCATTGCGCCTCTTTTTTTCTTTGCGTCATGTGCTGTTTGGGGAGGGTTTTTTGGAAGGGACATCCTGCGTGACACTGCAGTGCCACTCCTAGATGGGCCCGGTGTTTGTGTCGGCCACTAGGGTCGCTTATCTTACTCACACAGCGACCTCGGTGCAAATTTTAGGACTAAAAATAATATTGTGAGGTGTGAGGTATTCAGAATAGACTGAAAATGAGTGGAAATTATGGTTTTTGAGGTTAATAATACTTTGGGATCAAAATGACCCCCAAATTCTATGATTTAAGCTGTTTTTTAGGGTTTTTTGAAAAAAACACCCGAATCCAAAACACACCCGAATCCGACAAAAAAAATTCGGTGAGGTTTTGCCAAAACGCGGTCGAACCCAAAACACGGCCGCGGAACCGAACCCAAAACCAAAACACAAAACCCGAAAAATTTCAGGCGCTCATCTCTAGTATAGACGGGATCCGCAGGAGACATGGGCACTCTAAAGACTTTTCATTGGGTGTGAACTGGCTCCTCCCTTTATGCCCCTCCTCCAGACCTCAGTTGTAGGAACTGTGCCCAGGGAGACTGACATTTCGAGGAAAGGAATTACTTAACTAGTGGTGAGATATCTACCAACTCACACCTTCAACCATGCCGCACACATGGTATTCAATAAAACACGCGCCAACAGGCATGAGCTAATTGCAGCAACATGCTGATACCAAGATAAAACAACTTGTGTAACTGTAATAACTAAACTGCAGGTAAAGTACGCACTGGGACGGGCGCGCAGCATCCTCTACGGACTAGGAGAAAAAGATTTACCGGTAGGTTATCAAAATCCTATTTTCTCATACGTCCTAGAGGATGCTGGGGACGACATCAAGACCATGGGTTCTATACCAAAGCTCCAGTACGGGCGAGAGAGTGCGGATGACCCTGCAGCACCGATTGACCAAACTTTAGGTCCTCATCGGCCAAGGTGTCAAACTTGTAGAACTTAGCAAATGTGTTTGACCCTGACCAAGTAGCTGCTCGGCAAAGTTGTAATGCCGAGACGCCCCGGGCAGCCGCCCAGGATGAGCCCACCTACCTAGTGGAGTGGGCCTTCACCGACGTCGGTAACGCCAATCTAGCCGTAGTATGAGCTTGCTGAATCGTATTTCTAATCCAACATGCAATAGTCTGCTTGGAAGCAGGACAGCCAATCTTGTTGTGATCATACAGGACAAACAGAGCCTCTGTTTTCCGTATACGAGCTGTTCTAGCAACATAGATTTTCAAGCTCTAACCACATCTAGAGACTTTGAATCAGTGAATGTGTCAGTTACTACTGGCACCACAATAGGTTGGTTTATGTGAAAAGCAGAAACCACCTTTGGAAGAAAATGTTGGCGAGTCCGCAACTCTGCCCTATCTTCATGGAAAATCAGGTAAGGGCTCTTGTGAGACAAGGCCCTCAATTCAGACACCCGCAAAAGCATCACCACTTTCCAAGTGAGAAACTTCAACTCTATCTTTTGTAGAGGCTCAAACCAATCCGATTGAAGGAACTGCAATACCACGTTAAGGTCCCATGGTGCCACTGGAGGCACGAATGGAGGCTGGATGTGCAGAACCCCTTTCACGAAGGTCTGAACCTCTGGAAGAGAGGCCAATTGTTTTTGGAAGAACAATGACTAGGCCGAAATTTGGACCTTGATTGATCCCAATCGTAGGCCCGTCTCCACACCATCCTGCAAAAAATGGAGAAAACGTCCTAAGTGAAACTCTTCCGTAGGAGCTTTCTTGGATTCACACCAAGACACATATTTTCTCCAAATACGGTGGTAATGTTTTGACGTTACTCCCTTTCTGGCCTGAATAAGGGTGGGGATGACCTCCTTAGGAATACCCTTCCTGGCTAGGATACGGCGCTCAACAGCCATGCCGTCAAACGTAGCCGCAGTAAGTCATGGTACACACACGGCCCCTGCTGCAGCAGGTCCTCCCGAGGAGGAAGAGGCCGAGGATCTCCTATGAGTAACTGCTGAAGATCTGGGTACCAAGCCCTTCTTGGCCAGTCTGAGGCAATGAAGATTGCTCAAACCCTTGTCTTTCTTATGATCCTGAGTACTTTTGGGATCAGCGGAAGTGGAGGGAAAACATACACTGACGGAAACACCCACTGGGTCACCAGTGCATCCACTGCTATTGCTGGAGGGTCTCTCGACCTGGAACAGTATCTCTAAAGCTTCTTGTTGAGACGAGACGCCATCATGTCTATTTGAGGAACTCCCCAAAGACTTGTCACCTCTGCGAAGACTTCTTGGTGGAGGCCCCACTCTCCTGGATGGAGATCGTGTCTGCTGAGGAAGTCTACTTCCCAGTTGTCTACTCCTGGAATGAATATTGCCGACAGAGCTTGTAGATGTTTTTCTGCCCAGCTGAGGATTTTTGTCGCCTCTGCCAATGCCACTCTGCTTTTCGTTCCGCCCTGCCTGTTTATGTATGCGACTGCTGTTACATTGTCCACCTGGATCTGCACGGGACGGTCTTGAAGAAGATGTACCGCTTGTTGAAGGCCGTTGTAAATGGCTCTTAGCTCCAGCACGTTTATGTGAAGGCAGGCTTCCTGATGTGACCAACGTCCCTGGAAGTTATCTCCCTGAGAGACTGCTCCCCAGCCTCGGAGACTTGTATCCGTGTTACTAGGACCCAGTCCTGAATGCCGAACTTGCGTCCCTCTAGCAGGTGAGAGCTGTGCAACCACCACAGGAGCGAAATCCTGGTTTTTGACGACAGGATTATCTTTCTGTGCATGTGTAGGTGTGACCCCGACCACTTGTTCAACAGGTCCCATTGGAATACCCTGGCATGGAACCTGCCAAACTGTATGGCCTCGTAGGCCGCCACCATCTTCCCCAACAACCGAATGCACTGATGGATCGCCACACTTGATGGTTTCAATATCTGTTTTACCATTTTCTGGATTTCCAGAGCCTTTTCCAGCGGAAGAAATACTCTCTGAACTTCTGTGTCCAGAATCATCCCGAGGCAAGACAACCTTGTCTTCGGTTCCAACTGTGACTTTGGGTAATTTATGATCCACCCGTGTTGTTGGAGTATTGACAGGGAGAGGGATATGTTTTGTAATAACTGCTCCCTGGATCTCGCCTTTATCAGGAGGTCGTCCACATAAGGGATTATATTGACTCCTTTCTGACGAAGGAGGACCATGCCATCACCTTGGTGAATACCCTCGGCGCCGTGGAGAGACTGAAAGGTAACGTCTGGAATTGGTAATGGCAATCCTGAATCGCGAATCTCAGATAAGCCTGGTGAGGAGGATAAATGGGAACATGCAGGTAAGCATCCTTTATGTCCAGCGACACCAAGTAGTCCCCCTCCTCCAGACTGGCAATCACCGCCCAAAGTGATTCCATCTTGAACTTGAACCTTTTCAGGAAGAAATTCAGATTTTTTTAGATTTAGGATCGGTCTGACCGAGCCGTTCGGCTTCGGAACAACAAAAAGGCTTGAATAAAAACCCCGCCCTTGTTGTGACAACGGTACCAGGACTATGACCTGGTCTTGACATGGGGGGTCATTCCGAGTTGTTCGCTCGTTGCCGATTTTCGCTATATTGCGATTAGTCGCTTACTGCGCATGCGCAAGGTTCGCAGAGCGCATGCGCTTAGTTATTTTACACAAAAGTTAGGTATTTTACTCACGGCATAACGAGGATTTTTCATCGTTCTGGTGATCGTAGTGTGATTGACAGGAAGTGGGTGTTTCTGGGCGGAAACTGGCCGTTTTCTGGGCATGTGCGAAAAAACGCTGGCATTTCTGGGAAAAACGCAGGAGTGTCTGAAGAAACGGGGGAGTGTCTGGGCGAACGCTGGGTGCGTTTGTGACGTCAAACCAGGAACGAAACTGATTGAACTGATCGCAATGACTAAGTCTGGAGCTACTCAGAAACTGCTAAGAAATTTCTATTCGCAATTCTGCTAATCTTTTGTTCGCACTTCTGCTAAGATACACTCCCAGAGGGCGGCGGCTTAGCGTGTGCAATGCTGCTAAAAGCAGCTAGCGAGCGAACAACTCAGAATGACCACCATAATTTTTTGAATTGCCGCTGTTACTGCTTCTCTCTCTGGCGGAGAAGCTGGCAAGGTCGATTTGAAAAATCGGCATGGGGTAACGTCTTGAAACTCGTTTGTATCCCTGGGATACTATTTGCAACACCCAGGGGTCCAGGCAAGACAGAATCCAATCCTGGCTGAAGAGTTTGAGACATGCCCCCATCCGAGCAGCCTCCCGCAAGGGAGTTCCAGCGTCCTGCTGGAGATTTGGTCGAATTAGGGGTAGACTTTTGCTCTTGGGTACCTGGAGCCGGTGTGGGCTTCTTTCCCCTTCCCCTTCCTGCAAAGAAGGGGGAACCTCTCGTCTTTTTGTATTTATTGGGCCGAAAGGACTGCATTTGTGGGTGATAGGTCTTTTTTGCCGGTGCAGGCGCAGAGGGCAAAAATGTTGACCTACCTGCGGTAGCCGCCGAGACTAACGCATCCAGGCCATCGCCAAATAAGGCCTCACCTTTATATGGGAGAGCCTCCATGTTTCTTTTGGAATCTGCACCCGCGTTCCACTGGCGAATCCATAACGCCCGCCTAGCCGATACTGCCATGGTAGTGGCTTGTGAACTCAAGAGTCCAATATCCTTCATTGCTTCCAGCATGTAGGCGGCAGCGTCCTTGATATTCCCTAACTTAAGGAGTATCTCATCTTTATCAATCGTGTCAATTTCTGATGACACGCTTTCTGACCATTTTTCAATAGCGCGACTCACCCATGCGCAGGCAATAGTGGGCCTGAGCAGTGTACCATTGGTAACATAAATGGATTTCAATGTCGTTTCCATTTTGCGGTCTGCCGGCTCTTTAAGAGAAGCTGTGCCAGGAGCAGGGAGAATTACCTTCTTTGTCAACCTGGAAAGTACACTGTCTAACACAGGGGGTGACTCCCATTTTTTCCTGTCTTCAACCGGGAAAGGATAAGCAATGTGAATCCTTTTGGGAATATGACATTTTTTATCAGGATTCACCCACATCCCTTCAAACAGAGCATTTAGTTCGTGTGAAGGAGTGAACGTGACTTTGGATTTCTTTTCCTTACATAAATAAGCTTTCTCCTGAGGTACAGGAGTGCTTTCTGTAACCTCCAACACGTCCCTTATAGCCACAATCATATATTGTATACTTTTTGCCAATTTATGATCTATCTCTCTGGATTCACTATTGTTGACACAAGAATCAGAATCTGTGTCGGTATCAGTGTTTACAACATTTGCAAATGGCCTCTTATGTGACCCAGAGGGGCCGCCCGCATAAGGAATAACAGCATCCTGAAAAATCACATCTACCACAGATTTTCTCCAGCATGCAGCCTTAGATTCAGACTTATCCAATCTACGGTTAATCAGATGCATACTGTCACGTATCTCTTTCACCCATGCAGGCTCTTGGTGTGCCGGTAGCGCCACCACATTACAACTCTGTGTCCCTAAAATGGCTTCCTCCGGGGAGGAACTCCCTGCCTCAGACATGCCTCACACGTGTACACCACACTCACAGACACACTGGGACTTATTTTGGGGACAGACCCACAGTAAAATCTGTCAGAGGGACACAGGATAGGAGCAGCCAGTTCACAAACCCCGCGCCAGTATTGCCTGTGAACACAGTATGTCCACAGCCCAAAAGCGCTTTAAAATAGTAATATACACTATCAAATGCACCACAATCGCTATGTGCCCCCCCTTTATAGCACCCTGTACTTGTCAGAAGTGGAGGAGAGGACCAGCGTGTTCTCTGCAGCCTGAGGAGAGAGAGAAAATGGCGCTGAGTAGTGTGCTGGCTGCCTGAGGAAGAAGCTCCGCCCTTTTTACCTCAAACTTTTCATAATATTAATACTGGCGGGGGTAGGGCTGTGCCTGGGCATCTTATGCCCCCTTTTAGCCAGTTTGAGGTATTTTTCTTGCTGCCCAGAGTGCCCCTACCCCCCCCCTCCCCGCGCCCTGCACCCTGCAGTGCCTGTGTGTGTGGGCAGCAATGGCGCGCTGCGCTCCCGCCAGCCGCGCCGCACCTCAGCGGTCACTTACTTGATTGAAGATCATTCTTCTCATACTCACCTGTCTTCTGACTTCTGGCTCTGTGAGGGGGGTGACGGCGTGCTGTGGGAGTGAGCATCTAGACACGGCTAGCGTTCAGTTCCCTTCAGGAGCTAATGGTGTCCTGTCAGCCAGAAGCAGGGCCATGAAACTCTGAGGAAGTTGGTTCTGCTTCTGCCCCCTCAGTCCCACGAAGCAGGGAGTCTGATGCCAGCAGATCTCCCTGAAAATAAAAAACCTAACATAAGTCTTTTCAGAGAAACTCAGTAGAGCTCCTCAGAGTGCATCCAGTCGACCTGGGCACATTTCTAAAACTGAGGTCTGGAGGAGGGGCATAGAGGGAGGAGCCAGTTCACAACCAATGAAAAGTCTTTAGAGTGCCCATGTCTCCTGCGGATCCCGTCTATACCCCATGGTCTTGATGTCGTCCCCAGCATCCTCTAGGACGTATGAGAAATGGCGTTGAACGCTGCTGGGTCCGCTCTGAGGTGAAGCTTTGCCCCCTTAATGGCGCTGTCTTCCTGCTCTTCATAGGATTATACTGGCCTGAGGATTAATGCTGGCTGAGATCCCTGGACCCCGGCAGGCTGTGTGACCAGTGTAGGGTGTAGGCGCTGGCTCAGGGCGCCCCTCACAGCGCCACACAAAGTACCACTGCGCTCCTTACCCTTACCATCTTCACACCGGCTCCCCACTTGCAAGGGGGGCCGGTGACTAACTCGCCACAATCTTCTGGCACTGTAAGGGGGTGGCGGCATGCTGCCGGGGTGAGCGATCCCCTGTGGCGGGGAACGTTCGATCCCCTCAGGAGCTC
This sequence comes from Pseudophryne corroboree, assembly GCF_028390025.1. Classification (NCBI taxonomy): domain Eukaryota; kingdom Metazoa; phylum Chordata; class Amphibia; order Anura; family Myobatrachidae; genus Pseudophryne; species Pseudophryne corroboree. The sequence goes on from NC_086449.1 coordinate 409,380,017, forward strand.
AGTGTCCTGTCAGCGGAGATAGTGGCTCAGACCCCGCAGGGCGGACACTACTCCCCCCTTAGTCTCACGAAGCAGGGAGGCTGTTGCCAGCAGCCTCCCTGTAAAATAATAAACTCTAAACTGAACTTTACTAAAGAAGCTCTGTAGAGCTCCTCTAGCTGTGACCAGCTCCTCTGGGCACATTTTCTAAACTGAGTCTGGTAGGAGGGGCATAGAGGGAGGAGCCAGCCCACACTCTCAAACTCAAAGTGCCAGTGGCTCCTAGTGGACCAGTCTATACCCCATGGTACTAATGTGGACCCCAGCATCCTCTAGGACGTAAGAGAAAATAAAATTATAGACCAGACATTTGCAATTAAACTATTTTACAGCCACAACTCTTGCAGGTATTAAGGTTCATCACAGATGTTTCATTAACTTGCACTGTGTGTTTAACATATAATTTTATCTTCTTCAGTAAAAGGTTTTTCCTCCCGTTACTATATATGCAGTTAGCATGTGTGCTCTTACTCACAGATAAGGCGTGCACAATAATCTGCTCCGGTGATGCTGGGGAAGTGTTTGATGTCAGGGTCACACCTGGGCTTGAGGTCAGTGTTAATGGAAGACTTTGGCTAGAACCCGTCTGCAGGATAAAGGTGCCTGTGGTGCCACTTGGCTGTAAGTAGAAAGACTTAAAGATATAAATAAATGTGTTACTTGAAATATAATTCTCTAAATAGGCCACAGAAACTAAGGGCCTAATTCAGACCTGATCGCTCCTGATTGCGTTTTTCCAGAGATCTGCGATCAGATAGCCGCCGCCCATAGAGAGTGAAAACTCGCCCACACAAGTTTGCGAATGCATGCGTACGCCGTACAAAAACTTAGCCAGACAGCAGACATCTGCAAATACATTCACAATTCACTCACCATGAGTGATTTTTCCAGTGTGTGCTGTCTGTGCGTAGCCCAGGACTTACTCCTACAGTGCAATACAAACAGGCTGAACGGGGCTGGCGTCACACACCCTCCCAGAAAACGCTTGGGAACACCTGCGTTTTTCCTGACACTCCTAGAAAAAGGCCAGTTACCACCCACAAACGTCCGCTTCCTGTCAATCAACTTGCGTACGCCTAGCGTTCGAAATTTTCGCACCATTCTTTCACAGTTTGGCCTTGTGCCTGCGCATTGCGATCCATACGCATGCGTAGTTGTTCGATAATCGCCCGTCATGCAAAATCGTACAACAGCGATCAGGTCTGAATTAGGCCCTATGTTTACATGCAAATAAAGTGATAAAACCAATGTGAGATCTTTTTAGTTAATAGCCAAGAACATACCGGCAGGATCTCAAATGTCTGTAGTGTTCCACCTGAAAGTGTTTCTGGGTCAGCACTGGGAGAGGAGGAGTCTGATGAAGCTATAACACACAGGAATATTACTATGTATGCCAGCATATTTATCACCACAGAGAAATGATTATTACATTGACCAGCCAAATTAGCATATAAGAATATTCACTAAAGTACATTTTAAGTAAGTTTGCTAAATTTGTCTAAATTACTGCAATCGTATTTAAAAAAATCAGAAGAAAATAAAATAGTTTGAGAGAAAAAAAAAATAACAAATAGGACAATAACTCCACGGACTACTATAAGAATGAGAATTATAATCACAGGTTCATTTATATACCTCTTATTTGGACAAATGTATCTGGAACACAGATATATATTAATGGTAATGGGCCTTTATGTAAAAAAAGATTTAAATGGTTTAAAGCTCATAGACAAAGGGGAGGGGGGTGTCCAATTATCCATGATCCTTTTTCGTCTTGTGAAAATGGCATGATATCGCAATTAATGACCGATCGCGGTATCCTATTACAGGCTATTTTCAATGTGCGAAAACGGACCTGCGATTGCGCGATAACACTTGGGACTGGGGATATATCCCCGATCCCATGTGTTATCGCGGCTTCGGCAGCCGCTTATCGTGTATTATGCTTCGGGTGCTTGAGACACCCCAAGCATAATCTGTGATAAATTGCGGCATTGGGGGGGAGGATCCCGCCGCTTCGGGGGCCCCAGCGATTCAATTACCCATGGTCATCAGCCGTGGATAATTGGAAACTCCCTATAGTGTTTACTTGATCATGCAATACAGAGTAATGTTTACAAATGTAAGTTTTGATTGTCACATTAAATATATTATAAGTATCATTAATGATCAATGGTCATAGTACCAATTCTGTATCAATGGATACATAGGGGGGAATTTAGTTGTCCGTGACAACGCGGTAGTTTTTTGTGGATTAATTTTTCGCACATATCACACAAAAATGCTGCTTATTGCCAGTATGCAGGCTCCCATTTTTTGCCTAATCAAATTAGAAATTTGCAAAAAGTGGAAATCGCGCAATAATTAGTCCTGGCGCTACTGGCATTAAGTGTAGGTAAAAAATAGGATTTTAATACCTACCGGTAAATCCTTTTCTCCTAGTCCGTAGAGGATGCTGGGGGCTCCAAAAGGACCATGGGGTATAGACGGGATCCGCAGGAGACATGGGCACACTATAAGACTTTGAATGGGTGTGAACTGGCTCCTCCCTCTATGCCCCTACTCCAGACCTCAGTTATAGGAACTGTGCCCAGGGAGACGGACATTGAGGAAAAGGATTTTTGTTAACCAAGGGTGAGAAATACACCAGCTCACACCACAACACACCGTACAACATGGCTTGTAAGCAATACCAGTGAACAGCATGAACTAAAAACAGCAACAAGCTGAACATAACCGATACACAACCTACGTGTAACAGAAGCAAGGACTACCAACACAACTGCAAATAACAGTCCGCACTGGGACGGGCGCCCAGCATCCTCTACGGACTAGGAGAAAAGGATTTACCGGTAGGTATGAAAATCCTATTTTCTCTTACGTCCTAGAGGATGCTGGGAACTCCAAAAGGACCATGGGGTCTATACCAAAGCTCCAGACCGGGCGGGAGAGTGCAGACGACGCTGCAGCACCGATTGAGCAAACATGAGGTCCTCATCAGCCAGGGTATCAAACTTGTAGAACTTAGCAAAAGTGTTTGAACCCGACCACGTAGCTGCTCGGCAAAGTTGAAACGCCGAGACTCCTCGGGCAGCCGCCCAAGATGAGCCCACCTTCCTGGTAGAATGGGCGTTCACCGACTTCGGCAACGGCAATCCAGCCGTAAAATGAGCATGCCGAATCGTATTACAGATCCAGCGTGCAATAGTCTGCTTGGAAGCAGGAGCCCCAATTTTGTTGGGAGCATATAGGACAAACAGAGCCTCTGATTTCCTAATTTGAGCCGTTCTGGCGACACAAATTTTCAAAGCTCTCACTACATCGAGAGATTTTGACACAGCCACGGCATCCGTAGCCACAGGCACCACAATAGGTTGGTTTATGTGAAATGAAGAAACCACCTTCGGCAGAAATTGCTGACGAGTCCTCAATTCCGCTCTATCCACATGGAAAATCAAATAGGTGCTCTTGTGAGACAAAGCCGCCAATTCCGACACCTGTCTTGCGGGAGCCAAGGCCAAAAGCATGACCACTTTCCAAGTGAGAAATTTAAACTCAACCTTTCGCAAAGGTTTAAAAACAGTGAGACATAAGAAATTGCAACACCACGTCAAGATCCCACGGTGCCACAAACGGAGGATGGATGTGCAGCACTCCCTTCACGAAAGTAACCTCTGGAAGGGCGGCCAATTCTTTTTGAAAGAAAATAGATAAAGCCGAAATCTGTACTTTAATGGAACCTAATTTCAGGCCTGCATCCACGCCTGCCTGCAAAAAATGGAGGAAACGACCCAGCTGAAACTCCTCCGTAGGAGCCTTCTTGGCTTCACACCAAGACACATACTTTCTCCAAATACGGTGATAATGCTTCGCCGTGACCTCCTTTCTAGCCTTATGGAGAGTGGGGATGACTTCCCCGGGAATACCCTTTCGAGCTAGGATTTGGCATTCAACCTCCACGCCGTCAAACGCAACCGCGGTAAGTCCTGGAAGACGCACGGCCCCTGCAGTAACAGATCCTCTCTGAGAGGAAGAGGCCAGGGATCTTCTATATGTAATTCCTGAAGATCCGGATACCAGGCCCTCCGTGGCCAATCTGGAACGATGAGTACCGCCTGAACCCTTGTTCTTCTTATGATCCTCAACACTTTTGGAATGAGTGGAAGTGGAGGGAACACATATACCGACTGAAACACCCACGGAGTTACCAGGGCGTCCACTGCACTGGCTTGAGGGTCCCTTGACCTGGAACAATATCTCGGAAGCTTCTTGTTGAGGCGAGATGCCATCATGTCTATTTGAGGAATTCCCCAACGACTTGTCACTGCCAAAACCTCTTGATGAAGACTCCACTCTCCTGGATGGAGATCGTGTCTGCTGAGTAAGTCTGCTTCCCAGTTGTCCACGCCCGGAAGGAAGACCGCTGACAGAGCGCTTACATGCTTTTCCGCCCAGCGGAGAACTTTTGTGGCCTCCACCATCGCCGCTCTGCTCTTTGTTCCGCCCTGGCGGTTTATGTACGCCACCGCTGTTACGTTGTCCGACTGAATCAGGACCGGTAGACCTCGAAGAAAGTGTTCCGCTTGCAGAAGGCAGTTGTAGATGGCTCTTAATTCCAGAACGTTTATGTGCAGACAAGCTTTCTGGCTTGACCATTTTCCCTGGAAATTTCTTCCTTGTGTGACTGCTCCCCAGCCTCGGAGACTTGCAGCCGTGGTCACCAGGACCCAATCCTGGATCCCGAACCTGCGTCCCTCTAGGAGGTGAGAACTTTGAAGCCACCACAGGAGAGATATTTTGGTCCTGGAAGATAGACTTACTTTCCGATGCATGTACAGGTGAGACCCGGACCACTTGTCCAACAGGTCCCACTGAAATACCCTGGCATGAAACCTGCCAAACGGAATGGCTTCCTAAGCTGCAACCATCTTCCCCAGCACCCGAGTGCATTGATGAATCGATACTCTTGCTGGTTTCAGGATCTCCTTGACCATGGTCTGGATTTCCAGAGCTTTTTCCGCTGGGAGAAACACTCTCTGCAGTTCCGTGTCCAGGATCATGCCCAAGAAAGACAGCCGAGTTGTCGGAATCAACTGTGACTTTGGCAAATTTAGAATCCAACCATGTTGTTGCAGAACTGTCAGGGAGAGTGCCACGTTTCTTAGCAACTGCTCCTTTGATCTCGCCTTTATCAGGAGATTGTCCAAGTTCGGGATAATTGTGACACCCTGCTTGCATAGGAGTACCATCATTTCCGCCATTACTTTGGGGAAGATCCTCGGGGCCAGGGAAAGACCAAATTGGAAAGACCAAATTGGTAATGACAATCCTGCACCGCAAACCTCAGGAAAGCTTGATGCGGAGGATATATTGGGACATGTAAGTAGGCATCTTTTATGTCGACGGACGCCATAAAATCCCCCCCCCCCTCCTTCCAGACTGGAGATCACTGCTCGAAGAGATTCCATCTTGAACTTGAAAGTTTTCAAATACAGATTGAGGGATTTTAGGTTCAGGATCGGTCTGACCAAGCCGTCCGGCTTTTGTACAACAAAGAGGCTCGAATAAAACCCTTCTCCCCGTTGAGACGGGGGTACCGTGACAATGACACGCTGTTGACACAGATTTAGTATCGCAGCATTCACTACTACCCTTTCTGGGATAGAAACTGGCAAGGCTGATTTGAAAAATCGGTGGGGGGGCACCTCCTGAAACTCCAGTTTGTACCCTTGGGACACTATGTCTAACACCCAAGGATCCAGGCCCGAGTGAAACCAGACCTGACTGAAGAGACGGAGACGTGCCCCCACCGGTACGGACTCCCGTAGAGGAGCCCCAGCGTCATGCAGTGGACTTGGCAGAAGCCGGGGAGGACTTCTGGTCCTGGGAGCCTGGCACAGCAGGCAACCTTTTTCCTCTTCCTCTACCTTTAGAGGCACGGAAGGACGACCCTCTTCCTTTTTGTATTTATTAGGCCGAAAGGACTGCATCTGATAATGGGGTGTCTTTTTCTGTTGTGCAGGAACATAAGGAAGAAAGGATGACTTACCCGCTGTAGCCGTAGACACCAGGTCAGCGAGGCAGTCACCAAACTAGACACTACCTTTATATGGGAGAGCTTCCATAGCTTTCTTAGACTCGGCATCAGCATTCCATTGATGAATCCACAGTGCTCTCCTGGCCGAGACTGCCATGGCATTGGCCCTTGATCCCAAGAGGCCAATATCCCTCACCGCATCCTTTAGGTAAGCTGCAGCGTCCCTGATATAACCGAGTCAAAAGACTGTTATCCCTATCCAGGATATCCATGTCAGATGCCAAATTATCTGCCCACTTACCAATAGCACTACTCACCCATGCCGACGCCACGGCAGGTCTGAGCAGTGCCCCCGTAGTGACATAAATGGATTTCAAGGTCGTTTCCTGCTTACGATCCGCAGGGTCCTTGAGGGCAGCAGTGTCAGGAGACAGAAGCGCCACCTTCTTGGACAGCCGTGATAGAGCCTTGTCCACATTGGGAGATGACTCCCACTTTTCCCTGTCGTCAGAGGGGAAAGGATATGCCATTAGAATTCTCTTGGGAATCTGCCACCTTTTGTCAGGAGATTCCCAAGCTTTTTCACAAAGAGCATTCAGCTCATGAGAGGAGGGAAACGCCAACTCAGGCTTTTTTCCCTTATACAAACATACCCTTGTATCTGGAACAGCAGGTACTTCAGAAATATGTAAAACATCTTTAATTGCCACAATCATGTACTGAATACTCTTAACCAATTTTGGATGTAAACTGGCCTCACTATAGACGACACTGGAATCAGAGTCCATGTCGGTATCAGTATCCGCCATCTGGGTAAATGAACGCTTTTGTGACCCTGAGGGGACCTGTACCTGAGACAAGGTGTCCTCCATGGATTTTCTCCACGTTTGTGTCTGAGAATCAGATTTATCCAGTCTTTTAGTCAATAACGCCACATTTGCATTCAATGTACTCAACATATCCACCCAATTAGCAGTCGGCGGTGCCGACACAGTCACTCCCAGCTCCTTAACTGCGCCCCCTGCAACTTCCTCCAGGGAGGAGCACTCAGCCTCGGACATGTCGACACACACGTACCGACACGCACAAACACACTGGCTATAGGGGACAGCACCACAGGAAAGCCTGTTAGAGAAACACAGAGGGAGTTTACCAGCTCACACCCCAGTGCTGAGAGCAAATATACACTGCCTCAGATGTCTGCGCTGTTATTATAAAAAGGGTTAATAGCACCAAAATTCAGGAGAGGGGAGGTCTGGGCCTGCGTCTCTGCAGCCTGTGAAGAGAAAATGGCGCTGGTAAGCTGGGAGGGTCACGTCTCCTCACCGGCGCGCTGTAGTCCCGCTCACAATTTGAATATTTATACTGGCGGGGGCTATATTTAGTGCCTATGCACTTATAATATATATATTTGTGCCAGTTTTATCCTCCAGTAATCATGCTGCCCAGGGCGCCCCCCCTGCGCCCTGCACCCTGCAAGTGCCGTTTGAAGTGTGTGCGGGAGCATGGCGCGCAGCGCGACCGCTGCGGGGTACCTCGTTACTGAAGTCTTCTGCCGTCACTGAAGTCTTCTGATCTACTTTATACTCACCCGGGTTCTTTCTTCTGGCTTCTGTGAGGGGGTTGACGGCGCGGCTCCGGGAACAAGCAGCTAGGCGCACCAAGTGATCGAACCCTCTGGAGCTAATGGTGTCCAGTAGCCTAGGAGCAGAGCCTTTGAACTCAGAAGAAGTAGGTCTGCTTCTCTCCCCTCACTCCCACGAAGCAGGGAGCCTGTAGCCAGCAGGTCTCCCTGAAAATAAAAAACCTAACAAAGTATTTTCAGAGAAACTCAGGAGAGCTCTCCTAGTGTGTGTGCAGTCTCTCTGGGCACAGAATCTAACTGAGGTCTGGAGGAGGGGCATAGAGGGAGGAGCCAAATCACACCCATTCAAAGTCTTATAGTGTGCCCATGTCTCCTGCGGATCCCGTCTATATCCCATGGTCCTTTTGGAGTCCCCAGCATCCACTAGGACGTAAGAGAAATGGGAAAATTTGTCTGTACCCCCAAAAAAGATAAACCACAGATGGAGCCATGCTCATTGAATGTGGCTGCATCGCAGGCGAGGGCCAGAAGCGTGCCTAGGCATAGTGAATGGAACGCGTGAGCGTCTACTACGCATGTGCGTCCCATTCGTTCCCGGTGTGGCGAGGAAAAAAAAGTTGAAAACAAACAAACCACCCAATAACTCCTACACCTCCAAGCCTTAAACCACTTGTCCCACTCATAAAGCACCCTCATATACCTGCCCCATTCCTTATACCAAATATCCTGCATTTTGCTTTTTTCGCCCCCTAAAAAACATGAAGTTATTGGCATAATTAAGCTAATTAAAATATTCTAAGTGTCTAATTAGTCATCAAGGGGGGTGTCCTATTGCTTCTGAACAAAGTCCCGACATTTTTACCTTAAAAAAAGGGGGTTTTCCCCAACTTTTCACCTGCTTAGAAGGTGGTGAAAAGAAATTTGCAATAAAACTATGGAAAATTATTGCCGGAAAATTTTTGTGATTAATTGGATAGGTCCTTTTTTGCGAATTGCGATAAAAGCCAGTTTTTCACATGAAAATGGGTTAATAACGGACAACTGAATTCCCCCCATAATGGGAATTTGCCCACATTCCTAAAAACAAGCTCCATTATCCACAGATAATATAATTATTTTTTCTGTAAGCATCTAGTACACCTTTATCACTGATGTCTATAAAAATAACATCTAAGGCTAAATGTAATAGGGTGCGATTTCGTAAAATGTGCGATTTTTAACGCAAATTCACACATTTTCCGAAAATCGCATATGTAATAGCTTGCGATTTTGTTAAAAATCGCAAGTTTTGAACATATACCAAAAATCGCAAGTGAAAAATCGCATCCAGATGTTTTCCCATTGAAAACAATGAAAATCGCAAATGTAATAGGATGCAATCTTTTCACTTGCACACAAAACCTTACCAAAAATCGCCAGAATAAGAGACCAGGTATAGACTGGCGATTTTTGGAGAAGCATGCACAGATCAGTGAGATTCGAGCATGCTTCTGTCTGTAACAGTAAAGACGGTGTTAAAATATTTTTTATAAAAATGACGTGCAAGTCCCCCCCAAAAGCATAACCAGCCTCGGGCTCCTTAAGCCAGTCCTGGTTGTAAACATACAGGGGGAAAAATTGATTAGGGGTTCCCCGTATTTAAACAACCAGCACCGGACTCTTGGACCGATCCTGGTTCCAAAAATACAGGGGACTGTCAATCAGGCGGAGCGCACTGGCTAGAATGGAGGATTGCGGTCCTCCATTATAGTCAATGGTGGGAAGATTGCGGTCTGAGGCTAACTGCGAGGTTAATTGAGGTCACCCACAATCAGCTCCCTATCCACCGCCCAGGGGCTTCACCCCATCCCTTGGATGCCTGGAGGGGGAGGGGGGAACCCCTTCATTTAAAGGGTCCCCATTCCCCCAGGGAACCCACGGCCAGGGGCGACTAGTTGGGGGGGAGGGATGCTTTGGCCGCAAGGACCTATATAAAAGTGTCCCACGGCTGCGGCATCACCTCCCTGGCTAGTGGAGCCCGGTGCTGGTTAAAAAATACTGGGGACCCCTACTTCGTTTGTCCCCCGTATTTTTGGAACCAGGAGCATTCCAAGAGTCCGGTACTGGTTGTTTAAATACGCGGAACCCCAATCAATTTTTACCTGTATTTTTGCAACCAGGACCGTCTCAAAGAGCCCGAGGATGGTTATGCTTTGGGGGGGACCTGCACGTCGTTTTTAATTTTTAACACTTTCTTTATTTTTACAGACAGAAGCATGCACAGATCACACTGATCTGTGCATGTTTCTAAGTAATAAAAACCTGACCTAAAAACCGCATGTTTTTATTATTAAAAATCGCATGTTTCCTTTACTAAAAACCGCAAATAATCGCATGCGAATTCCATTTTAACCTTAAAATTATCACCCTATTACATTTGCGATTTATTTTTAAAAATCGCAAATTACAAACGTGTGATTTGGTGCGATTTTTTAGACACCTAATCTATACTATTTCATATTTAGGATAGATTTATCAAAGCTTAGACAGAGATTTGGGAGAGAAATGATTGGTTAGTGCTTTATCTCTCACCAACCTTGGATAAATATCCCCCATTATATGCTTTTTAAATAGGCCCCACTTGGAATTGGAAAAAACAACAATAAAATTGTAGCTGTGCTTACAAAGATGAGTTATCTGTACAGGGATCTGCAATGCTGCCAATGAACTCTGAGGAAGGCCTGGGCTGTCCTCCAAGTGAGCTACTCTTATCTGAACGTGCTGCACACTGGAGTTACTGCTCTGGGACTGGATGTCCGTTTTGTTCTCCAGCTCCTGAGTACCCAGGAGAGTAGCCTGGTTTTCATGTAACTGCCGCAGACCTTTAATTAACACTGAAAACATAAATACATTCATCATCAAACAAGGCTGCCAATAAACACCAAATTCTGACTAGTGAAGGACAACTACCCATGTGTAAAACGGTTTATTGAACTGCCTGGGCTATATTGGAGGACTGTGTAAAAAAATAGGATTTTAATACCTACCGGTAAATCCTTTTCTCCTAGTCCGTAGAGGATGCTGGGGTCCACTTCAGTACCATGGGGTATAGACGGTTCCGCAGGAGCCATGGGCACTTTAAGACTTTTCAAGGGTGTGAACTGGCTCCTCCCTCTATGCCCCTCCTCCAGACCTCAGTTATAGGAACTGTGCCGAGGGAGACTGACATTTCGAGGAAAGGATTTACTTTTATACTAATGGTGAGATTCATACCAGCTCACACCTCAACCATGCCGCACAACATGGCATTCAACATAACACACGCCAACAGGCATGAACCATTTACAGCAACATGCTGAAAACAAATGTAACACAACTTGTGTAACTATAATGAACAAACTGCAGGTAAAGTATGCCCTGGGTCGGGTGCCCAGCATCCTCTACAGACTAGGAGAAAAGGATTTACCGGTAGGTATTAAAATCCTATTTTCTCATACGTCCTAGAGGATGCTGGGGTCCACTTCAGTACCATGGGGTTATACCAAAGCTCCAGTACGGGCGGGAGAGTGCGGATGACCCTGCAGCACCGATTGACCAAACTTGAGGTCCTCATCGGCCAAAGTGTCAAACTTATAAAATTTAGCAAATGTGTTTGACCCTGACCAAGTAGCTGCTCGACAAAGTTGTAAAGCCGAGACGCCCCGCAGCCGCCCAGGATGAGCCCACTTTCCTAGTAGAATGGGCCTTCACCGACTTCGGTATCGGCAATCCTGCCGTAGAATGAGCGTGCTGAATCGTACCTCTGATCCAGCGCGCAATAGTCTGCTTAGAAGCAGGACACCCAATCTTGTTGGGAGCATACAGGACAAACATAGCCTCTGTTTTCCGTATCCGAGCTGTTCTTGTGACATAAATCTTCAAAGCTCTAACCACATCTAGAGACTTTTACTCAGTGAAAGTGTCAGTAGCCACTGGCACCACAATAGGTTGGTTTATGTGGAAAGATGCAACCACCTTTGGAAGAAAATGTTGCCAAGTTCTCAACTCTGCCCTATCTTCATGGAAGATCAGGTAAGGGCT